>NC_084641.1:32304532-32643907 GCF_019802595.1 Syngnathoides biaculeatus
TATATAGGACATATATACAGATATATAGATATTATACAGATATATACATATAGACAGATATATAGAGATAGATAGATAGAGAGCATACATAATATATATATACATAGATAGACATAGATACAGAGATAGACAGATAGACAGAGAACATAAAGATATTATATATAGACTATCATATATATACATATATATACATATATACAGATATATACATATTACATATAATAGGAGATACATATATTATATATTATACATATATGACAATATATACATACATATATATATATATATACACATATATATATATATATAACATATATACAATATACATATATATACATATATATATTACACAGAGAGATATATATATACATATATAGACATATATATACATTATATACAGAATATAATATATATACATATATATACATATATATACATATATATACCTCTATATCTCTATATATATATATATCTCCTACTTCTCTATCTATATATATCTATCTATTATATATGTTAAATTGAATTTTATTATTTGAGATTCTCCCGTTCGCACCACACACAAAAGTGCAGAAGATTGGTGATGGAGTATCGGTATTGATTCCCAGCTACTGGTCTATAAATCACTAAACGGTTAAGGTCCTGAAACCATGAAAGAAATGCTTATGGAATACAAACCCAGTAGGGCTCCGAGATCAACAGATTCAGGTCAAATAGGGGACCGAACCGTCCAAAGCAACCATGGTGAAGCAGCATTAAGCTATTATGCTCCGCACAAATGCAATACGTGGCAAACAGTGGTGACGTCAGCTCCAAGTTTGAATGATTTTAAACCCAGGTTAAAAACTTCTCTCCTTTGTTTTAGAGTATTTACACCTTTTTAATGATACTTCTTGAAGTGGGGCAGCACGATGCCTCAGCTGGAAAGCATTGGCCTTACAGTTCTGAGGTCCCGGGTTCAATGCGGGACCCGCCTGTGTGGAGTTTGCATGTTCTCCCGGTGCCTGCGTGGATTTTCTTCGGGCACGCCGGTTGTCCCCCACATCCCAAAAACATGCAACATTAATAGGACACTAAATTGCCCCTAGGTGTGATTGTGAGTGCGGCTGTTTGTCTCGATGAGCCCTGAATTGAATGGCAACCAGTTCAGGGTGTACCCCGCCTCCTGCCCGTTGACAGCTGGGACAGGGTCAAGCACTCCCCGCGACCCTTGTGAGGATAGACCTGAAAAGAGCTGGGACCACCGTTTCCAAGGTGACTGTTGGTAATACACGACGTCATGGTTTGAAATCATGCATGGCACGGAAGGTTCCCCTGCTTAAACCAGCACAAGTCCCATCTTAAGTTTGCCAATGACCATTTGGATGATAAAGAGGAGTCATGGGAGAAGGTTTTGTGGTCAGTTGAGACCAAAATGGAACTTTTTGGTCATAATTGCACAAACCGTGTTTGGAGGAAGACGAATGATGAGTTCCATCCCAAGAACACCATCCCTACTGTGAAGCACTGTGAAGCATGGGGGTGGTAGCATCATGCTTTGGGGGTGTTTTTCTGCACATGGGTGACTGTATTGTATTAAAGGAGAGGATGACCGCAGCCATGTATTGTGAGATTTTGGGGAACAACCTCTTTCCCTCAGTCAGAGCATTGAAGATGGGTCGTGGCTGGGTCTTTCAACATGACAATGACCCGAAGTACACAGCCAGGACAACCAAAAAGTGGCTCGGTAAGAAGCATATCAAGGTTCTGGCATGGCTTAGACAGTTTCCAGACCTCAACCCAATACAAAATCTTTGGAGGGAGCTGAAACTCTGTGTTTCTCAGCAACAGCCCAGAAACCTGTCTGATCTAGGGAAGATCTGTGGAGGAGTGGGCCAAAATCCCACCTGCAGTGTGTAAAAACCTGGCGAACAACTACAAGAAACGACCTCAGTAATTGCAAACAAAGGCTACTGTAACAAATATTAACATTGGTTTTCTCAGGTGTTCAAATACTTATTTGCAGCTGTATGACACAAATAAATGAACAAAAAAAATCACACATTGTGAGTTCTGGATTTTTCTTTTGAGATTATCTCTCTCACAGTGGACATGCACCTGCAATGAAAATTTCAGACCCCGCCATGATTTCTTAGTGGGAGAACTTAGCAATATAGCAGGGTGTTCAAATACTTATTTTCTTATATATATATATATAATCACTCTAAATTGCCCCTAGTTGTGATTGTGAGTGTTGTCTGTCTCTGTGTGCCCTGCAATCGGCTGGCAACCAGTTCAGGGTGTACCCTGCCTCCTGCCCGTTGACAGCTGGGATAGACTATAGCACTCCTGCGAACCTCGTGAGGATAAGTGGCACAGAAAATGGATATCGAGACAGACAGACAGATATAGACATCTATAGAAAATAAGCAGCTTATTTCAGCGTGAAACTGGTGGATGGAAGTAACTATCCTCGGAAAAATCGGAAATCCATTTTGTCTAGCGGCTTATGGGGATGAAGGTGTATCACTGAGATAAAAATGGAACAGCGGAAGCCTCATGATTCAGCTGAGGTGATGGACATAACTGGGATGGTGCCTTGAACACCTTGGGACTTTTCCACCAACCAGGAGGAGCAGGAGTTCCAGGTTGCAAATGGTTCCTGTGACATATGTGCTTTGTCTTTCCATCCCACTTATGAGTTCAGGCTACCTTACATAAATGAGGGTGATTTTGCTCAATACTGACACCAACCGGATCTAAGAAAAATACTGGAATATCAAGATGTCAATGTATTCTTTAACATCTTGGACTCCTCTTTTCTTCTTCTCAGCGTGTCATCTTTTCCCATCTAATCCTATCTCGAGAATCTTCCTCTCTAACACCTACTGTCCTCATGTCCTACCTCACAACATCCATCAACCTTCTCTTTCGTCTTCCTCTCGCTCTTTTGTCTGGCAGCTCCATCCTCAGCACCCTTCTACCAATATACTCACTTTCTCACCTCTGGACATGTCCAAACCATCGAAGTCTGCTCTCTCGATCCTTGTCTCTAAAACATACAGCTTTGGCTGTCCTTCTAATTAACTTATTTCTAATCCTATCCATCCTACTCACTCCAAGCGAGAACCTCAACATCTTCATTTCTGCCACCTCCACTTCTGCTTCCTGTTGTCTCTTGAGTGCCACAGTCTATTATCCGTACATCATGGCCGGCCTCACCACTGCTTTATAAACTTTTCCCTTCATCCTAGCAGAGACTCCTCTGTCACATAACACACCAGACAGCTTCTGCCAGCTGTTCCAACCTGCTTGGACCAGTTTCTTCACTTCCTTACCAGACTCACTATTTCTCTGGAACTTAAGATGAACGCCCATATTTGTTTGGCACAGTTTTTACGCCACATGCCCTTCCTGACGCAACCCTTTGCATTTACCCGGGCTTGGGACCGGCCCACAGATGGCACTGGCTTGTGCCCCCAAAGGGCTGCATTCTTTAACATCTTACACAAAATTTCAAATATTTGTGGTACCTTTAAAACCTAACCTTTTTATCCAGGTGAGGTGATTCAAGGTGATTCTCATTTGCAATGTCAACCTGGCTGCAGACAGTCTGAGGTAGGGAGTTTAATAATAAATGGGTAGATTTCAATAAATTATAATATATTTATTCTATTTTATTGAGAAAACATACCAAAATAGATTACGCAACAAAAATTAACTACAGATGTGATTCATCATCTGAAAATTGCAATAGGGACATGTGTCTGAAACTTTACACAATTTCACTACAAATTTGACAGGTTAAAAAAAAAAAAAAAAAAAAAAAAAAAAATCACACTTATTGTCATCAGCAGGACTTTTACATTTAATTAGATTGAATTATTTAAAAAAAAAAAATTTCTGTCCTGGCATTCAGCCCAATGTTCATTCAAGTTCTCGAGCTTCAGAGAAAATCACATATTTACACATTTATAGCCCTTTTAGTCACCATGTGCTTGGATGTAATACAATATTTAGCTTATAACAAGATTACATCTACAGTTTGTATAGATTTATTTCTCTTTTGCTTTGTTTACTCTGCTTTCATGAGCCAAGTTGGTATTGCAAATACATTACCTCGATCAGGTCCAATAAATGAAAATTATTGTCCATGACTTCATTAACAGCTCTGTCAGTTTTCAAATTGAGCAGTGTAAGAAAAATCTGTCGAAATGTTTGCATGGAAAAGAAAAAACAGATTATACATTGCAAATATTTATTTGTGAACAGAAGGTTTTTATTTCCCACCCAAATCCCCCCAGCCATGCCCTTCCCTGGACTGGCACATACCAGCTGAGGCTCGGACCTCTGTTCCTTAGCGGGACCATGTCGGACAACGGGGCACCTTGCCACCAGGATGGCAGGGGATGACGCCGCAAGCCTGTGGCTAGGTCCACCACACCCACACTCAATCTGTGATTTGAAGTTTTGCTTTTCAATATATACTAACCCTCAAATTTCAAGAAGAAAACCAACACCAATGGAAAAAGTAACCTCCTTGGCAGAGGTAATGATTGCTCTTTCATATCAAAAGCTATCATAAGGGACAAAAATGCCATGTTGACTATTATATGACAGGAGTGTATTTTTATACTTTTGTCAGATCAGTGTTTAGCTCTGAAATACTGAAGGCTGAAAGAAATGTTTTGTCTTTTGATGTGTAAAATAAATTTAAGCTATGTCTCTGTCACAAATAACTTGGGATGCACATTTGCGCAAATCATTAGGCAGAGGAGGGAGACTATCGGCGTAGGGCTTAAAAGACTGGTAGACATGCAAACAAGGTTTCTTATCACACAGAAATCATCCTTTTGCCATTTTCAGGGAAAGTAACAAGAGGAGAACAAGGAGAGAACCAAGTGAAGGAGAAAGAAGATAAAATGTCAACCCGTCTGGCCTTTCGAGGCAATCTCAGCCTGACTGACAAATTAATCTTGTTGTCATTGTAATGTGGTAATCTTCAACTCTTGAACACAAATTCTCTCGTACTATTATTCACTTTACTCCATTCAGTGCCTATTTCCTGTATTTGTTTTGTATATTTATTCTCTAGTGTGGCAACAGTAGTTCCAGCTTCCTTATTTATTATTTGATGTCAAGTTGTGACCACCTTATCTTCCACAGCTCAGCATGATGGGAAACAGCTAAATAGGAGCCACATACAGTAAAAGGATGCATGTGCTTCTTTCCTACAATTTTGCTACATTATTTTAAAGAAGAACAATGCAGCCCTATGGGGGCACAAACCAGTGCAATCTGTAGGCCGGTCCCAAGCCCGGATAAATGCAGAGGGTTGCGTCAGGAAGGGCATCCGGCGTAAAAACTGTGCCAAACAAATATGAGCGTTCATCTAAAGAATCCCATTCCGGATCGGTCGTGGCCCGGGTTAACAACGTCCGCCCCCGGCACTGCTAACCTGCAGGGCGTCGGTGGAAATTCAGCTACTGTGGGTCGAAGACAAAGAAGAGGAGGAAACCGGATCCAGCGTCAGAAGAAAAAGAGGAATGCACAGAGCCTACAACTGAGTGTAGGGACTTTGAATGTTGGGACTATGACCGGAAAAGCTCAGGAGTTGGTTGACATGATGATTAGGAGAAAGGTTGATATTCTGTGCATCCAAGAGAGCAGGTGGAAAGGTAGTAAGGCTAGAAGTTTGGGAGCAGGGTTTAAATTATTCTACCACGGAGTAGATGGGAAGAGAAATGGAGTAGGGGTTATTTTAAAGGAAGAGCTGGCTAAGAATGTCTTGGAGGTGAAAAGAGTATCAGATCGAGTGATGAGACTAAAATTTGAAATTGAGGGTGTTATGTATAATGTGGTTAGCGGCTATGCACCACAGGGAGGATGTGACCTAGAGTTGAAAGAGAAATTCTGGAAGGAACTAGATGAAGTAGTTCTGAGCATCCCAGACAGCGAGAGAGTTGTGATTGGTGCAGATTGTAATGGACATATTGGTAAAGGAAACAGGGGCGATGAAGAAGTGATGGGTAAGTACGGCATCCAGGAAAGGAACTTTGAAGGCCAGATGGTGGTGGACTTTGCAAAAAGGATGGAGATGGCTGTAGTGAACACTTATTTCCAGAAGAGGGAGGAACATATAGTGACCTACAAGAGCGGAGGTAGAACCACGCAGGTAGATTATATTTTGTGCAGACGATGTAATCTGAAGGAGGTTACTGACTGTAAAGTAGTGGTAGGGGAGAGTGTAGCTCGACAGCATAGGATGGTAGTATGCAGGATGATTCTGGTGGTGGGTAGGAAGATTAAGAAGACAAAGGTAGAGCAGAGAACGATGTGGTGGAAGCTGAGAAAGGAAGAATGTTGTGCGGCCTTCCGGAAAGAGGTGAGACAGGCTCTCGATGGACAACCGAAGCTCCCGGAAGACAGGACGACGACAGCCAAGGTGATCAGAGAGACAGGCAGGAGAGTACTTGGTGTGTCATCTGGTAGGAAAGGGGAGAAGGAGACTTGGTGGTGGAACCCCATAATACATACAAGGAAAGAGATTAGCGAAGAAGAAGTGGGATACTGAGAGGACTGAGGAGAGGCGAAAGGAGTACATCGAGATGCGACGTAGGGCAAAGGTAGAGGTGGCAAAGGCTAAACAAGAGGCATATGAAGACATGTACACCAGGTTGGACACGAAAGAAGGAGAAAAGGATCTCTACAGGTTGGCCAGACAGAGGGATAGAGATGGGAAGGATGTGCAGCAGGTCAGGGTGATTAAGGATAGAGATGGAAATGTGTTGACTGGTGCCGGTAGTGTACTAAATAGATGGAAAGAATACTTTGAGAAGTTGATGAATGAAGAAAATGAGAGAGAAGGAAGAGTTGAAGAGGCAAGAGTGAAGGACCAGGAAGTGGAAATGATTACTAAGGGGGAAGTCAGAAAGGCACTACAAAGGATGAAAAATGGAAAGGCTGTTGGTCCTGATGACATACCGGTAGAGGTATGGAAGCATTTGGAGAGATGGCTGTGGAGTTTTTGACCAACTTATTCAACAGAATACTAGCGGGCGAAAAGATGCCTGAAGAATGGAGGAAAAGTGTTCTAGTTCCCATTTTTAAGAACAAAGGGGATGTTCAGAGCTGTGGGAACTATAGAGGAATAATGTGATGAGCCACACAATGAAGTTATGGGAAAGAGTAGTGGAGGCTAGACTCAGGACAGAAGTATCTGCGAGCAACAGTATGGTTTCATGCCTAGAAAGAGTACCACAGATGCATTATTTGCCTTGAGGATGCTCGTGGAAAAGTACAGAGAAGGTCAGAAGGAGCTACATTGTGTCTTTGTGGATCTAGAGAAAGCCTATGACAGAGTACCAAGAGAGGAACTGTGGTACTGCATGCGTAAGTCTGGTGTGGCAGAGAAGTATGTTAAAATAGTACGGGACATGTATGATGGCAGCAGAACAATGGTGAGGTGTGCCTTAGGTGTGACAGAGGAATTTAAGGTGGAGGTGGGACTGCATCAGGGATCAGCTCTGAGCCCCTTCCTGTTTGCAGTGGTAATGGATAGGCTGACAGATGAGGTTAGACTGGAATCCCCTTGGACCATGATGTTTGCAGATGATATTGTGATATGCAGTGAAAGCAGGGAGCATGCAGAGGAACAATTAGAAAGATGGAGAGATGCGCTGGAAAGGAGAGGAATGAAGATTAGCCGAAGTAAAACAGAATATATGTGCGTGAATGAGAAAAGTAGAGGGGGAAGAGTGAGGCTACAGGGAGAAGAGATAGCGAGGGTGGACGACTTCAAATACTTGGGGTCAACAATACAGAGCAATGGAGAGTGTGGTAAGGAAGTGAAGAAACGGGTCCAAGCGGGATGGAACAGTTGGCGGAAGGTGTCTGGTGTGTTATGTGACAGAAGAGTGTCTGCTAGGATGAAGGGCAAAGTTTACAAAACAGTGGTGAGGCCGGCCATGATGTACGGATTAGAGACGGTGGCACTGAAGAAACAACAGGAAGCTGAACTGGAGGTGGCAGAAATGAAGATGTTGAGGTTCTCGCTCGGAGTGACCAGGTTGGATAGGATTAGAAATGAGCTCATTCGAGGGACAGCCAAAGCTGGATGTTTTGGAGACAAGATTCGAGAGAGCAGACTTCGATGGTTTGGACATGTTCAGAGGCGAGAGAGTGAGTATATTGGTAAAGGATGCTGAGGATGGAGCTCCCAGGCAAAAGAGCGAGAGGAAGACCAAAGAGAAGGTTTATGGATGTGGTGAGGGAAGACATGAGGGCAGTTGGGGTTAGAGAGGAAGATGCAGGAGATAGGCTAAGATGGCAAAAGATGACACGCTGTGGCGACCCCTAACGGGACAAGCCGAAAGGAAAAGAAGAAGAAGATTTTAAAGAAGAACTGATGGCTTCTTCCATTTATCTTTGGATATGAGACTCTCAAGAACAGAAGCAACAAAAGATTCGGTATTTTCAACCATGCTGTCTTTTAAAACCAGGATTGTGATTTACTGTACATCATCTTTACTGCAAACAAGCAAGTAAACTAAGGTTTCAAGGTCTTTCTCTAACAAGGTGCATGATGACACAGTTGCATGAGGAGACAGCAAAGAGAGAATCCTATGGAGGGAGGAAGGGATGGATGAAAAGTGAACAGAGAAATGCTTACATGTTTCTCCCCTTCGATCCGCTTGTCAGCCTGTTGAACAGCCTCCAGGTACTTAAAATGCAACTCCATCAGTCGATCAACCTGGCGAGAAAAAAAAAAAAAATTGAGCCAGGGAGAAAGAAGCAGCATACAAAAATTTAATGGCGGGGCAAAAGGGTGTGACTGCAAAGAATAGAAAAAATAAAATGAGAAACATGGTGAAATATAAAATCAGGCAAATACTAAACGCAGTACACAACTGTTCAAATGCCTGTCTTTTACGCTATAAAAAAAAATTTAACACTAAAATGGATCATTTTAAAATGTTTCCCACCATATTATGAGTAAGGAGTTAAAATGGTGGCACAGTGGTGCAGCTGTAAACCTTTGGAATTTGCATGTTCTCCCTGTGCCTGCGTGGGTTTTCTCCGGGCACTCTGGTTTCCTTCCATATCCCAAAAACATGCATTAATTGGAGACTCTAAATTGCCCCTAGGTGTGATTGTGAGTGTGACTTTTTTCTGTCTCCATGAGCCCTGTGACTGATTGGCAACCAATTCAGGGTGTACCCTCCCTCCTGACCAATGACAGCTGGGATCGGCTCCAGCACTCCTGCGAACCTTGTGAGGATAAGTGGCTCAGAAAATGGATGGATGGGTGGAATTTAAATTTATTTTTTATTGTATTCACTGGCCATTTTCTCCTTGTTGCTCGATCGAGCATTAATTGGAACTAAGATACACAAATGCCTTCAATTTATACATCACACTAAAAACATTTGATCACAAATGCTGCAAAACAAAATGCATAAAGAAGAAAACAAATGCAAATATGCACTAACCTTCTCACAGTCATTCTCTGAAAACTTATTTAGGAGTCTGCTTCTCTGCTGGGACTTCAGATTTCTCAGCATGGAGGCAATAATTGAACAGACGTGCTCTATAGAAAATATATAAGAAAAGGCCCAAGTTAAATGTATCGTCAAAACAGTCCAAAAATTTTTTCCCAAGAAACAAACCTGAATAGTTCCACTGTTGCATTACAAAAACTGGGACAAAGCATTACATTTAAATTGAGTTCACAATGAGTTGACCTGAACCAAATATTTAAAGTCCATCAAGAGGAGGTTACTTTCGGCTTGTCCCTTTCGGGGTCGCCACAGCGTGTCATCTCAGATGAACGCACATATATGTTTGGCAAAATTTTTACGCCGGATGCCCTTCCTGACGCAACCCTTCTCAGGGAGTGGAGGCCGCAGTGGGATACGAAGCCACAACACATGGTTTACCAAACCAGTACTCTAACCACTGAGCTAATGGGCCTTATAAAGTCTTGTTTTTAAAAACACTTACAATTCAAGGTATGATTAGTTGGATTCATTTCTTTCAGTATAAAAATGACATAAAACACTGTCAACACTGTTATTATAATATGGTTATATTGATGTGACAATTTCAGAACTTTTGCTTTGCAAATGCTTGAGTTGCTCCAAGTATTCATAATGTGGACAATTCTAAAAGCAAAGCAAATTAATTTGCATAGCACATTTCATACACAAGGTAACTCAATGTGCTTTACATGATTATAAAGATTTTAATACAAAGAGTTTATCATTTAAAATGTGAAAAAATAAAAAGGACAAACAATGTATATAATAAAAAAATAAAAAGTACAATCAAATACAGAGTACAGTAATCCTCTGTTTTTTGTGGTTAAATGGTACCAGACCCACCGGCGAAAAGTGAAAAACCGTGAAGTAGGAGTAAATGGCGTTTTGTTTTCTTTTTTGTTTGCTTGTTTTGCTTCATAGGTCATTGTCATTTTGCTGGGGATGCCTTATCAATACGTCAACCGCTTCAGTACTGTAAAAATGTATGCTGGCGTTTTTTGTCTTTTGGCTTCATTGGTCCATGTCGTCGTGGCGGTGGTGGTGCGTTAGTACGTAGCCATCCGTTTTTGTTTTGTTTGTTTGTTTGTTTTCTTTTGGGGGGCTCAGAAATCCGTGATGCACTGAATCTGCGATGGGTGATCTGTGGTGATCTGTACTATGCAAGAAATATTAAAACTGGAAATACTCTAAATAAAGGATTAGAAAAAAGTAACAATACCAGTTTTCAACTTGGATTTAAAAACATTCATACTTGAAGCTGACATCACCGTTGTTAGCAACTTATTTCATTTGTATGCAGCACAATAGTCAAATTATGCTTCACCGTGTTTGCCTTGGACTCTGCGCACCATTATTTAACGTGAGTTAGTCAATCTCAGAGGTCTACTGGGTTTGTATTTCGCAAGCATTTCTTTCATGTATTCAGGACCTAAACCATTTAGTGATTTATAGACCAGTAGCAGAACTCAATCTGTTCTAAAACTGAATGGAAGTCAGTGTAAGGAGTTTAGAATTGGAGTTATAAGCGCCAACCTCTTTGTTCTGGTCAGAACACGAACTGCAGCATTCTGAATGAGCTGTATAATGCTCTTTTTGGGGAGTCCAGTCAGAAATTGTAAAAATGGACGCAACCTTCAACTACCGGAGTGAGAGCCAGTATGGTTTGAATCTCTTTTATCCCCATATCTTTTAAATCTACATGTCCTTTATATTTTCATACTCGAATCTTCTTACCCACATTTCCTTTTAACTTTAACATAGACGAGGTAATATGTGAATTGTGTTATGTGGTGACTTTGTTTATTTGATTGCCTCTATTTTGACTTTAACTTTAGCATAGATTAGTTAGTATGTGCTGACTTTGTTGATTTGACTTTTTTTTTGGACTATCTGCAGCCCAAGAGTACTCTGAGAAGTTAATGAATGAAGAAAATGAGAGAGAAGGTAGAGCAGAAGAGGCAAGCGTGAATGATGATTAGTAAGGGGGAAGTTAGAAAGGCACTGAACAGAATGAAAATTGGAAAGACAGTTGGTCCTGATGACATGCCAGTGGAGGTATGGAAGCAATTTGGAGAGGTAGCTGTGATGTTTTTGACCAACTTATTCAATAGAATACTAGCGGGAGAGAAGATGCCAGAAGAATGGAGGAAAAGTGCGCTACTCCCCATTTTTAAGAACAATGGCGATGTTCAGAGCTGTGGAAACTACTGAGGAATAAAGATGATGAGACACACAATGAAGTTATGGGAAAGAGTAGTGGAGGCTAGACTCAGGACGGAAGTAAGTATCTGCGAGCAACAGTATGGTTTCATGCCTAGACAAAGTACCACAGATGCATTATTTGCCTTGAGGATGCTTGTGGAAAAGTACAGAGAAGGTCAGAAGGAGCTACATTTTGTCTTTGTAGACCAAGAGAAAGCCTATGACAGAGTGCCAAGAGAGGAACTGTGATACTGGTATAGTATTGGTTCAGTATGCACAAGTCCGGTGTGGCAGAGAAATGTTAGAATAGTACAAGACATGTGTGAGGGCAGCAGAACAGCGGTGAGATGTACCGTAAGTGTGTCAGAAGAATTTAAAGTGGAGGTAGGACTGCATCAAGGATCTACGCTATGCCCCTTCCTGTTTGCGGTAGTAATGGATAGGTTGACAGATGAGGTTAGACTGGAATCCCCTTGGGCTATGATGTTCTCAGATGATATTGTGATCTGCAGTGAAATGAAGATTAGTTAGATTAATTAGATTACTTTGATGGTTTGGACATGTTCAGAGGCGAAAGAGTGAGTATATCGGTAGAAGGGTGCTGAGGGTGGAGCTGCCAGGCAAAAGAGCAAGAGGAAGACCAAAGAAAAGGTTGATGGATGTTGTGAAGCAGGACATGAGGACAGTGGGCGTTAGAGAGGAAGATGCACGAAATGGGCTTAAATGGAAAAAGATGACACACTGATCCAAACCCCAAAGGGACAAAGCAAAAGGAAAAGAAGAAGAATTTACGGCGGTCTCTATGGTCAATCCATTGATGAAAGCTAGCAGTAGATCTATAGCTTCCTTAAGCTTGTAGAGGGGAAAAGTTTTCAACTTTAAGATAATGCGTGCCAAGGAGGAAAATGACTGTTCACATTTAGATATATGGACAGACTAGTCTAACGTTAGAATTTAGATCAAGTCAAAGTAAATCCAGGCATTTGATTTGACTGAATGAAAAAAGACTGAAAAATAGCCGGGGATATGGGGGCTGCAAGCATGATCAAAGGATCATCACCAATTTTAAAGTGCAAGTTTTATAAATTGTATTATGAATGAAATATATCTAGTGGAGCTATAAATAAATGCTATTCTGTGTTCAAAATGTACAGAATATTATCATTCATTATTTAGGTGCGTACCTTTACCCCCAAAAAAATTCCAAATTCAAATACAAATTCAAGTAAGTGAACTACTCGAAGTGAAACTAAATTTAATTCAGATTTGCGTGATGGCATGCAAGCGTGCTTTTATAGTGTATATCGTATCGATTCAAAAACGTTTTCATTTCTTGTTTTTATAAATGATTGAAACGCATGAATTTGACAATTAACGTCATGTTTCGTTATCAGTAAATAATAGACATTTTTTAAGTAATTGTTTCTGAACTCTCACCTCATGTCTGCGTAAACACACTAAGCCCGTGAGCGCCCACTTTGACCACTATGAGCAACATCAGATGTATGCACTGTGGTAAGATCAGTGTCATCCATTGACGTTACGTGGCTCATTCAAAGATTCATATTACAGCATTTACATTACCATCAGAACATTTTGAAGAACAATTTTGTGTTTTTGCAAAGTTACAATGAAAATGTCAACAAAGAAAAAAATATATGGCTAACCAAACCAAGCCAAGTATAAACTATAAATTTGAAAGGTCGCTTGCAACTTTGTTTCTTTTTTTTTTTTAACCCACAATGATATCCCAGTCTGTTTTTCTTGGTGTAAAACTGAATTATTGCTTGCAGAATATCTTAAGCAATGCATGTTAAAAGCTGAATTATGCTCCCAAACAGTTTTAGGGTTAATGTCATGTTGTCTCCTATATTTAAAATACAGAATTAGCTTTTTGTGCACTGTATTGTCTGTGCTTTCATTCTCAATCAGGCTGTGCCAAGGTGGAATTATAACTTTATACACCATCTCATCCTGTACATTTTACTTTGGGTTCAGACCAGACCTTTTTTACTAAAAAAAAAAAAAAAAAAAAAAAAAAAAAAAAAAAAAATCTCATTCAGTTTCACCACTGTTTCTTCTATTATTCACATACCCCTCCATTCATTAAAGCAACAGCACTCCTTTTTTTAAATTTTTTACTTTTATCATTATTATTGCGAGTAAATATAAACTGCATGTCTAATTGTCTTTGCTCTACGTTGCCCAGACTGTGCTGCTAACAAAAGGAAGTAGAAGTAGGCTGAGCAGCAGACAGTGTGCTTAAAAAAAAAAAAAAAAATCCCCGTCAGGCTGTGTTTCACTGTGCTCAATTGATTTTCATGTGTGCTGAGAATTTGCGACAAGCATGCAATTGCATTGGTCAAGACTCCACAAAATAAGTGACATCTTTCAATATCTATGTATTTCTACTTGTAAAGATTTTTACGCACGGGATTTTTTATGCTTAACTGGGCAGATTTGCAAGTGCGACATCAAATCACAGTGACTGAAGTTACGCTTTCTCAGTATGTGATGTCACATGACTAAGAAAGCGTAACTTGATTGGCTGGGTGTTGGTTCTGACCTAAAGTAAACCTGCCTTCTTAACACTGAATTATAGCCCGTTGAATCTCAGGAGACTGAAAATATTCCATATTTCCAATAATGTGAATTTTACAACATAAAACTTGCTCTGTCATAAGCCACACCGGCCGGCTGCGATGAGCCGCGATGGCTCATCTCCGCCGCGAAAGTGGATCGGACGGGGATGGGGTTTGGCCGTCATCGCATATCATCTGAATATGGCTCGAAACAATAGTGTAACATTGCCCGAGGCCTTGAAACAAGAGTGTAATATTGCCCCGGTAACTTCACGTGGTTGTGTGGTATTCTCCTTTTCGAAAAGAGCTTCCGTGTCAGAAGGGGCGCATTTGTCTCCCATAGTTAGGGTGCACCAAGTGTTTTCATTGGCGAATGTCCGGGTGACATCATGGACGGAGGATGCAGCCAATATGGCGACCACTTGCGCATGGATGACGCACTCTCCGCTCACATTTATTTTTTCGTATAGACATTGAAGTGAATAATGTCATATGTATTTTTCATTACAGTATCTAATTTACAATGTTTATATGGATGACACTTGGGCTTTAAGAGCTTTAGGAAACTCGCCAAACTCAAGTGAGCAATTTATTATTTGCTGGAAATAAGCTAGCACTGACGTCACAATAGTTTTGGAAAAAGTCAGATGATATTGAGTCAAGACAGGTCGTTGATGGTTTTGGCTGCTGAACAGTTTTGTGGTCAACTATCAAATTCCGACAAGGTAATAGAGTTTTCCCTGGGTGGCTGAAATAGATAATTTATATTATATATATATATATATATATATATATATATATATATATATATATACAAACAAATGTACACAAAATTCATGCAAAAAAAATTGATTGCATGCTGTAATTTTGGATGATTCATAAAAAAAATGCAAAACTCCATTTTAGGAAGCACACTGTCTTGAATCGTTTTACTAAAATATTAGTCTGAATACAGTGTACCTTTTAAAACCATTCATTCTCAATGAGACAGACTTCTTGATAACTGGTTGCACTAGTGGCTGACAATCATATTATTAGTTTTATGACATTGAATGTACAATGTATTGTACACACAAGTCCAATAGAACATGACATTGTAAATTCTCTAAGATAGCACGCGGCGAGAAAAATGTAATTGGACTTTTTCAACAAGAGGTCAATATTCTTGCTCAACCAGGCTTTTCTGTTGCTAAGCAACTAGAGCACAGGAATCAATCCCATTTCTACTTTTAAAAGAGGTGTTTTTGTCAGTTGCCTTCGTGACCTGCAGCTTGCCTGCCCATGAGACCTAAGGGCGGAGAGAAATGGCAGCCACCACTGCCACGAAGTACAGATTAAGAATTTGCGCATTTAGGTGGGAAAAATAACACAAAATAAAGGAGTTCTTTGTGGTCATTTTGAAGAAACAACATGCGACTTGGGGGAGAGAGACAAGCAGGAAAGATGTTCTGTTTTTTGAGTATTGGTTCAGTATGTATTACTAGTCCAGGGGCAACTGTGCAATTGGTAAATGGCACATCCAAAAAAGTAGAAAAACACTTTCAATCTTCTGAAATATGTATACTTAGTTTTATATCAGCAAATATCATGGTGGGAAAATCCTATGAATCATCACCAGTTGGTAAACTGTTATTTCAAGTAAAAATAAATAAATAAACCAATTTATTTTGAGCAGTAATTAGTGTGGTCACCTTCACACCCTGAACAGAATTCTATTTATCATAGATGGCAGAAAATTCAAAATGACGTGGTGACCTCTCTGAAAGAATGGAGAGCATTAAGGGTAAAAGCTCAGGGTAAGGCTGAGTAAAACAGTTTCCTAATCTGTCCCGAGACAAACGTTTGATCAATACCTCATTTACATGCTTTGCACAGTTGTGAAGGAGGTGGATAGGCAGGCACATCAAAGTAAAACGACTCAATGTTGAACAAATATAAATTTTACGATGTCACAACACAGACTGAAATATTAGCACAATGAACAGTGATGATAAATTGATTAATCTACAGTATTATTGACTGTAGGGGCATGGGGGCCGCACATCCACCTCACAGTTCAGTGGTTGTGGGTTCAAATACAAGCTATGGCCATACTGTGTGAAGTCTGCATGTTCTCATTATGCCTGAGAGTTTTCTGTGGGTGTTCCAGTTTCCTCCCACAGCCCAAAAACATGCATGGCAGATGAAGTGAAAACTGTACATTGACTTTAGGTGTAATTGTGAATCGTTGTTTGTCTATAGAGTAAATCCCAGGTGATTGGCTAGCAACCACTTTAGGATATACACCATGAATGTCTCTCATTCTTCGTTCTTGTTTGTTTTTGTTCAGGTCATACCAGGGCAGCACCGACTGCCAGAGGCAAATTTCCTGAGTGTTGCTACATACTTGGCCATTACATCTGATTCTGACCTCTTGCTTATGCTCCAGCATACATGTGACCCTTGTGAGGATAGGCTGTACAGCGAATGGTTGAATGGACATGTCTGACTATAAATATTTGGTCCAGCAGGCAGAAGTGCATCGCCATAACATTCAGATGTGAACCATTGAGGTCAGTTGAGTAAGAATTTTTTCATCTTTTTGCAGGTTCAACACCCAAGACAAGATGCTGGGGCAGCGTGGGAATATGCAGTCAGAGCTAAATTCCACTTTCCTGGGTTCTGTGAAAACTGACACAGTTGTGATGGACAGACGACAATGAAGGCAAAGTATTCCCAATCTTTCTGCCTCAGGTTTTCCCTGGAGGGATGTAATTTAAAACAAGAACTGCCTGTCTTCTGCCACTAACGTTCCTTTAATGAAAGTCATGATCAGGACAGTTCCTGCTGATTTTTTTTCCCCATTAAAAATAAGACTACTTTCAAAGCTTGACAATTCACACTTACAAGCCCTACAATGGGCTTAGTGTAAGCAAGTCCATTTTCATTCCAACTTTAACCTGCATGCAAAACATCTCAAGAGGTCTGTTTTAACTGTGCAGCAGCAGAAGGCACGGTGAAGTTCTGACATGACATGAGCCAAAATTAACTGAACTCTCACAAAGGTGGCAGGGGGGGGGGGGGGGTGTCAATTAACCATCCCATTATAAACCAATAGTATTGGTATTTACTTATTTTTTGCAGGGCAAGCTATTGTGAAAGAAGTTACCCACAAAAAGAAAGTGGCACTACAATACCGGGACACATATTGCTCATTTAGTTTCCAAAAAATAAATACATTACTAACAATACCAAACACATCCTGCAAGCTCAGCAATAAAAATAGAAGAGAATAGAAATATTATCAAGACTTTTAAAACTATGTACCAGTAATGCATATTAAATATTTCATTTATAAGCAAATTTGAGGGTCTATTTCATTATTAGTTAATGAGATTATCGACATGCAATATGATCAGTTATTATTGAAAAAAAGGAACTAACATGATTAAACGTGTCCATACAGAGGGAATTTGAGCAAATCCTTCGTTATGTTAAATATACTGCTCTAAAAGGATTAAGGGACCATCACAGCTTTGCTTTGACACCACAGATAGAAATCAGTCTAGCATCATTCAAAATGCTATCTATGCCAAAGGGACAGAGACAGGCTCGACTGATTGTAAGGTTTAAACAGAGATGTGACAAAAGATTCATGATACGAATCCAGATAATATCTAATCTTTTTGCTTCTTCTGCTGCTTCTGATGGTTCCGCAGCTCAGTTTAACAATTCAATACTGGGTAATATCAAAGAGGCAATACAAGTGATAAACTAAAAGGGTAGTAAGAATTAAAAATAGAGTTTCTTTGTTATATATTGAGAGGGGTTCTATTTTGATCCAGCAAAGGTGACCTCGGCAAAATGTCTTCCTACCATCTGGTTCTAGAGTCCCATAAATAGAAAATGCAGAATACAGTGAGTCCTCAGTTCTCGAACGGCCCCGTTCTCGAACAAATCGGTTTTCGAATGAACATTTCGCGATTCTTTTGCTTCTGTTTTCAAGCAAAAATCCAGTAGTCGTACGCCCCGAAGAAACCCGGAAATAACATAACAAGGGTGGGGGCCGAGCCGCTACAGATACGGCAATGCACTCACAGCCTAGCCTACTCTAATTACTAAAGCATACCTTTTAAGCAAAAAATATAGTTCTTAAATAATTTTATGATGCAAAGTATTAAAACTACACATGTATTTCTACTATGCAGTTTATTATCAGGAAAAGTTAAAAAAAATACTTTAAAAAGCCCAATTTTTTAGGCTTGTAACGCATTATTTCTTTTTCAATTAACTGGAATTGAGAAATATCACTTCAGTTTTCGAACAAATCACTTCTCGGACCGCCTTTTGGAACAAATTGTGTTCAAGAACCGAGGTTGTACTGTAAACTCGTTTTTTTCTGAAATGTGAAGGCTGTTGCCTATTTAAGAAAGAGGTTATTCTGTTGTTGCATTCACAGAGAAAAGAGTGAGGATGGAGCCATTTCCTGCTATCAAAAGGTGTGAGGGAGGAACACTAAAGCAACTTTTCAATGATGGAGCTGTGAGCGCTGAAACTCAAACTCTAAATGACTTGTTTACTTCAGTGCCTGTGCACACCATTAGCCATCTAAATATAACAACCTGGCTGCCACAATTTTCTATCCTACTCTCATTTCACAAAGAATGAAATAATATGACCACTAGCGATGAGAAAAAAGTTAACCTGAAAAGGAATATTCAGAAAGAAAGCTGCAATTTATTCATCTCCCCTCCCCATTACAACACATTTACAACATCAATTAATTATGCTGGTCTGTGCACTAATGCCTGTTTGTTTGCACTTAGTGATTTAAGAAAGTATTTCACGGGGATCAATCTTACATTAAGGTTTATGCTGGACGAAGCTGTAGTAATAAATGTAAGAAAGAAAAAGAAGAGGGAGACATCCTACTTACCTTCGACTAAAGTATTTAATCAATCTACAGTATTGTTACAATAGAGAAACTTCATTCAAAAGAACTTTAATAAAACAAACAGAATTCAGGCAGTTTGACAGTCAGTCACAGAAGTATACGTAGGTTAACATGTGGCCACAACACGCTTCAGTTTACGGTGGCTGAAGCCAATCCCAGCGGTTTATTTTCTTTTTTTAAATACACATTGGGCTCATTTGAGAACAATGCATATTTAAAAAAAAAACGTCTGTCACAAAGAAGTTTACTGAAGTTTAACGTGTGGTAGCAACACACTTCCGTGTACGTTGGAGAGGACTCGGTCTTAATTTTTTTTTTTTTTTTTTACGCATTGTTCTCAAACGAGCCAACAGACATTATAAATGCTTATTGGGAAACGCTACTGAGGAACCGACTCGCTTGTCCTCTTTTTTTTTTCCAATCATAGTTAATGAATGTGAGTTTGTGTAAAACCTGGGGTCATTTATTTAAATATTGGTATTTGTATTGGCTACTAGCTGAAAAGATCAATGGATTTCGGCAAAGGTTAACGTGTAGCCAAACACACTTTCGCGGTCACAAGCCGTCTCCCCGTTGAAAACAGAGCTAGCAACAAAGTATTTGTATGTGTCCAGACTTTTCTACTCTTTCAAACTCTTCCATGTAAATCTTGACGACTTACTCACCAGATACATCCGTAGATCCAGTTATCCAAGACGAGCGAAAGCGGGTTAACAGTACAATTCCTTTTTGGCGAAAACATCGACTTTGGCATTAAATATGGGTCATCTATGCAAGTGTCTCTCATTTTTCCATGTACCTTCGTTTATTATCACCTTCTAAATGTTTAACGGTATCGGACAGAACTCTGGGCGTCATGCTATAAGACGTATTTTCATGTCGTCTCCAACCGTCTTAGCGTTGAGCAATGCCTTGCTTGACGGACAGTATGGCCAGTCACATCCTTTCATTGGCTCTGAGCGATTTTTTTTTTTTTTTTGCAGCTTGAGAGAATGAAGAAAAAAAAAATTTAATCCTGCTAAGCTAATGTTACTTATATTAAAGGCATAACTGGTACATAGCGAGAGGAGTATATAGTCTCTTGAAAATCAGCTTGTTAATGAGCAGGTATCATGTAGTGTAGCCAGCTGTTTTACTTCTCAGCCGAGGCTTATTTGCCCTCAATTTAAAAAACCTTCACCGATGACTCATATATGAAGCTTCAACAAGAAGTCATGTAACATCTTTGTAGCACTCTGCTAATTTTGTTGTAATCAGTGACTGACCTTCATGCTCTTTCTCAGTACTGCCTGAGGTTCTCATCTTCTTTGGCGTTTTCATGAAAAGTGGAAAGATGGTCCGTAAACCGAGGATATCCACAAACTTATGGCAGTTGTCTCCTCCCTCTGGGCCTATCATCCCATGGTCCAGAACTTTGAGGGAGCTGGTCCGAGACATTTTCTTTTCCCTGCATTAAACAGAAAAAACAAGTTGTCATCAACAGCAACTATTGCCATTAAATGTAACGGAAGGTTGTTGCTTTGTTAAAAATAAAAAAAAAATAATGCCTTAAAAAAAAAAACAAACAGATATTTTGTCATGGTATAAATATATTTCGGTCAATTGTGAAAAGAAGTTGAATGGCAACATATTTGTCAGTTTTCAAAATAAATAAAAAATATGCATTTTACAGCAATATGACACTGATTGCCCACTTCCTGATTTCTTTTTTTTAGCATGTTTGTCAATGTTTCTCATCAAACGTTTATTATTAGTCAAAGATAAAACACGTAAACACAAAATGCAGTTTTTAAAGGTTTTTTATTATTGAGAAACAAAAAACAAACCTACAAGGTCCTTTGCGAGAGAGTGATAAAAAAAGGTGTAAAATCACTTTTCTACACAAGGCCACTTAGTCTGTGATTTCTTTTCTACCTTAATATAAAACACTTGTAAACTTCATTTTGTGTGTTCTTGTAATTTCTTTGACTCAGTTTCAATTGTGTGATGATGAGAAACATTTAAGTGTGACAAATATGCACAAAAATAAGAAATCATGAAGGGAACAAACTCTTATTCACACCATTGCATATTACCATAATAGCAGCAAGATATGAGTGTTAACAGTTTCTCTTTTCAGTGCATGCCTTCACAACGGAATTGTAGCCATTTTTCTTCCTGCGTTGCCACAAATGACAGATGACAATATTTATCCTAGAGTAGGGGGACATATTTCAGGCAGTTGAGTATGGTTCTCCAGACAGAAACATTAGGTATGATGGATGGTTGTAGTGGCCAGGGATGGAGGAATATAAAGCACACTTTCCAATGGGGAAGTATCCTATTCACTTGCTAGACACTTGACTTAAAACCTCCCGGTGTCAACAACAATATAGTTATGACCCCAAAATTCACTGAGAGTATCCAACACACAAGAGTAGTGGTCAGTTGTCAGCTGGTGTGAAGGTCAAATTAACCCTCCCATTAGAGAGCTTGACCAGTTACATACTATACCAACCTATTTTATTATTTTCCTTCAACTGACAGGGATTACAACATCACTGGGCCTAATTTCAAAAGCTACGCAATACAAAACTGAAGCAATTTAGCGTGAAGTGAATTGAAAACGCATGATCACAAAGTCTTCCCAAAATCTTAGAAAAGTCATAGGTGTTGTCATACGTCACACTAAGTTGGCAGAAATAAACTTTTGCATGGGCATTTTTGTATAGCCTTCCACAACGTTCCAAATAAATGTTTTTTCTGTCCTTTTCCTTGTGTTATTATTGTAGACAATTGTCAAAATTTTTGAATTAAAGTAATATTGATCCAATCATGAGTTATGTGTATTTGTATGTACACTTAGTTAATTAAAAGCACAATGTCAGAGCTCAAGTCTGTACTGGATTTGTCATCTTTTATAGTGCCACACGCTGATGAGACTTAGTCAAACATTCACTCTCACCGAAGCATGAGATTCATTAACTGAAGACCCTCTCCTTTAAGGAAACGGTCCCGATTGGCTGCCAGCATTAGGCAGGAACACAGCGCATCGAACAGATTCTCCATCATCTCCTGCTCCTCAGCTGTGGATGGATTGTGACGTTTAAACACCTACAAGTAAGTGACACGATACATGGAAAATATCAGTGCACTAATCTCCATTAAAAGTGTGCTATTTGCTGTATGTCTTTCACTAGTTTTGTGCTTTTCTTTCACATAACGCAGTATTAGCTCTACAAGGTTACAGGAAAAGATAAATACATCTCTATTTACTTGAGAACAAGGCTCGATATAAGGAAAATTATTTACTAATGAGGAGATAAGACTTCTTGCTGTGTATCAAAATTACGTGATCATAACAAATGAGACAAATAAGAAACCAGCTCTGTTTTCCATCACCCCCAATGTTTTGGCTGCTGATAACATGTTCATATGTAACACCAACTGATTGTTCTAGTACATGGTTGGACCAATGGAAAAGCACCAAGAGGAAAAAGAATCATGATAAGCAAAGTATGATGTTGTGGAAAGGGGGCATGACACATTAGTGCAGACCCTATTGATAGAGTAGCATCAGGTGGTTGTGATTGTATTAAACTTCCGGTCTGCGGCCAAGAAATTACTGATATTTGTGTTCCCAAAGTCTAAAAAGGATGATGTGCAGTTATTCGTGTTATGAATGCAAAGGACAAACAACCATCTCCAAAAGAGTCATACAGATAATTGCTGCAGTAACACATCAATGCCATCCAGCTCCCCCAAGAGTTCTCTCGTGTCTGTGGAAGACAGAATGAAAAACTGAGTGAGAAAAGAAAAAGAAAACCGATTTCTTAAACGAAGGCCCTTAAATGCCATTGACAAAGTTTTCTCCTTCCATCTTAAATTAATAAATGAAGACCCAAAGGAGAATGAGGATAGTCAAGGTGAAATAGGACATGAATGTAGATCTTTGTACGACACTATTAATCAGAACACCCAATTATTGCCCTGATACCTGACACTTTATAAGTTAAAGGGAGCAATAAAAAAAGAAAACAGAGCAGACAATGGTGAGAGAGAAAATTAAATTAAAAGAGATGGAGAGGTTAACAGAAAAGTATGGAAGCAAATACCAACAAGAAGTGATGGGACAAAATCACAAAAAGTGAAGACGAGGGAGGAATATTGAAAAGGGCATTTGCAGTGAGACTTTTTCAGGAAAGTTAATTAAAAAGAGACAAGGAGGTCTGGAACATCATTTATAAGTCATGTGATTAATTATGACAAACTTACTGTCATTGTTTTGCAACAAGATGGCCAGAATTTCACTGCAGTAGAGCTTGTTAGCATCAAAAGGCATCTTTGCCTAACAGGAAACAGAAAACTTCAATTAGCTCTTACTTTATACAGCTTTTAATTTCAAAACAAAGCAAAGGTAAGTTATTTGTACAGCGCATTTTATACACAAGTTAAGTCAATGTGCTTTACATGATTAAAACGATTTGAATACAAAGAAACAAATCATTTAAAATGGGGGGAGAAACAAAAAATGACAACACAAGATATAAAAATATGAAAAAATACAATTTAAAAACAGCGTGCAATGCAAGAACTATCATTAAAAGTGGAAGTACTCTAAAAAGGCATGAGAAAAGAAGTTTTCAACCTGAATTTAAAAACATTCACACTTGGGGCTGACATCATCTGTGTTGGCAACCTATTTCCATTTTTTGCAGCATAATAGCTAAATGCTGCATCACCGTGTTTGCTTTGGATTCTGTGCTCCACGATCTGACCAGAGTCTGTCAATCTCAGAACTCTACTGAGTTTGAATTCCGTAAGCATTTCATGTATTCAGGACCTAAACCATTTAGTGATTTATAGAGCAATAGCAGAACTTCAAAATCAGAATGAATTTATTGGCCAAGTGTGTAAAAACACACATGGAATTTTTCTCCGGCAGTCAGTGCTGCCTTCATGCAACATTCATAACAATGAACAAAGAAAAAGAGACATTTCTGTGTATAGGAACTATTCTTTATAAGAGTCGTGCATGATCTTCCTTTAGAACAGGGAAAAGTGTGTCAACGTCCCACATTATGTTAAGCTTGTAGAGTGCCTTTACCCATTCGCGGTTCCCGTTATGGACCAGTGCAATAAAAATTGTGCAAATGGAGCAGTTTAAAGTGACGTATCGTGCGCTAGTCTACAAAATATATTACTAATACCAATACCGATAGGACCAGCAGGATGTGAGTGAGTCTCCTAACATGACACAAGGCATAAAAATAGATTATATTCTATTATAATGATGACTGGAAGACACTGTAAGGACTTTACATGCAGATGCATGTTGTGATTTCCAATTATATTTATATAATCTGTTGATTCCAATTCAATAAAAAAAATGTGGCAAGCTGGAAGATATGGCAGGCAAAACCTGACCCCAACATTTTGGTGCAAATCTGAATTAGAAGAAAAATAAAAAGATTATTAGAGTTACAATAGAGTTGTTCCTCATGCTTCAAATCAAATCACCCAGAATTAAAGATGTTGGAGTGTCCCATGATCTTGGGGTCTGCTCCACACACATTATCTGTATTATGAGTTTTTTTATGTTGTGTTCTGATGAGATAACGTACAGTAAGCGGGTTTAGAATAAAAACCACTGATTGTATTTCGTGAAAGCATATAAAGATAATTGAAGGAATTGCCATTTGTCACGATTTAATTGGACATACAAATAAATATGGCCCTACGTTTGTTACATATTCTAAAATATCTTGAATTTTACTGTAAGTTTGCAGTGACTGAAAAAGAATGGGGTTCTTACCTTAATTCTCTTGAGCAGCCATTGCATAAGTCCTTGTTGAGCTGCTTCTGTGCAAAGGCCTGGTCTAAACTCTGCCATATTTTCTATAATGGCTGAGGGACAAAAATACCATATGAAACATCAAAATCCACCACTCAAAATTGCTTTTGTCAAAGGCAGACAATTCATTCAACTAGATATCAAAAAACTGCATAAGTGTAAAGTGTTGGATACATTTTGGTGCTGATAGAGATCCTATATCCACCATCATCCCGGACTTCTTGCCTACTGCTACCTCATAAAAATGTCAAAGATGAACTGCACGCAGTGTGATATGCAGCAATTTTTTTTCAGCCTGTCTAGGGGTATCACACTCAGAATGTGGAGACATCTGTGTCAAAGAAACATCCATCATATACATAACTCCCATCTGTCTTAGCCTGTCAAAAATATCTCTCTTCTGTGGCAGATAGTGGCAACAAGTGTGCGGCAGTATTAAGATTATATATTTCCTACTGTGTGTGTTTCTTTCAGCTTGTCCCTTTCGGGGTCGCAACAGCGCGTCATCTCAGATGAACGCATATATATGTTTGGCACAATTTTTACGCCGGATGCCCTTCCTGACGCAACCCTTCTCAGGGAGTGGAGGCCCCAGTGGGATACGAACCCACAACCTCTGGTTTACCAAACCAGTGCTCTAACCACTGAGCTACGGGGCCTCTCATATATTTCCTACTGTATGTGCCAAAAATTCAATATATTGGCCTTCAATAAAAGCTCTAGGCAAAACTTTAACAAACAGTTTTGAGGGACAATAAGGGATACAACAGTTTGTGTTGATATTGAAAGATTTGTCTGAGTTTGGTCCCCATTCCCCCTTAGACAATGATTAGAAAGCAGCTTCTGCCACATGATATGTTCATCACAGTGGACTGCCACAGAAGGGGACAGACAGAGCAATAATGTGGAATTGTGATGAGGGAAGGGAATACAAACGAATGAAATGAGGAGGGGAAGGGAGGCGAATTGAGGCAGAGGTAAAACAGAAGGGAGGGTGGAAAGATGATGAAAGGTGGAAAGCTATGGGAGTCTGGGACAACAGTAGACCGAGAATACGGTGAATGAAGAAATAAGAGTAAAACAAACAATACAGAAAATTAGGGACATATGAAAAGAGTTGAAACAAAGGAAAAGTACAAATGAGGAAACAACCGCTGAAGGAGCTGCTGGTAACTGAGCCAGGCAAAGCAAGGAGAGGCAGAGGCCTTTATCAGGGATTCAAATGGAGCAGACAGACAGGCTCCAGGAGGACAGCAGGCTGAGAGCAAAGAGCAGACAAAAGGCTTATTGAAGCTAAGAGAGCTCCCTCCATAACACAGGCGCACCAACAGAGGCACACACTTGAATAGACTATACACAGGCGCTACTCCCCTGACACACATCTGGATCCATATTCCCCCACCAGACACACACGTGTGCACACACACGCACGCACACACACACACACACACACACCTCAACAGCTCTCCTGTGACTCGGCCTCAATCTGGCGGCAAAGAAAAGAATCATCTCAGTGGAGTTATTCGAAGCAAAAAGAGCTGAGAGTCAGAAAAGTTTTGAGTTGTGCCAGGCTAAAAGCAGACAAGGACTTGGTAAACTATGTGATGCCCTACCTTTAGGTCATGGAGTCTCATCATGGTATTGCATATAAATCAGAGGTTGATTCATATATTCATATATATATATATATATATAATATATATATATATATATATATATATATATATATCTTATTTAAATGTAAAAATCTAAAATCTATCTTTAACTGTATGATTTGTATGGGAAACCCTTAACGACATACACACACACTGTGCAAAAATTTAATTTTTGTCTCGCTGTCTGAAGTCAAATCACTCTAAACCTCTCATGTTTCAGCCCAGTCGGGATGACAAAATTATATTTAATTTTGTTCAGTGCTAGAATAATGAGATAGAATTTCTTCGAGAATTTTACATTATTTTCTTTGAGGTCAAACGTTTTGAAGAACATAGGGATGCCCAGATGGTGACGCCATAGTTTTGGAAGCTCCAGATAGGTTAACCAACAACGTGCCTGAGGATGTATTTAAGGCCACACCTAAAACACTTTGCTTCCTTGTTTGAAAGCAAAAATCAAAAGAAAATAGCGAGGAAATCAGAGAAAGAATGGTGGACTTCCTCATTCTTGGGTTCAATTTACAGATGCTTGAAGGCACCACGTTCATCTGTTCAAACAATTATACGTTACCATAAGCATCATGGGAATGTCCATCACACCACTCAAGAAGGAAACAGGGTCTGTGTCCCAGAAGTGAACGTGTTTTGGTCCTTAATTGGCGGCATGGTGGGTCAGCTGGAAAGCGTTGACCTCACAGTTGTGAGGTCCCGGGTTCAATCCCGGCCCCGACGGTGTGGAGTTTGCGTGTTGTCCCTGTGCTTGCGTGGGTTTCCACCGGGCACTCCAATTTCCTCCCACATCGCAAAAACATACAACATTAATTGGACACTCCAAATTGCCCCTAGGTGTGATTGTGACTGTTGTCTGTCTCTATGCGTCCTGCGATTGGCTGGCAACCAGTTCAGGGTGTACCCCGCCTCATGCCCGTTAACAGCTGGGATAGGCTCAAGCACTCCCGTGACCCCCATGAGGATAAGTGGCTAAGAAAATGAATGGATGGTCCAAAATGTTAAAATCAACCCCAGAACAATAGCTAAAGAACTGGTCGTGATCCAGCACTCACTTCCTGTCTGGTCTGTTTTTATTGGTTTTACTGATCCTGATTTAATTTCTTTTAACATTTGTGTGAGTTAACTTGCTAATGACCAATCGATATGGTTCGTGAAAACTTTTATTCACTTGATTCTAACTGAGCCTCGTAACCCTCCGACCGCTTCACCACCTGTTGTGATGTGAAGAGTTTCTCCCTGCCAGCTGCAGCAATTCCTTTGTCTGCCTACGGACATCGATAGCTAGTGACATACAGCTGAGGGCAGGAGACATGACCCGAAACGCATGATCAAGGTGTGAAAAGAGGAAGAAGAGCAGAACAAAAAGCATCTTCCATGACTGAAGCCCTGTGATGGAGGGTGGATTTCGGTATACAGATAATTTCATAAATGCAGAATTTTTTTTTTAACATACAAATAAGTACTTCATGGTAGAATGGTGCTGAGGATGGCTCTGCCAGGCAAAAGAGCGAGAGGAAAACCAAAGAAAAGGTTGATGGATGTTGTGAGGGACGACATGAGGACAGTGGGTGTTAGAGAGGAAGATGCATTAGATAGGCTTGGATGGAAAAAGATGACACGTTGTGGCGACCCCTAACAAGCCGAAAGGAAAAGAAGAAGAAATAAGTACTTCATGATACGATGACTAAGAAATGATCAGCAGTTGAGAAAATAATGACCTGGTCGTTTATCCTTATGTGCTGGTTTGAAACACAGTCCCATCATTTAATCGTGAAAAAGATTATTGATAAAGATTCACAATTCTAAAAGACAAATCATGTTCTCCAAAGTAAAATAAAAAAAGGAGACTGGTGGGGCAATATCAACTAGTTTTCAGCCTAAAGAACAAATATTGAGCTACGATACATCCAAGCTATTGCGTAACTACATTCATCCATCCATACATCCAGCCATTATCTGAGCCAGGTATAATCACAACGGTTGCAGGAGTGCTGGAACCCATCGCGGGTATCTTCTGGCAGGAGAAGGGATACACCCTGAACTGGTTTCCAGCCAAGCGCAGGGCACACAAACAAACACTAAAAATCATACCAAAGGACAATTTAGTCTCTAGTCAATGCATGTTTTTGGGATGTGGGAGGAAACAGGAGCGCCAGGAGAAAACCCACACACCCATGGGGAGAACATGCGAACCCCAGTCCTTCGAACTGTGGGGCAGACTTTCTCATCAGTTCCCAGCCGTGCGGCCATTGCATAGCTCATTCTCATTAAAAGACACCTGGCACTAAAACGAGTCATTGCAGAAAATATTATTTATTTCCCACAATGGATTAAACCAATTTCAATTATGTTCTATAAAGAAAATTCTCTTGCGGAACAGCGGAATAGACAAAAGTCTGTGCACCATTTTGCAAGATGTCCTGCTTATGGGTGTATCATTTGAGAATATCTTTTTTTTTTTTTTTTAAAGCGATGCGAAAAAGGCACAGTTTCTTCAAAAGAAAATCCTCACCCAGTGTGTTGAAGACACCATCAGCTTCCTCTTTAACCTGCTCATCCAGTCGTTCCATATTCTGGACCAGTAACGCGACCACCTGGCCTTCCAACTACACACAGAAAAAGGAGTTTTGGTCAAGACGTCAACATTTAAGTCAGAAAGATTCACTATCATTACATCTTTCAAATGCTAGGGGGAAAATATTTCTATGTTGTATATGTTCAATATAGAGAAAACCGTGAAATACCCCCCCCCCCCGATATCATACAATGTTAATTGTTATCCTTATATTTTGTCAAAGGGCCACTGTCATGAAATGCAGGATTTTTAGTATGTTATTAATGAAAAAACCACAAAACACCACAAAACATGATTTTGACGTATACAGCTTTTTGTAACTCCTGCCATGAAAATCCTCTCGAGGGATTTGTTTTCGAGAAGAAGCAGGAAGTGACGTAAAGGACAGTACCGCCCTCAAGTGGACTCATTTGTTTCCATCAGTTTTACCTTCGGGAAGGTAGCCCGTTGTTCCTCCGTGTTGGCCAAAATGCCAGCTCTTTGCATTGCTGGACATTGTTTGAACACTCGGGTGGATGGATTTACCCTTCATAAGTTTGCAAGCGACCGTGTTCGTTGTGAAAAATGGATTGCATGGGTGTAGAGGAAGAGAGCTTCGTGGAGTCCGAATGAGAGGTAGGTGTGTATACAGCTACTGAAAAAAAAAAAGTTTGGGCCTGACCACGTAATCGGTCTCTCATAATGTAACAAAAGATCCGCGTATGAAATGTGTCGATGTGTGCGTCGGACGGCATCGGGCTGTTGCGTTGCTTCGCCAGCAAAGGCTGTGCTTTGCGCTCACGGACGGCGGCGGCTCTGAAGAATGCAGCCGACAATGCCTCACTCACCCTCGTGCGACGACAACGCAATAAAGCGCCCCGGCTCAACTGTGTTGTTCATCGCGTACTACGGCGGCTATGAACAACCCCATAAAGCAGCACGGCTCGGCTCCATTATAAGCTACCACGGCGCCGAAAATGAGCCACACCGGCTGAGGCCCCGCGTTCGCCAGTCACGGCTTCGGCGAAGGCTGGGCGTTGGGCTTGCGGACAGCTGCGGCTCTGAAGAATGCAGCCGACAATGCCTCACTCACCCGCGTGTGACGACAACGCAGTAAAGCGCCCCGGCTCAACGGTGTTGTTCATCGCGTACTACGGCGGCTATGAACAACCCCATAAAGCAGCACGGCTCGGCTCCATTATAAGCTACCACGGCGCCGAAAATGAGCCACACCGGCTGAGGCGCCGCGTTCGCCACTCACAGCTTCGGCGAAGGCTGCGCGTCGGGCTTGGGGACGGCGGCGGCTCTGAACAACGCAGCCAACAATGCCTCACTCAGCCACATGCGACAACAATACAGTAAAGCGCCGTGGCTCATCGGTGTTGTTCATCGCGTACTGCAGTGTTTATGAACAATCCCCTAAAGCAGCATGGCTCGTCTTCGTGATAAGCCACCTCGGCGCCAAAATGAGCCACACCGGCCGGCTGCGATGTGCCGCGATGGCTCATCTCTGCCGCGGAAGTGGATCGGATGGGGAGGCTGTTTGGCCGTGATCGCATATCAACTGAATATGGTTTGAAATAATAGTGTAATATTGCCCCGGTAACTTCACGCGGTTGTGTGGTGTTCTCGTTTTCGAAAAGAGCTTCCGTGTCAGAAGGGGCGTGTTCGTATCCCATAGTAAGGTCCACCGCGTGTTTTCGTTCGCGAATGTCCGGGTGACATCATGGATAGAGGATACAGCCAATATGGCGACCACTTGGATGTCGTAGAATGACACTTCTGCAACTCTGCGCATGAATGACGCGCTCTCCGCTCACATTTATTTTTTTGTGTAGGCATTGAAGTGAATAATGTTATATGTATTTTTCATTACAATATCAATTTTAGAATGTTTATAGGGATGACACTTGACCTTTAAATAAAGTGATGAGTGAAAAGAAAACATTGAAAACATAGAATACATAAAACTATCAACACCAAATAAAAGTGGTTACACCAAATCGACTGGCACATCTTCCTCAGTTCTGAGGACCAAGATTTAAATCCCGGCCCTAAATTGCGTGGAGTTTGCATGTTCTCCCCGTGCCTCCGTGGGTTGTCTCAGGATACTCCCGTTTCTTCCCACACACAAACATGTATGGTAGGTTGACTGAAAACTAAATTTCCTGTAAGTGTGAATAAGAGTGCAAATGGTTGTTGACGATACGTGCCCTGCGATGGGCTGGCGACTAGTTCAGGTTGTAACTTGACTCTCACCTCAAGGTAACAGAGATTGGCTCAACCACACTTGCAACCCTTCTTAGGATAAGCAGTACCGAAAATGGATAGATGGATGACTAAGGTAAAACATTTTGGAAATATGCAGAAGGGCTATCAGTCAAGAGACTGGATAATCAAATAACGCTCACAGGGTGCCGTCTGGCTGGATAAAAGTGCAATTGCACACGAAGGAGACAGAGTCCACACTGATTTATGAGCCACCAGGGATAGTCGGGGATCTTTTCTGATTCATCTTATCAAGGGTACCACCTGGCCTTCCAGCAACAAGGACAGAGGACTTTGAGGCATTGCAGCAAGTGAAGAGACAAATGGGTCCAACCAACCCTTGCTCCCCTGAAAAAGTCTTGCCTGAAGGATGCTGTAAAGAGTAGCGAGGTTTATATCGCCCCATTGCCCAGTAAATGGACTGCATTTTTATGTCATTGTTATTCCCTTTGGAGTGTTGAAAAGCAAGCTGCATTACTGTCCTAAACAATATGACATCGAGCCTACAAGCCAATTCAGAACCACAATGAGCAGTTTGCAAGGCCTGTCATCGCAGATATTTTTGGATGATGTAGTATTGTCATCCTCATCAGGCCAGGGAAATGGCAATAGAACCTGTTTGCAGCGCCTCCAAATCTGGCGCTATAGTTCTCAGTTAGAAAAGAGGACATTGTGGCCTGTCTGTTGGGAGAGAAGTGCCACATTAAGGGCAGGTGTTTAACAACATAGTATCGAGGGGTTTTACCTAATAGTGGGTAAATGATTGAGCATGAGCAACAGAGGTAATCGGTGCAGCCTTTTCAGTGATGAGCTCGTATTACTGGTCTACTGTACTATGCAGAATTTAGCCACAAGGCTGTTCTAAAATTGTACTCTTTGATCACAAGGTTTGGCCAGTGAAAAATATAAGGTCCCTCATGTACATTAAGTGGTAAAGTTATGTTCACTTAGACATTAATCAAAAAAATTCTAGTACTAAAATAAACAGAGTAGTGCTGACTTTATCAATAAGTGACAAACGCGATTCCTTTTGCAAATGTAGTCTTTTTAATTTGAGGTTTTCATTTTCTTCCTATAACTCTCTTATGCTACATTGTTTTGCAGGTATAATGGTTCACTGTCCGATCAATCAACAGGCAGCACCATGGTGTTCAAATACTACTACTACTACTACTACGATTGACATCCTGAATTTTAGCCATACACTTCACCAGAAACTTTCTGCTTTGGGGTAGTGGTACAACAATACAAATGGCAGAAATTAGTTCTCTACATAAAGTGTTGGGCTCATCCTTGGACACTGTGTAAGGAACTATAAGCTATTTACAGTAACTAACATACACGCTATAGCAGAGATTGACAACACCGTGGTGAGGTGTTTCAGTCATGTCCAAAGATGAGGTGTAATTGGGGCTAACTCTGGTCATGCTAGAGGGACTAGCTCTCGCACTTAGCCTGGGAACACATCAGTGTCCTCACAAGGAAACAGAAGGAAGTGACCCGAAACAAGTAAATTGGGGAACTCCTGCTCGAAATGAATGCTGCTCCATCTGTTCAGACCTGGCTAAGGAAGATAAATTGAAAAGTGGGACACTGCATTTTTTTCCATTATTTATTCTACTCTGGTTCCTTGTACTAAACCACCCAAACAACAAAATATTTTACATGTATATCAGTGATGGGGGATATCACTGTAGTGTTACTTTAACCAGTGCCAATCTTTAGCTAGTCATTCCAGTTGTAAATGTGTGCATATGGGAAATACAGACAAATCTGTTGAATTGGAACCCTTTCCTCGAGACAACACCAATCTGCATATGTTTTAATTGGCCCAACAAAATGTGGACAACTGTTGTTGTCGCCCTGCTAAAACAGTCAAGTGTGTTGCTTCATAATCAGTGCCAGACTGACAATTTCTTTAGTTTGGGGCCAAACCACTTGACAAGCAGCCAATACATCACCATGCCTTTCTACAAAACATATATTTTTTATCAGTTTATAAATAGTTATCTCAAACTTTGTTTTGAATTAATAATAATTAATAAAAGGTCTTTGACTTAACAACCAGAAAAAAAAAGTAATGATTATAATGTCCAACTGAGTCCCTGAATGATCAACTGACCAAACCAACTTCTGTTCCTAGATTTGTATGCCAGAGGCCAGAAGAACTGACTCCACAAAGTGTTCATTTGATGGTGAACTCACTTACCAGAGAATCTATGAGGACCTCTGCTCCCTCCTCACTTTCATTGAGTGTGTCAATGTCAGTCAGCTCTTGGAGGAGGTCCACCACTGCTATGGCAACATGTACATTAGGTTAAGGACAACAGAGCTCTGTCTGACTTTTTGCAGTCATTCCCATCATATATTTATTCAGCGTGACAAGACAAAGATTCAAAATTATCCCCCTTTATTTATTTATTTATTAAATATAATTTTTCGATAGCTCTTGCTGCACGGTGTAGGTGGTAAGTCTGTCTGCTTCACAGTTCTGAGGTTTTAGGGCTGAGTCTTGGTTCAGGCGTTCCTGTATGTTGTTAGGATGTTCTCCCCATGCTCAAATTATGTGCCTCCCACATTAAAAAAAAATATGTATGTTAAATTTATTGATATAAAACTGCCCATTGGTGTGAATGGTTGTTCGTCTGCACATTTCCTACAATTGGCTGGAAACTAGTTCAGGGTGTAACTCAACTCTCGCTAAAAATATCAGTTAAGTTCCATCTTACCCGCAACCTTATAAGGACAAGCACTCCAGAAAATTGGTTGATATTACAGTATTCCTCTTAATCTACCTGGATACAGTATGTGTTTGTTATTAGTGAAAGCTGGCATTGATTTGAATTTTTGGTAAAGATTCCAGCAAAACTTTGCTACACATAGACATGTCAAAAGACTGAACAGACTTAAATTTGGCACAAGACAAAGTCATGACATTAAAGTGAACCTATGCTATTCCTGGGAAATAGGGGGAGAAAACTGCCTTGACACTCCCTTAAAAGTTTGTAAGTTGCTCGTAATGCCAGAAGATCACATGAAGGGACATTTTTTTTTTTTAATAAATGAAACTCCTCAATTCAAGTAAAATTCTTTCCTTCCCACTATGGAAGTAAATATGTGCCACTAGGATTTGAATTTAAAAATGCCACTGAAAATTTTATGTTGTAAAATTCCCATTGTTATTTCAAAGTCACGTGACGTCACATACTAAGGGAAGGGTTCTGTCCTGAAGTAGCCCTACCTTCTAACCACCGAATTTAGACGGTGAATTTCAGACAGCGAATTGTGGCCAGTTGAATTTCAGAGAATTTTTGCCAATTGGATCTCAAAAGGTTTGAATTTTAAAGGTTGAATTTTTTTTATATGGCGAATTTGAACATTGAAAAGTTAAACTGAAATACAGCTATTGAAAATGTGATCACTTTGAAATAATAGTATGAATTTTACTACATAAAATTTTCAGTGGCATTTTTAATTAAAATCCTGGTGGCACATATTTACTTCCATACACCACAAAAATGCCACATGATAGTGCTAGAGAGCCATACTGTTATTGCTTTGGAAAAGCAGCAAAGAAGTGGCTTTTTTAAAAAAAAAATAGCAAAGGTTCCTCAAAAACAAAAAAAATCTATGAAATGGAAAGTTGAAAAAAAGGCAATGACTTATTCTGTTATATGGTTATATGAAATGCAACAGTTTTCTGTAAGTCCATCTAATGAAAGCACATTAAACTATGCTGTCCCTATAAGACGGTGGAACATATAAACAAAAATATATTGGTAATTAATGAATAATTTTCAGACAAGCAGTGAAATTGGCTATTCTCCCGTGGAACTCCTGGTGACCTCCTGGTTGGAAATCGTTGCACTAGAGGGGATATTTGCAATTTGCTTTATGATAGTCTACGACAGGGGTCACCAACGCAGTCGATCTATTAAAAGGCATATTAGAACCGGATGAAAATAATTAAATTCTTGGGCTTTTTGGCTCACTAAACGTTTTGGAATACCATTCGTGTGACAATCACAATCACCCATAAGCTTTATTGTTAAATAATGTCTCTTGGGATTTGCTGGTTATGACCAATACAGTAAGGAACAGAGTAAGTGAATACTGGATCACAGAAAGGATATCAGTGTTTTCATGACTGAGAAGGCCCATAAGTGAGTGAACAGAGTTGAGCTCCACGAGCAGGTGATAAAGATCCGGCATGGTAGCAATCACGTGCATTTCCTGTATAATGTCGTTCAGATCCAGTTCTGACTCCATGAACCTGAATCAAGGGATGGAATGAGATGTTAAAAAAGACGGCTTGTGTTACCATTAAAAATAATTAAACTTGGCTGAAAAAAGGGCCAACAAGGAGAATGCTTACTTTTCTGGATTGTCGGGAAATTTAATCCTGAGTTCCTGATTTTTGTAGGATCGTTTCTCAAAGGTCAGGATCATTTTTTTCACTGAGCTCTCATCCACCGGCTCTGCCTTTTTGATGTAGGAGGGAAGTAGCGAGAGGGGAAAGATAAAGGGGAAAAGAGAAGAAGCTTTTTGTCAAGGCGACATGGCTATAGCACAAAGACACCCTAATTAAGTGAGAGGAGTCAGAGTTGCTGCACTATCTGTGGGATTTTACTGGAAAAAGGGAATGCATCTAACCTCCTGATGGCTTAAAAGCACTTGGCATGGTGGGGCAAATTAATGAGAGGTAAGTAAGAAAAAGACAGAACGAACGAACGCAAGCAAAGAGCAGAAAGTATTAAGACCCCCTTAAAATTATTACTCTGTTATATTACAGCCATTTGGTAAAAATCACTTAAATACAAGTATTTACACACAGCACACCATATAGTGACAGAAAAACGGAATCGCTGACATTTTTGCAGGTGTATTAAAAAAGAAAAATTGAAATATCACGTAGCCTAAATATTCAGAATCTTTTCTGTGACATATTTAATTCAGGTGTTTTCCATTTCTTCTTAACATTGAGGTGGTTCTACACCTTGATTGGCAACTAGCTGTTTGATTATCTTGAGTGGAATAGATAACAAAAGCAACACACCTGTCTACATATTACAGGGTTCATACTCAGTCTGACCAAAAAAATTTAAGGGGTTTTTAGGGGCATTCTTAGGGACTGACACGAAAAATTTAGGGCTGACACGGAAAAAATTTAGGGCCGACACGAAAGATTTAGGGCCATCATGGGAAATCAAGAGTAAGGAAAAAAGACTCACCCAATGGTGCCATCAACCGTTCTTGGTTCATCAAATGTTCCAGTACCTCAGTACCTGTGACAGTGATCACCTGTCGCTCCTTGTGGTAGTTCTCATTGATAAGACCATTGTCAACATCTTCACATAACAGTATACAGAAAAACAGATTCTAACTACAATTGCAACTATATACACAAATGTCTTCTACTGATGTCTGTCTCAGCACCCCTACTCTAGCTCCTTGAGCCTACCCAGTGCCTCCTCTATTTGTTGCTGTAGAGGTGCCAAAGTGGCTCTCTTGTCCTTTGCTCTGCCTCTGAGTGCATTGGCGTCGGTGATAAACCTCAGATTCCTCTTTTCTTCTGCCTCCTCACACAGCCTGTCAGCCTTCTCAATAAGCGTAGATATGTCAGTCTCCAATCATTTCTTCCGGTTCCGGTACTCCACATTGCGCTAATTTTTTCAACATCATTTCCACTTTTTTCAAGTTTCGCTGTTAGAGTAAAGTTGGACTCAAAAGAATATTCAGTTAAATCAAAGAAACATCAAACATGCCATCGAGGAAATGCTCCAAAGTATGGGAGTAAACTTGTTTTATTGGCAGACATCAAAACACTACTCGCATAAAGGGGGAACTCTGTGAACTCGTCAGTCCGGAAGAGCAACAACAAAAACAGTCCGTGCGGAACCCCGCACCCCAACTCGAGGTCCCACGGGTGAATTATGTAAACACCACTATGGTACAGTTTTTTTGCTACAGCTGTTCGGTTAAAACCGGTTATGAAAGTAAGCGTTTTTTGGTAATCCCTAGTGCGCATGCACTGCTAGTACCACTGCCTGAAGTTGATGCTTCACTATCTTGATATTTTAGAAACAGATTCATACCAACGGAAGATGAGAGAGTCTTCGCCAAATCAGCGTGTCTCCTGTTTTTCCGGTGCGACTCCAGCGCTTTGACGCCCATCTTTTCAAGCTGGTAATTCTGCTTGCACAGATGGCAGTAAAACATGTGCTCGACTAACCCAGCTCCCAAACTCCTTACTTTCAACCCAAGCTTCTTGAAAAATGCACTTCCCCGTGATACAAGTTGGATCGATGAAAGAACTACGCTACGTCGTAACGAAGACGAAATGAAATGGCTACTCACGGAAACAAACAATGGCATATCGACAAGATGGCGACTAGTTGTCAACACGGTGACTTCCGTTGACAATTTCCGGCTGATTTGGATGCCAGACGGATCGCTATTTTTTTTTTTTTTAAATAAAAGATTAATTTCTTTTTTAGGGAGAATTTTGGCGGTAGAGGTCCTCCCTTTGATTTTTTTTTTTTAATTTAAGGCCTTTTTAGGGGCTTGACCGGTTTTCGCGGATTTTAAGGACTTTTAGGAACCTCTAAATGCACCTTTGAAAATTTAGGGGTTTTTAGGGACTTTTAGGGCCACGTGCGAACCCTGATATAAGACAGGTGTGTTGCTTTTGCAGCTCACAGCTCACAGCTCACAGTGCAGAGCAAATTAGAATCATGAGGTCAAAGGAACCGCCTGAAGAGCTCAGAGATAGAATTGTGGCAAGGCACAGATCTGGCGAAGGTTACCAAAAAAAAAAAAAATCTGATGCACTTAGGGTTCATAAGAGCACTGTGGCTTCCATAATCCTGAAATCTAAAATGTTTGGGATGACAACCCTTCCTAGAGCTGGCCGTCCGAGACAGCTAAAGAAAAACCCAAAGATTACTGTGGTTGAGCTTCAGAAATGCAGTCGTGAGATATGAGCAAGTTTTAGAATGTCAACCATCATTGTACCACTACACCAGTTAGGGCTTTATGGCAGAGTGGCCACAATGGAGATAGAGAGACAGACAGACAGATAATTTCATATAATCCAAGAAAGGAATACAGAATCGTGGAGTTCTCCTCACTGTTGTCAATTTTCAATAGAATAATACAGTGGGTCTTCCAAATTAAGTGCCCTAAAGGTTGTACAATTTGGAAAAACAACCGTTTCCTGAAAAATGTGCAGGACATAAAAAATATTTATATTTACAGTTAGAACACTTGGAAGTGGAAACGATCACCAGCACATAACGTAAGGGAACCCCCAAAACCTAGCTCTTCTCTTAACTTTGTCACTCGTAATCTTTTAATTTTACCCAACTGCTTCAGTCAAGTAAAAAAAAAAAAAAAAAAGTTACATCTAAGTTGGATTTGCGATGGAAATTTTAATGTGTGCATAACAGAAAGGACGTCCAGTGTAACAACGCCCAAAAGAAATCATACAAGTGACTCGCTGCGCCAACCACTATCACAGAGAGGCAGAGTGTCACATATTATTTTCAGCATTATACTGTATTAATATTGCATTGCAATTCGAAGTAGAATAATACTACTGCAGTTGTGACATTACACAGACTATCAGAAACATAATTACTTAAAATTACAGCAAAAATATTGAGAGGATTTTCTTTTCTAGTCCAAATCTGGCAGACAATTTGAAGGATTTTCAAACAGATATATGTCGTTTCATTTGTAGCTGTCTATTTTCTGAGAAATTTGATGTGATCTTATGATGGACGTTACATCTTGGGTTTTTTTGGGCTTGATAGCAGCAATAAACACAGCCAGTCAGAAAGTTAGAATCCATGTTACTGATAAAGTGTGGTTATTAGTTAGGTCTGAAAGTAGCCTCTGCTAAATGGAGAAGACAAGGGTTAAAGTAGGGAAGTGAAGGTATTGACGTTCCATAAAGGATCGGTCTTGGCCCAGGTTAACAATGTCTACTTTCTCGTCAACGTACAGAATTGGCTACTGTGGGTCAAAGACAGAAAGAGAATAGGAAAGCACAGAGCCAAGAACTGCATGTGGGGGCTTTGAATGTTGGAAATATGGCAGGAAACGTGAGTGTGTTTGGTGAAATGATGATTAGTAGAAAGATGTCTAGGAGAGCAGGTGAAAAGGCGAAGAGGTTCGGGCCAGAGTTCAAATTATTTTATCATGGTGTAGATGGGAAGAGAAATGGAGTAAGGGTTATTTTAAAGGGAGCTTTAAGGAGAAATATCTTTGAGGTGAAGTGTGTCAGATCGAGTGATGAGGCTGAAATTAGAAATTGAGGGCATTATGATTAATGTAATAAGTGGTTATTCCCCACAGGTACAATGTGAACTAGAAGTGAAAGACAAATACTGCAAGGAGCTAAACGAAGTAGATATGAGACCAACCTGAACTCTGACCTGGGGGGCAGGGGGGGGTCATTTTACAGTCTTTAGTGTAGCATATTTGTTGCTAGTGCACCAATCATCAGAAACGACTGCCCGTGAGTATGTTTTAACTTAAACGAAGACCAAAAAAAGTCGACTACAAGGGCTCGTTGTGCAGCCGCCTTCAACAGAAATGTGTCATCTCTCCAGCCGATGATGCGACCAAACCGGAAGCAAAACAACGTGAGCTGAAACTCTGACGCTATGAAGCGTTGGGACAGATTGCAGCCGAACGGGGGAAAGAGGCTGCGCTGTTAGCACGGTGGACTCTCCTCTCAAAGCGCTGACAATAATGAGGAATAAAGGGAGCCAAAACTCTTGGGATTCAAAAATGTTTCCTCACAAACACCATGGATGGCACAGAGGATGACATGCTGTGACAGGAAGATAGGATCACTGTGCTTGAATGCAGGATGCAGCAGAACTGGACCAAGTCATCAATGATGAGTTTGACAGTGATGTACAAAGGTAGCTACAATGGATAGTTTTCAGATTGGAGATGAGTCAGATGCTTCTTTTGAAGTCTTGGCCAATGATGTGCAATGTAGTGGGTAAACTTCTCTATGCACAAATGTTTTATGCACAAATATATAATGGATTTTTTTTTTTAATGTTAAAAAGTGTCTTCTTCTTCTTTTCCTTTCGGCTTGTCCCGTTAGGGGTCGCCACAGCGTGTCATCTTTTTCCATCTTAGCCTATCTCCTGCATCTTCTTCTCTAACCTCAACTGCCCTCATGTCTTCCCTCACCACATCCATAAACCTTCTCTTTGGTCTTCCTCTCGCTCTTTTGCCTGGCAGCTCCATCCTCAGCACCCTTCCACCAATACACTCACTCTCTCGCCTTTGAACATGTCCAAACCATCGAAGTCTGCTCGCTCGAATCTTGTCTCCAAAACATCCAACTTTGGCTGTCCATCTAATGAGCTCATTTCTAATCCTATCCAACCTGCTCACTCCGAGCGAGAACCTCAGCATCTACATTTCTGCTACCTCCAGTTCTGCTTCCTATTGTTTCTTCAGAGCCACCCCCTCTAATCCATACATCATGGCCGGCCTCACCACTGTGTTATAAACTGTGCCCTTCATCCTAGCAGAGACTCTTCTGTCGCATAACACACCAGACACCTTCCGCCAGCTGTTCCAACCTGCTTGGACTCGTTTCTTCACTTCCTTACCACACTCACCACTGCTCTGGATTGTTTACCCTAAATATTTGAAGTCCTCCACCCTCGCTATCTCTTCTCCGAGTAGCCTCACTCTTCCCCCTCCACATTTCTCATTCACGCACATATATTCTGTTTTGCTTTGAATAATCTTCATTCTTCTCCTTTCCTGTGCATGTCTCCATCTTTCTAATTGTTCCTCTGCATGCTCCCTGCTTTTCACTGCATATCACAATATCATCCATACCTCCACCGGTATGTCATCAGGACCAACTGCCTTTCCATTTTTCATCCTTTGTAGTGCCTTTCTGACTTCCCCCTAACTAATCATTGCCACTTCTTGGTCCTTCACACTTGCCTCTTCAACTCTTCCTTCTCTCTCATTTTCTTCATTCATCAACATCTCAAAGTATTCTTTCCATCTATTTAGCACACGACTGGCACCAGTCAACACATTTCCATCTCTATCCTTAATCACCCTTCCCTGCTGCACATCCTTCCCATCACTATCCCTCTGTCTGGCCAACCTGTAGAGATCCTTTTCTCCTTCTTTCGTGTCCAACCTGGTGTACATGTCTTCATATGCCTCTTGTTTAGCCTTTGTCACCTCTACCTTTGCCCTACGTCGCATCTCGGTGTACTCCTTTCGCCTCTCCTCAGTCCTCTCAGTGTCCCACTTCTTCTTCACTAATCTCTTTCCTTGTATGACTCCCTGTATTTTGAGGTTCCACCACCAAGTCTCCTTCTTCCCTTTCCTACCAGAAGACACACCAAGTACTTTCCTGTCTCTCTCTCTGATTACCTTGGCTGTCGTCGTCCAGTCTTCCGGGAGCTTGTGCTGTACATCGAGAGCCTGTCTCACCTCGTTCTGAAAGTCCGCACAACATTCTTCCTTTCTCAGCTTCCACCACATGCTCTACCTTTGTCTTCTTAATCTTCCTACCCACCACCAGTGTCATCCTACACACCACCATCCTATGCTGTCGAGCTACACTCTCCCCTACCACTATTTTACAGTCAGTAATCTCCTTCAGATCACGTCGTCTGCACAAAATATAAATCCGCCTGCGTGCTTCTACCTCCGCTCTTGTAGGTCACTATATGTTCCTCCCTCTTCTGGAAATAAGTCTTCACTACAGCCATCTCCATCCTTTTTGAAAAGTCCACCACCATCTGTCCCTCAAAGTTCATTTCCTGGATGCCGTACTTATCACTTCTTCATCGCTCTGTTTCCTTCCCCAACATGTCCATTGCAATCTGCACCAATCACAACTCTCTCGCTGTCTGGGATGCTCAGAACTACTTCATCTAGTTCCTTCTAGAATTTCTCTTTCAACTCTAGGTCACATCCTACCTGTGGGGCATTAGACGCTAACCACATTATACACAACACCCTCAATTTCAAATTTTAGTCTCATCACTCGATCTGATACTCTTTTCACCTCCAAGACATTCTTAGCCAGCTCTTCCTTTAAAATAACCCCTATTCCATTTCTCTTCCCAACTACTCCGTGGTAGAATAATTTAAACCCTGCTCCTGAACTTCTAGCCTTACTATCTTTCCACCTACCCTCTTGGATGCCCAGTATATCAACCTTTCTCCTAATCATCATGTCAACCAACTCCTGAGGTTTTCCTGTCATAGTCCCAACATTCAATGTCCCTACACTCAGTTGTAGGCTCTGTACATTCCTCTTTTCTTCTGACGACAGATCCAGTTTCCTCCTCTTCTTTGTCTTCGACCCACAGTAGCTGAATTTCCACCACGCCCTGCAGGTTACCAGTGCCGGAGGTGGGCGTTGTTAACCCGGGCCATGACCGATCCGGAATGGGATTCTTTAGATGAACGCTCATATATTTTAGGCACAGTTTTTATGACGGATCCCCTTTGCAACCTGACGCAACCCTCAGTATTTATCCAGGCTTGGGACCGGCGTACAGATTGCACTGGTTTGTGCCCCCATAGGGCTGCATTAACTAGTGTAAAATAGTTTAATTATTTAAGACTGTCTTCTATTTCTTTTACTTTCGGCTTATCTATTCAAGGGGTCGCCACAGCATGTCATTTTTTTTTCCATCTAAGCCTATCTCATGCATCCTCTTCTCTAAGACTGTAATATGTGTTATCAACAGTGAAAGGAGTGTTAATTAGTGATGCTTCCCATAACCGTTGAATACCCGAATGTATTGTGCATGGTTATACAAGTTGTTTTTCACTCACTTGTTTTTCACTTTCGTATCACTCACTTGTTTTTCGCATCACTTGTTTTTCCTGGTCAAGACATCTGGACCGTTTCACTATCTTGTTCACATGCATACCAAAGACGAACATTGTTGTGGGATGTCTTGACAGTTATGGCTGCGTAAGATGTTTCTCAGAGCCTGAAGGACACACTTAGGTGTCAATAGTAAATCAGGAAACAATTGTTGCGGCGCCAGGTGGGACGGGTAGGCCACCCGTCCTTTCTCTCGCACGCAACTGAAAAGTATAATAGAGAGATGCAGAGTACAAACAGGTAGAGTCTCCTGCGGGTTTCGTACGGATGCCCAGCTGGTTGACAAGCGGACCTCTACCTGGGTGAACGGCTCTCCACCTTCTCGGCATAGGTAAGGGGCTCATATGATTGATTTCACGCAACGTCAACTGTATTTTGAGAACTTGCATTTGGTCGAAATAAATATGCCAGTTATTGAGGCTAAATAGCATTTGGGAACGTTGGTCTTTTGTTGAGTGTCGTCTTTGTCTCCTGAGCGCCGACCAGCACCGATCCTTTCAATAAAACAAATAGTATTAGTAAAATGTTATGCCATTATTGAGCATTTATTTTAGTTGGTTGAGGGATTCTGTTCTAACAATTGCAGCGACCATAACAAACATGTCGTGTGGCCTGTCCCGAGATATATATTACTGCTGCATCAGTGCATGTACAAAGATTATTATTAACGATTGTTGTCCTGACGACTTTTTGAAAAACATTACAAGTACAAACAAAAGTACAAACCTAGCAAAATAGAAATACAGATAATTGATATAAATAAATAATATAATATTTGGAGCATATGGATTGCAGCAAATTGGTGGTTTACATTGTTCATTGGTAGAAGGGTTTTCCTGATTTTTTAAGTCAAGTTTGGGGGTGCGCATTATACTCGAGAAATTGCGGTAATTGCCGAAATCCATCGATATTTTCTGGTCTTTTCTGCTGGTATTCCATAGAATGATCTCTTTGAATATCTGTCTCGTCTGCTCTGACAACCAACAGCACAACAGGTCCCGGGTATTGTAAATATTCTACTCCGGTTCAATGTCTCCCACTATGTCGAGTAGCTCTGTTAGACCGGCAATATGGCACACTAAAAATACTGACATCGGGTGCACAAGCTCTATGAACACAACGATCTGCCAACAAATGGCATGAAGAACAAAACTACACAATGTAATCAGAATGCAACGAAGTACGGCAGCGTGCACGAGGAAGTGACCCCCGCCCCCATGGCTGCTGTCTAACACCCGACTGAACTCTGTGCTTCCACAGCAGCGCACAGTAGGTCGCTGCACACGGGCCCGTGGAGAACCACACCCCTGACATATTTATTACGTGGTGTAAAAATGTTCGGGTCAGCGAGAATTTTTACCGTCAGTTGGGAAACCGGAACCACAGTTTTTTGGGGGGTTTTAGTTTTTGTACGTGCTTGGGCTGTGGTTATTTTAATGGTTTGAATGTAAATTATGTAATGACAAATCACTTCAACATCAGTACAGAAAATGAAACAGCATTCTCGTATTTTTAGTTCGCATTTGAGTCAATGATTTCACAAAATAAAAATATCGTAAATATTTCACAGTAACTATTCCCTGAGCGCCCTGTGATTTTTGCAAAAAAAAAAAAATGGAAAAGTACAGAGCACACAAAGTGCTAATCCTTTGATGCTTGCCGAATGTAGGTCTAGTACGTACGGTAACATCTCGTTTGACGTCGGCCTTTTGAGCCATATGTTCCCTAAACATCTGGACAGAATTTCAAATTGTACAACCTCAGGAGCATTTGATGTTTACAGTTCTACTGTGTATAAATAAATTCATCTACCTCGGGATCATCTTCATCCTGGTCCATCAGTTTCTCCAAGATCTTCTTACGATCCACAGTCAAGTCACCACTGTCCTTCTTGTCACCACCCCCCTCATTACCTGCTCCTGGCCCATCTCTGTGTCTGCCACTTATCAGCTTCTGATGCTTTGCACTTCGCAGATTCTCCTCTCCTGCATCATCCTCTCTGGAACGTGTTGCTCCTCTATCAGGCTGCAAGGTGAGAGGCGACATGTTTAAGACATTGATATGAAATTAACATCAAGGGCATACTATGTGAGCCATTTACAAAGATAAAAATGCTACCACCTTCACCATCTTTAGAAATACAAGTACAAATAAAATCTGTTACTTAAAAAAAACAACAACTGCAATAGATGGCATCCATTAAACTGTACATTTATGTACAGTGGAGTGAAAAGTAATGAGCCCCTTCCTAAATTCTTTTATTTTTGCTGTTTCCCTAATTTAATGATTAAGATAAACAAACATGACACATATAAAACCCAAGTGAATTTCAAATGCTATTTTTAAATTATTTCATTTTTTTAGGAAAGGAAAAACTGAAAGTTGCCTTGGTCTGCGTGAAATGTAATTACTTGTTAAATCATGACTTAATCACAATTTTTGGTTAATCTTTATTGAGCTCAACCATGCCTGATTACCTCCAGACATGTTCAATGAAGTAATCTATCCTGACAAAAATCAAATTGGATAAAAGATTTAATAAAGCTGCAACAAAATGACACGATCCCCCAAAAATTCCAGAACAGTCAAAAAATAATCAACATCTATCAGTCTGCAAAGGGTTAGAAAAGCCATTTTTAAAGCTTTAGGATTTCGGCGAACCATATGATGACCTATTATCCTCACATGGAGAAAACATGGAACCGTCGTGACTGGTGAACCTTCCAAGGAATCTCCGCCCTACAGCAATTACCCCAGGAAAACAAATATGACTTATCCAAGAGGCAACTCGGGAAACTCAGGGCAACATTTAAAGAAATGCATGCTTGCCTCAGTTAAGGACATTGTTCATGACTCAACAATAAGGAAAAGGCTGGAGAAAAAGGGCATCCATGACAGAGCTCTACGGCAAAAACCATTCCTGACCAAAAAGAGCATGAAGGCTAAGATTACCTTTCTTTAAAAAAAAATAAATAAAATCAAAATGATTCCCAAGAATTATGGACTGACAGACGAGATGAGAAATTAACGTTTTGTTAAATAAGTGTCTCTTTACATCTAATGAAAATGTAGCACAGGATTTCAGAGAAAGAACATCATACCAACAGACAATCATGGTGGTGGTAGTGTGATGGTCTTCGGCTACTTTGCTCCTTCAGGACCTGGACAACTTGCTGAGATTGATGGAACCATGAATTCTGCTCTTTAAAACCAAATTCTTAAGAGGAATGTTCAGCAATAAGGTTGTAACCTCAAGATGCAGTGGTCGACTTCTAAATGTCTTAAAATAATAAAATGAAAGTTTTGGAGTAACCTGGTCCAAGTCGAGACTTGAATCCAAGTGAAATGCAATGGCATACCTTAAAGATGTAATCCAGAGGACCTATATTTTATTTATGTATCACACAAACGTAGCAAATTTTTCCATGAAAAAAATATTTTAAAAAATTCTCAACAACAGCTAAGAAATAAATTCACACCAAAGTGCAAATTTTTTTTGTAATCCGAATGCCTCCGATTGCTGTTTCAAACAGAGGCGCTGTAGAAGCTGATGCCGTGTGACGTCACATCGAGACAACCCCAGTAAAGAAAATAACTTCCCACACAGACAATCATACACGCTGCGAGTGGGATCTAGAGGAGATAGACAGCAGTGTATGGAATGCTCTGTGGAAGAGATAGGAACTGAAGAGGAGGAATTTTCTTATTTTTCCCATGTTCGAAATACATCCCAGGCAGGTCTAATTTCAACCATATATGTTCGAACCTGAGTTGACGAGTGCAACACAAGGACAGGATTCGGCGAGACGTGACGAAGTTGACGTGGAACTTCGCACCCAACAGAGTGGTAGGTGCCTCAAGAAATCTACGTACACCTTGTTGACAAAATAATGCAATTCAAACAAGTTTAAACGTCCGATGCTGCTTGCACTCAATAGTGAGTTGTTTGTTGTTGTTGTTGTTGTACTAGAGAATGAGTAGGCGTAAAACCAAAATCGGAACCTTCGGTATTGTTTAAAGATCACATGGTTATAGCCCATTCTTTGCATTATTTACATGCATTTAGCCCTAACACTTGGGAGGACACACTGCCATAGTCAAACTTCAGCATCAACAGTACACTAACTTTATACAGTGTCCAAATTTCGTCGTCACCTAAACATCACATGGATACGGAGCGTTCATCTGAGATGTCACGCTGTGGTGACCCCTAGCAGGACAAGCCAAAAGAAACTTACTTACTATATGTCTGTATCGATGTACTTACATTTAAAACGAGGTAGATACTTGTCAATACTAAACAATTGAACACGTACGTACTAACTTGCTACCGAACAAGAGTGAATGCTGTACTGGGTTTTCTAAGCAGTCCTCCGTGAAATGCTTGCAATATATTACTGTCCACTTTGATTTGTAAGTCCAAAGCGCCCGCTTTGTCTTCACAAACCTGGTCCATAACCTGCCTATCAGCTCATCTTTCGCCCATTCATGTAAGCTGACTGTGTCAGCGTTTGACGCAGAACAGCCGTATACAACACATTTCCTCACTATCTTTGCTTGCTTTTTCACTCTCTGGCTAAATGATGTCGTGACATCACATTACGGAGAGTTATGGAACTTGCTGAATCTAAGTGACATTTTTAACAAAATTTTGAGACTGACTTTGACACTAATTTATTTCTTTGCTGTTGTGTTGAGAATTTAAAAAAAGAAAAAATGTGAAATTTTAGCTACGTTGTATTATAGACAAATAAAATACAGGTCCTCTGGATTAGATCTTTTAAAAGACTGTTTGTGCTTGAAAACATTCTACCTTTTTGAATTCAAACATTTCTGCAAGGAAGAGTGGTGCAAAGTTTCTTCACAGTGATGTGAAAGACTCATTGCCAGTTATGGTAAACGCTGAATTTCAGTCCCTACCAGATTTTAGGGATCTGGCCATAACTTTTCCCCACACAGGGCCAGATATATTGAATTTTTTTTTCCTTTAATAAATGAAATCACTATCTAAAAACAGCATTTTAATTTCACTTGGGTTATACCATGTGAACCAAGTGGGTTATATCGACCAGCGCTATCAGTCAAAGAACCACCAGGACCAAGCACATCAGGTATAATCATTAATCCCTGGTAAACACAATCAAAAAATTGGGGGGGGGGGGTGTTTTGTCGCGCTGTGAACTACATAATAACAATTTACAACTACCGAATGAAAGCAGACACGTAAACCTAATACGCGAGACTAGAGAAAATCGCTAGCATTGAAACACGGAGCCCATTCGATTCAACGGAATTGTTGGCGACATGAAGTTCTTTTAAAAATAATAATAATAATAATTGGTGAGTGTGGAAGAGAGTCTAAACCATACCTGATAATTTAAAAGCTCTCCAACATCCATATCTATTCACTTGAAAATCTCAACGTGCCACTATTTAAACTGTAGGAAAATTAACGATTTGTGTATTTAGTCTGAAGGTTGAGCGGCTAATCGCTGTGCCGTAAAACAGTAGTCACGTTTCGTGAAGCGATATTACTGTCGTAACGGCAAACCCTGACTATGAATCTAGCACGCTTACAGCAACCCAGTTATGCGATGTGCGGCGGCCATATTGGCAGGGGCAACGTTTCCATCAAAGGCAATGGATGGACATGGAATATACCTGTGAAAAAAACAGTGCCTTGTGAAAGTATTCGGCCCCCTTGAACTTTTAAACATTTCGCCACATTTCAGACTTCAAACATAAAGATATAAAATTTTCATTTTTTTTTATCAAGAATCAACAACAAGTGGGAAACAATCATGAAGTGGAACAACATTTATTGGATATTTGATACTTTTTTACCAAATAAAAACAGAAAAGGGGGGTGTGCAATATTATTCGGCCCCTTTATTTCAGTGCAGCAAACTCACTCCAGAAGTTCAGTGAGGATCTCTGAATGATCCAATGTTGACTGAGGATGATAAATAGAATCCACCTGTGTGTACTCAAGTCTCTGGATAAATGCACCTGCTCTGTAATAGTCTCAGGGTTATGTTTAAAGTGGAGAGAGCATCATCAAGACTAAGGAACACACCAGGCAGGTCCGAGATACTGTTGTGGAGATGTTTAAAGCCGGATTTGTATACAAATATTTCCCAAGCTTTAAACAACTCAAGGAGCACTGTGCAAGCAGTCATATTGAAATGGAAGGAGTATCAGACCACTGCAAATCTACCAAGACCCGGCCGTCCCTCTAAACTTTCACCCCAAAGAAGGAGAAGACTGATCAAAGGTGCAGCCAAGAGACCCATGATCACTCTACAGGTGAGGTGGGAGAATCTGTCCATAGGACAACAATTAGTTGTACACTGCACAAATCTGGTCTTTATGGAAGCGTGGCAAGAAGAAAGCCATTTCTCAAAGATATCTATAAAAAAGTCTCGTTCACAGTTTGCCACAAGCCACCTGGGTGACACACCAAACATGTGGAAGAAGGTGGTAAGATGAAACCAAAATCAAACATTTTGGCCACAATGCAAAACAATATGTTTGGCGTAATAGCAACACATCTCATCATCCTGAACCCATCATCCCCACTGTCAAATATGGTGGTGGCAGCCTCATTGTTTGGGCCTGCTTTTCTTCAGCAGGGACAGAGAGGATAGTTCAAATTGATGGGAAGATGAATGAGCCAAATAAAAGACCATTCTGGAAGAAAATCTGTCGGTGTCTGCAAAAAACCTGAGACTGGGACAGAGATTTATCTTGCAACAGAACAATGATACAAAACATAAAGCCAAATCTACAATGAAATGGTTCACAAATAAACGTATCCAGGTGTCAGAATGGCCAAGTCAAAGTCCAAATCTATGGTCAGAGCTGAAGACTGCTGTTTAAAAATGCTCTCCATCCAATCTCACTGAACTCCAGCTGTTTTGCAAGGAAGAATGGGCAAGAATTCCAGTCTCTCTGTGTGCAAAACTCATAGAGACACATCCCAAGCGACTTGCAGCTGTAATTGCAGCAAAAGATGGCCTTTAAAGTTTTAATGCAAGGGGGTCGAATAATATTGCGTGCTCCAGTTTTCAGGTTTTTATTTTTTAAATTTGAAAATATCCAATAAATTTCATTACACATCATGATTTTGTACCACCTGTTGTTGATTCTTGACAAAAAAAATAATAATTTTATATTGCTATATTTATGGTTGAAGCCTGAAATGTGGCGAAAGGTTAGAAGGTTGAAAAGTTCAACGGGGCCGAATACTTTCAACAAGGCACTGTACCTTTGAAGTCATCCTGTGTGGAGTTTTCACATTCTCCCCATTCTTCCTGGGTTTTATATACCTCTGTTTCCTCCCATTTTATGAAACATACATTTTATGTTGATTAAAGGTCTTGTAATTTGGCTATATAGATCTCCATAGAATGACTTTCTGTCATGGACTAAGTTTATGTGTTTGTTTCATTTGAGAAAAACACCTTGGTTTTCTCATACAAGTGTCCAAAAAGTTCCTTCTGACAGCAACATCTGTTTGGCCCACCTATGCATCCGTGTTGTCGATATTTGATTCAGACCACCTCCCCCCCCTTTCCGCTGATTGGTTGCCTCCATATCAAGGAGAGCAAGTTTGTTCTGTTGAAATCAGGATTGCATGGACGATTTAAATTCATATTTTTACATTATTACTGGGGCACCATAGAGACAATATTTCAAATAGAAGAAAGAGTTTGTTTCGAAATATGTCCCCTTAGACTAAATTGTTGAAAAGTATGAATGTTGAGTGGTTGTTTGGCAATATGTGCGCTGCGATTGCCTGGTGTATAGAAGATGGGTGGATGAATGATTGAATGCCTGGATGGATGATGGACACAATCATTGATACTTTCAGCATCTCCTTAATAACATTGCCATATCATTTCTCTGCAAAAGGATTCTGGGCTAACAATGGCAAATAATGCCCAGTGTTGCTTCTCCACTAAATTTGAAAGAGAATGTTACAATTCCATGGATGGTGTGAGGGCTGATATAATTCCATCACAACAGGTTAGTATTATTATATTTAGGGATGTTCGATATCCCTTTTTTCAGACCGATACCAGGATTAAATGATACCAACCCTGCACAATTTGTACAAAACAACTTGTTCTATAGAACTTTGGCTGTGATTTTCTACAGAATTTCTACAGAAAAATAGAATTTCTATAGAAATTTTATAAGATTTGGGTCCTAAAGTTCTATAGTTCTTTACAAATTCTTTTATAAATGTTCTATGGAACATTTTTTAGCAGGGAAGTATTGAAACCCCTAGTAAATTTGATAAATTTTAATTAACACAGTCACAGATTAATGTGAACAAGACCTTCCTTTCTTTGTTATGCACATTATGATTCACCTAAGCGTCAAACCGCCGCTGCATTGCACAATTTTCATTTTATTTTATTTTTTTGTCTTAAGTGTCACTGGCTGGTATTGGCAGCCTTCACGAGTACTTTACCCAATACCTTCAAATCACCCGATACCTATAATAAATAAAATAACATACAGTCCATTTTAGTATAATTTAATCAGATCTAGTCTAATCTCAAGAGATTTTTTTTTATTATTATTATTGCATTCTGATGAACTAGAAGTTATTAGCTGCTAATTTTGCACTGAAGATGCAAAACAAGCATCGAAGAAGTCACATTGTCTTTTCACAAATAAAAGAAAAACTTCATAATCACTGTTGTCAGATTATATTTTGTCTCCATTCAACAGGGGGCACATTGTGGCCAGAACTGATGCGTTATTTCATTTGTCCCAGCACCCTCAAATACATCATTAAAACTGAAAGAAAATCTCCCAATAAGAGCTTTCTGTCTTTTACTGTAAAAGGTGATTATGAAATGTTGCTTTACTCTTGCTGAAGCTAACACTGAAACTGAAACAACAAATGGTGAAAGACTGGTCAAGTATTTATTTAGCATTTGGACAGACACTAACTGTATTTTCCTGAGTTTATGCATCGTGCCAGATTTGAACTTCTAACCATGGCTGGAGACGGGGGAAAAAAATTATTCTGTGCTGTAATTCTCTGATCCTATTCTGGTCTTTCAGCGACTAGCGAGCAACGACTAATTTGTAGGATTTTAATTAAATAGATGGCACACATAAAAGTCAGAATAGAATTAGCACAGTTGGTATATTCCCGATCATTGGAACAAGGAAGAGCAATGTATTCCAGCCATCTTTTGTCTGTCGCTTGACCTTACAATGTCACAACTGTGATAAAGCTGAATCGCATGTTGCTGTGGAGAGGAAGAGAGCAACAGGAAGGACACACGCATGCATAGAAAAGCAAAGAATGAAGACCAAAGCAGAGAGTGTCAGACAGAGATAGCAGAGGGGAGAGCAAATTAATTTGAACTTCATTATGAACATGATAGCATTCCTGCAAATGCAATAGATGCTGAAAAAAAATGTTGGAGCAGGATTAACAGCTAATTAATTCAATTACATTACTTACACTTATGCATAATGAAAGTTCACTTTAAATTCACAGTGGCATCTATTAAAATATGGGAGATGCATCGTTGACCCAGGGGCGATGATGTCATTATCATTTCTTATGGCATGAAGTGGAACAAGAGTACATGAGGAACTATTAGCTACTATCTGTAAATAATTAATATTGTGATTAGAACACTGTTGGACTGGAGCAAAAGGTGTCATCTTTTCGTGATTCTTGCAGAAACATTACAAGTCACGCATAATCCTTGTAAAACTTTGTATGTTCTCTGCTAAGCTTCTCATTTCAAAATAATTGTTCCCTCCGGAAATCATGCGGATTAATTCATTCAGGGGTCAAACTGTCATCCTTATTAAACCTTTATTAACCATACAGGCAGTTAAAATCCCAAACTGCCACACACTAAAATAGAGCTGTATCTCATAAAGTACCTTCTAAAGGGTTAACTACATGAGGAGTTTTTTGTTTGTGGCGTTCCTACGAGTGTTGCTGACAAGAGACTTGGTTTAAGGTCAAAGATGACTTGATGGAGGCCTTACCTCAAGGAGAAAGGAGAGTCATAGTCCGTCTGTGTAGGCCTGTCATTCTGTTTCTCTTTTCCACCGCTAGCCCACACTTGTCGAGGCGCAGGCCCTTGGCCTCCTTTCTGTATCTTTCTGATCTCTACCGCCTATGGAATCCAATGTTGACAGACAATCAGTGAGCAGCTGAATGCTAAAGAGGCCAGAGAGCATCTGTATGCCCTGTTTGGAGGTGATAAAAAGTAAGGCATCATCTGCATGGATGTGTGTTTAAGTTTGATACAGTATGTATATTGATTAAGAAACATTCAAATTCACACAATTCCAATTTAGAGTCTTCAGTAAACCTTGCATGCATGCTCCTGGAACATGGTGGAGAGAAAACCCACACAAGGACAGGAAGAGCAAACCAACTCCACATAGAAAGGACTGAGCTACGTTTCAAACACCCTGAACATTTTGCAGCCAATCGCACAGCACATCCAGACTAAACAAGTCACCATTCACACCGACAGGCATTGAGAGTGTTCAATGAACTTACCATGCTTGTTTTGAGGATGTGGGAGAAAAACCGGAGTATGCGACCAAAACAGGCACATGGAGAACATGGAAACTCCACACTGGTGAAGCTGGATTTGAACCTGGGTACTCGGACTTGTGAGGCAGATGTGCTAACCAATCACCGTGCCTTCTCCAAATTGTATCTGATTTTTAATTTAGAATGGGTTTCCACTGTGGACATACAAGTTATAATGTCCACCACGTAGTGAAGGGTTCCCAACGTTCGAATGTCAGCTAATGCACTGCTCGTTCTCCTTGTACTTGGGTGGGTTTTCTGTAGGTACTCCAGCTTCCTCCCACATTGCAAAATCATACGTTCATTTCATTGAAGACACTAAATTACCCATAGGTGTGAATGTGAGTATGAAGGGTTGTTTGTTTCCATCGTAAGGTCTTTTTGAGATAGGGTAATAATAATAATTAATCCTAGAATAATAATGAATCAAATTAATTATAATTAATTTATATTAATTAATCCCTCTGGAAGGCACAGTGAAGCAACTGGTTAGATGGTTGGCCTCGCAGTTCTGAGGACTGGGGTTCGATTCCCGACTCCGCATGTGTGGAGTTTGCATGTTCTCCTCGTGCCTGCATGGGTTTTCTCAAGGCACTCCAGTTTCCCCCAACATCTCAAAAACATCCATTAATTGGAAACTTTAAATTGCCTCTAGAAGTGATTGTTAGTGTGACTGTTGTTTGTTTCTATGTTCCCTGCAATTGGCTGTTAACCAGTTCATGGTGTACCCCGCCTCCTCCCCGAAGATAGCTGGGATAGGCTCCAGCACAACCCTTGTGAGGATGAGCGGCTCAGAAAATGGATAATCCCTCTACAGGAAGTCCTCTGAACCTATGTGACACGCTAGAGGGACTATGTCTCATAGGCCTGGGAATGCCTTACTGATCCCAATGGTGGATTTGGAGGAGATGGGTAGGTAGACATGGTGAAACGCGAGGCACCCTGCAATTTATTGTGCTTCCATCCATTGTTTTTTGTCACTTCTCTGACTCAAGTTTGTTGTTAGCTGGGGGTTGTCCCAGCTGACAACCATTCTCACTCACATTCACACTGCCACTGAGGGCGAACTGGTACCTCACTGACTGCACCAAAGTTAGGCCAATGTATCACCAGTGACTCAGTTTTATTTTGTGAGTGTATGTATGTGGGTGGGGGTGGCAGGGGAAATAAATCACGCAAGAGGTAAACACTGTGTATATATGTACATGTTTTATCAGAATGCTAATTCAGTTTGAATCTCACTTAACCCCAGATATGCGCACACCATAGTTTGGAAATCCCTCTGCATGAGAATGCGTGGCAAATCTAAAAGATCTCTGGTGAATTACATTGCGGTAATAAACCCCACGCAATACTACAATTGGGTAAAATTGCCCATCTAGAAACTGAAAGTATTCTGTATTGGAGTCCTGGTTCCCTCTCAGTTAACTCAGTGGGTGGGCAAATTTTGCAATACAATAATTGGCATGTCCAGATTTTGGGGAAGTGGATATTCTCAGGTGCCCAGGCCATGTCCTTATAGACTATTGTTTTGATTTCAACTCAAATTCTCCTAAATTCTACAGTCTTCTCTTAAATCCCTGCCTGCACCTAACGGCCAACCCAAGGAACTTATTTTAAAATGGCTCTCCTGCTGGCATAACTGCCATTCAAACCTAAAAGTAATCTCAGTTGACACGATCCAAATCAAGGAGTTACGAGCTACAAATGACAGACTGGTGGCTCTCGTCTGGTTGTAAAGAGAAAAGATTGAGATTTGGGAAGGTTAATGAGATTTTCACAAGGTGTCCATCTAGTGGCTTGAACTCAGATTAAATTGACACAGTGTGATTGAAATTAATTGACCTGTGAAATGAGTGTGTCCCTCAAACATGAAGGTTTGATGGATATTGCATATTGAGTTTGAGAGGGAAGATGGCATGGGTGCAAAAATGGAAAGAATTTGCATAGATTCCTGGGGTACGAGTACTATAAAAGGAATTGTCTGAGACACCTTATACTGTTTAGTGAAGAGGTAAATTATAAGATCCACAGCTTCTGATAATGTGTGTGCAGAATGGATGTAATAATAGAAGTGGTTTCATCGTGAGTGGCCACACGTCAAGCAACAAAATCATATAAACACTTCATCCTTGTCTCCATTCGTACAGGATGGAGGGGTGTTGTGCTGAGATGAGGCAAATGGACATGTGCTGAAGAGGTATCGCCCTTGCCAGCCTCTGACTTTGTACCGCATTGAAGATGAGGAAATGATGGATGTAAGATCTAATTTTAAACAGCCCACTTAAACACCAGCAGTCAGACAGAGAAGGTGAAAGACCGGTGTCTGGAAACACAGCTGGACCCGGCGGATAAGGCCGACGGATTCAGACCACTTACTCGAGTGTTTGTGTGTCCACACAGAAGCCATCTGTCTTGCATTTGAGGGGAGTTAGAGGGCGCTACCTAATGGGCAAGGATAGGGCTTAACCAGAGACGTCAAATAAATTTTTGTCGTGGACCAAAACATAGTTATGGTTTCTCTCGGAGTGCTGCTATGACTGGAAATAACATGTTGGATAACTAGTTATGAAATCAGAAGTCAGTGAAAAAGATTTGCTTTAGCAGGCAACATATAATTATGTTGCGGGCCAGATCTGGCCCCCGGACCATGGGTTTCACACCTATCTCATTATGCTGTAGTGCTTGGAAGAGTTTATATTCATTTTACTGTCCCATTAACCAATAAAAGGTGACATTGAATCACTTTGATAAAATACATAATTGTCAGAGTATGAGACGAGTATATACATTTTAATGTAATCCGTGTATAAAATATAAAAAGAAGATTAGATTACATTTGACTTAAAAATTAAATACAAGTGAACTGAAACTGAACTTTCTTACCTCCCTACATTTTGTTAGCATCAGTTAGGATCAATCTATTTATTTAACCTCTATGGTTTAAGCTATTCTACTTTTTAAAAGTAAAAGTTATATTATTCCTTATCAAAAGCCAAAATGAAACTAAAGAAACGTTTTGGTAAGTAATCGCTACGACTTAAGTATTTTGTAATGGAGCCTACTGCACCATCCCAGTTATTAATTTTTTTTAAATCTAAACTTTAATGGGATTAATTTGGAACCCATTTTCCTGTCAATACAGCATAAAAAACAAAATGAATAAAAGTGATGAATTAGCCTATGCAGTATAATTTACAATATATCCAATTCCTCTATTGTCATAGCCCTGCCGGTCCCTGCCCTGGCTGTGGCGGTTCCCGTCGTGGCACGCACCAGCAGCAATGAGTGGAGGCACACACCCACACCTCGTTCCAAGTAATCACGGCCCATACAAATAGGACCACACATACTTGGCCTTTGCCAGATCATTGCCTCATGCGTCGTTCCCACACTCTCCTGATTCCGTTCCTGCTCTCCCGTGTACCAACCCCAGCCTGCCTACTGTCCTACCTTTCATACCTGCAGACTTTATTTCTGCTGCTTCCGTGGACTCCCTGTTTGATTCTTGACACTGGACGGAATAAAGACGTTTCCCGAACCGCCTCTGCGTTTCCCAAGTTGTGCATTTCAGTCCAACCCGCGTTCTGGTCATGACAGAACGATCTGGCCATAACATGGACCCAGCCAACTGAGTTGTGATCCGTCAGCCCCTGCAGATCTAAGGTAGACATATCGCCGTGGAGGAAGCCGCTCTCCAGGTGACTAATCACTGGTTACAGGAGATATATGCTCGGCTGGACTCCTGGTTCACGTGCTACTGGCGCCAATCCGACGACAGCTCGTGCCGCTCCGAGTCCAAGTCCATCTAAGCCCGCTCCTCCACCTGTCGCTGACGCCCAGCAGACTGTGTATTCGCCACTCTCCCAGCCCAAATGGTTCTCTGGCAACTTGGGTAATATTAAGCCCTTTCTCGCCCAGTGTGATCCCCAGTTTGAGTTGCAGTCCTCCGCCTTTTCCACTGGCCGCTCCCGGATAGCCTTCGTGATCTCCCACCTGACAGGGAGGGCAGAAGCCTGCACAACAAGCGAATGGAGCCGCAATTCTGATACATGTCGCACCTGGGCTTCCTTTGTGGGAGCTATGACGCAGGTATTTCAATAAGCGTTCCCGCAACATGAGACGGTGGCTTCGATGATCTCGCTCCGGCAGGGGCAACGGAGAGTCGCAGAAAATGCAATTGAGCTCCGCATTCGAGCGGCAGAGAGGCGATGGAATGAAGGAGCATTCCTCGATGCGTTTTTCCAGGGGCTGTCACCCATGATTTAAGACCGCCTCGTCACAGTGGAACTGCCTACGAACCTGGACTCATTTATTGCCCTAACCTTGAGGATCGACCAGAGGCTTGCAATACAGGGACAGGTCGACTCGCTACAGGGGGACGCCCGACGGAACCTTGGACCACAGACCACTCTCCAACCGGGCCAGATTGATGGGATGGAGCCCATGCAAGTCGAGGGGGTCAACGGCTCCCCCGAGGAGTGGCAACAACGCCGGCGAGAGAGTCGATGTTACAATTGAGGACGGTTGGGCCACCTCGTGGCTCGTTGTCCAGTCAAGCCCGCATGACCCGCACTGAGGGTGACCACGACGGTGAGTACAAACTGCACCACGGGTGGTTTGACGCACAGGCGGGCGTTCATGTAGGGCTACGGCATTCATCGACTCCGGGTCAGGACCTCCTGAACCTGCAAGTTGTTGACTTATTGGGGTTGGGAACATTGAGGACGCAGCGTCTCCGGCGCACCTGTGCGGCTAATGGCATGATTTTGTACCGAATAACCCACCGCTCTCAGACTATGGACATGACATTTCCTGACACACACACACCGAACGCTTGAGTTTCCATGTCTTCGACTCCCAGTGACATAATTCTGGGGGAGCCCCTGGCTCAAGCAGCATAACCCCCTCATTGACTGGCCCTCCAGCCAAATCAAATCATGGGGCTCGAAATGTGGTTTCACGTGCCTCGCATCCCGTGAGAAAAGGGACCCGCCAGTCGCTCCGGTAGTACCGTGGGACTCGCAGCCGGAACCGGACTTGTCTCTAGTGCCTCCCTGCTATTCCGATTTGAAAGAAGTGTTCTCTGCAGCAAAGGCTAAGTCTCTTCCGCATCACTGGCTGTATGACTGTCCCATTGAATTGCTGCCCGGCACCTCATCCTGCAGGGGAGACTCTTCTCTGTTACAGGCCCAGACCACCAAGCCATGAGGGACTATGTGGAAGAGTCACTGGAGGCGGGTCCCATCTGACCCTTGTGTTCACCTGCCGGAGCTGGCTTCTTCTTTGTCAAAAAAAGGACACAACCCTCCACGCCCTTGCATCGACTGCCGGGGCCTGAACAACATCACAGTAAAGAACAGGTACCCACTTCGCCTAATCACCCAAATTTTTTTTTTTCACCAAATTGGATTTATGGAACGCATACCACGTAGTGCGCATTAGGGACGGGGATGAGTCAAAAAACACCTTTAACATGCCCACGGGCCACTAGGTGTACCTAGTGATGCCGTTTGGACTCACCAATGCACCAGTGGTATTCCAGAATTTCATAAATGATCTTCTGCACGAGATGCTTAATGTTTTCGTCTATCTCGACGACATTCTGATTTCTTCACCAGACGAGGATTACCATGTCGGGCACGTCTGTCCTGGCTGTGGCATAACCTATATGTCAAAGCAGAAAAATGAAAATTTCACCAAGCCTCTGTCTCATTCCTGGGTTTTGTCCTCGGATCCCGGCAAGATCGAGGCCGTCCTGCATTGGCTCACTCTAATGAACTGCAAAGAGGTGCAGAGATTCATTGGATTTGCTAACTTCTACCGCAAGTTTATTAGGAACTTCAGCACCATTGCAGCCCCCTTGCAGGCGCTCACCTATCCCCGCAATTCCTTTGAGTGGAATCCGGCCTGCCAGGTGGCCTTCAGCAAGCTGAAGGTCGGGTTCACGTTAGCCTGGATCCTCATTCTGCTTGACCCAAAGACAGTTTATCGTTGAGGTGGATGCATCGGACTCTGGGATAAGGGCAATCCTCTCCCAGAGGAGGCCCAAGGAGGAGCAACTAAACCCCTGTGCCTTTCTCTCCAAGAGGCTTACTCCGACTGAACGCAATTACAACGTCAGAGACCGTGTTTTGCTCGTAGTTAATGCGTGCTTGGTTTGCACAGCCAGTAGGGGAGCTAACGTCCACTGTCCATTCCCCGGCGTCCATGGTCCCACATCTCCCTGGATGGATTTTTTTGACTGGTCTCCCAAGTTCACAAGGTCCGTTCTTTCAGTCGTAGACCGGTTCTCTAAGATTTCCCATTTCATCCCGCTGCCAGAGATCCCCTCCGCCAAACAGACCGCCGACCTCTTGTTGGACAAGATATTCCAATACCACAGCTTTCCCACCGACGTGGTGTTGGATAGGGGTCACCAGTTTATTTCCCAATTTTGGAGAGAGTTTTGTTCACTTATAGGAGCCACGGCAAGCCTGACCACAGGCCTGCACCAGGAGTCCAATGGCCAGACCGAACGGGTCAATCAAGATTTGGAAACCGGTCTCCAATGCCTGGCTTCTTGTGACCACAGCACAGAAGGCAGCTCAGCTGGGTTGAGTACGCACATAACTCCCTCCCTTCAGCATCTACAGGTATGTCGCCCTTCCATGTAGTGCATGGCTACCCCCCTTCTCTCGTCCCATCTCTAGACGCCAACTCACCGGTGCCCTCAGCATTGGCCAAAATAAAATGTTGCAAGCGAACGTGGGAGCAAGCCAGAAGAATGCTGCTACGAATGGGACGCACCTACAAGGCCGCGGCAGACCATAAGAGGAGGAGGGCACTAGACTATAAAGTTGGACAGCATGTCTGGCTGTCGACAAGAGGCCTCCTGCTCCAGATGGAGTCCTGCAAGCTGGCTCCCAGATTCGTTGGACCTTTCCCTATCACTAAAGGGATTAACCCGGTCGCCGTATCTTTAAAGCTCCTGAGGTCGATGCGGGTCCACACGACCTTTCATGTGAGCTTGGTTAAGCCGGCTCGGCCTTCACCGTTGGTCCTACTTGCCGATTCCCCTCCTTCCCCCCCATGGTTGATGGAGGCCCGGTCTATGCTGTGCGCTGGCTCCTGTCGTCCTGCTGTTGGGGAAGAGGATTCCAGTACGTGGTGGACTGGGAGGGCTACAGTCCTGAGGAACGATCTTGGATCCCGTCCCAGTTCGTGGTCAATCCCGACCTAATCAAAGACTTACACACCTCCGACCCCGACGCACCTGGGCCATCTGTGGCCGGCCGTTAATGGGGGGGGGGGGGGGTTACTGTCATGGGCCTTGCTGGTGCCCTGTCCTGGCTGTGCCTGTCCCCGACGCGGCACGCACTGGGAGCAATCATTCCAAGTAATCACGGCCTGTACATATAGGACCACACGTACGGTCTGGCCTTTGCCAGATCATTGCCATTGCTTGTTCTCGCACTCTCCTGATTCTGTTCCTGCTCTCCAGTTTACCGACCACTGCCTGGCTTTCATGCCTGCCGACTATATTACTGCTGCTTCGGTGGAGGGCCTGTTTGATTCTCGACACTGGATTGAATAAAGACGTTTCCCGAACCGCCTCTGCGTCTCCCGCGTTGTGCATTTGGGTCCAAGACCGTGTTCTGGTCATGACATCTGTTAAAATTTTAAGTTTGCTGTGGTTTTCTCAAAGTACAGAAGGCTTTTTGGACCATATGAATAAATGAAAAATTACCACATTGTTACAGATTCAACCTATCTTAATTTACTAGATTTATTACAAGCTGCCTTTAAGACCAAAAGGCTTTGAGAAAAAGGAATAGTCTATTTATATTCCGTTCTACTATGACCTGATGACCTTTAGACAAGACATGTCATATCTGTTTAATTTTCCTTTAATTTAAATTTTAGAATGGTATGCACTCGTGGGTATTAAAATTAGATGAATTTCCTTCAAAATGGAGCAATAATAACTTTTCTCTGTCAGGTAGTTATATGAAAGACTAAATCAGGGGGGAAACTGAGGTGGCACTCATATTTTAAATTGAAAAAATAATACTATACGTCATTCATATTGCAAAATGAACTTAAATCTACATTTATTGGAACAAATACATCAATATGCTGTCTGGAAACAACCTTTTCGGTTACATAGATCCCCAATGCAGTGTTATTTTTTAAACTTATATATATATATATATATATATATATATATATATATATATATATATAACTTATTTATATATATAATTTTATAACTTATTTATCAAACTTAGTAAAAATAAATAATCACATCAGGATCAGCTTTCTTGATCAAATATGTGACAACACAAAAGCAATTTGTCTCCAGTAGTTGGAGCCGCTCTAGTACGACATGCATATTGAGAACGAAAACAATGGACAGTCAATTGACAGGGAACTTTTATTTGTTTGTTTTTTCTTATAAAATCTCACAGTTGTGCAAAGGATGCCGTCTTTAAGCATTGAAAGCAGTTGGAATGCCCATTAGAGCGACAGTCCAGTGCAATGACCATCGTGAAAAGGGCGCCAGGACTTCAAGGAATGTATCCAGTTTGAAGTGACGAGTCGTGCGATAGTGTAGCTCGCGCATATAATGCTAATACTGATCGGCCCAGCAGGGTGAGACAACAACAGCTCGAGGCAGAAAACTGGCAGCATGTTGCAGTTGAATTGTGAGTTACCTGTTCAAGAATTCAATAACTTAATTGCAAGAGGAAAGAAGCTGTTGGAATGCTTGCTAACCTTGGTTTGCATTGATCAGTAGCGCCTAACCGATGGAAGGAGCTGGATGAGCATGCATGCAATCTTACAATGCACCTTTAGACCAAATTCCCAGAAGACTATTTTCTGGTTGAAGCACATACAGACTTCACTGACCTGTAGTGAACTAGCTGGATGCACGATTTAGTGCGCAAACAAATATGGTGCCATATGTTTTGATTCAAAATCCTGCCTCACTAATTTGAGTCCTAATATGACCTCCGACAAACTTCCAGTATCTCACAGTCAGTTTGCAAAGTAAAGTTATTTGGGAGCCCGAATAAATTAGCAACATACTTTTTCTGTTTCCCATGAGATAACAATGTTTAAACATAATATTAAAATTAGTCATAATTACTGATATTACCAATGATATTTCGGGGATAATGAGATGGAGCTGAGCCCCAAGTAAATGGGATCAAAATGCTGTTGTTATGCATCATTGTTCAATTAAAAATATCACACAGAGTTGAATGCGACAATTTAAGGGCAAGTGTAGATGCAGGTTAAAATGTGAATACAAATGTTTTCGACAACTACGATGTGAGTTGTGTTGTTAGGAGGCGTTTCCTAACTCATCCTGATGATGATTCATTGCTGGCTGGCTATGACGATTAAATCACTGCGCAGAAGGCGAGGTAGCATTACTACTTTATAAGGGTGTTGGCATGGTAACCAATATCTGCAACACTCTCTGTCTCACACAATTTCTTCTACTTCTTTTTTTTGGCCTTTTGCCTCTTTTTTCTTACTTTGCATGCAGAAAGGGTCTGAAGTGAAGCGCCAGCCTGAGTGCATGTAATTAATCTCAATGAATACAGCTACACAGAGAGCTGTATTTTCATGAATTTCTCAGTTATTTTGTGCAGAAAAAAAATTAAAAAGCACATATTTGTGAGAGCTCTCTCCCAGTATGAATGAAGCCACTTTTCACGAGAATTCGGCCAGGTTTCATTCAAATTCACTAGCTCAGTTTTAATTTTTAGTCATCGTTGCATAGCACTACACAAAAAAATAATTTCATTTCAAATTAAATGATTCATTGCCCAAATTGCTTTGAAATGATAAATATTAGCAAGCATTTTTGGTTGCTAATATCTTTCACAAGTGTGAAAACAAAATTGCAACCAACCACAAAACTGTTGACAGATTGTATTGGAGATCCAGTGGTTAAGAAAAATATGTATGTGTGAATGTAGTGGACTCAGATATTTTGGTTATCCAATTTCATATTTCAATTTCCTCACAATATAACTTTATTCTCTTTAAATTTTGACTGTTAGCCCTAGTTTTACATTCTTGAGAATACATCCTGATTTTGTTCAAGAAACTATCTGTATTGACATTTACCATAAATCCATTAACGTTCTGTAACGCTTATCGTATTCAGACAACTCCATCAGTTACTATCAAGACTATTTTTTAGTTATTGTGACTGTTTTGTCGTTATATTACAAGTGTTCTCCAGAAATGATTTTCCTCCCATTTTTTAATGCTTGTCCTCATTAGGGTGAGCTAGAGCCTAGCCCAATGGGAAATGTTGGACACCTTACAATGGTCACCAATCAATAGCAGGGCACTTATAGACGTAACAAACATTCATACTCACACTCACACAGATGGACAATTTAGTTTTCCATGAACCCGGACAAAAGCATACAAACACGGGAGAAAATGCCAAATTCAGTGCCAAGATTCGTACCCCAAACCTTGGAACCGAGGCAGGCCCGCTATCAACAACTCCACAGTCCTGCTCATGACTGTTTACTCCTAACAAAAAAAAAAAAAAAGAATCAAATAAAACCTCATTTAAAGGCCCCTGACTGGTTCTTTTAGGCAGCCGGCAATTCACTTTACGTACTTGTCATGCGAGCAGGTGAACTCCTGCTGAAATTATGATTCTTAACGGTGGAGGATCATGAGAAATGGTGGACGGGATGAAGGCAGGCTGCGTGGGCAACGATGCATCATGGACAATAGGATTGAGACCAGACCGTCACTATCACTGCATTATAATGCCTCCTCAGCTCAAGATTCTGTCTAAATACAGGTCATCATTTATCCTCCGTGGAACCAATGAAATGACACACACACACGTTAATCAACCCACATTCCAGGAGCTGACACGATCACACAAGTGATTGAGTAATGAAAAGATTTTCCCCTCAAGTGCTTTTCAATTCACATTAAGGGGGCTATTGTTTTACCTCGGTACAAAATGACTATGGCGATATCAACGTATTCTACATGGACATTTCCATTCCGTGAGTAAAAACCAGTCCCGCTTTTTCAACGATAGCAGACTCCTGATGAGACTTGGTTCAAGGTTAGTGGGAACTGATCATTGCTGATGTCACTGACAGGCGATCACTCAATGCTTAAAGAACTTCACTATTATTTTCTGCCGCTTCATGAGATGATCTCACTGAGATTTGCTGAGGTCATAAATGATTCTAGCTAAGGAGTGTATTTTTTGAATATGGAGGTCACTCCAGATCTTCTTCTTCTATCGAGTGTTTGTGGTTTGTCTAGTCCAGTTTATTGTTTAAGTGAACACGAAGGAACTTAAATGAGCCCACTGTCTCAGTGCCCAAGCCCAGGATGTTCACCGGCATGTGTGGCAAAGGAAATCAACTAAATCCTCTTTGGTCTTTGTGGTGTTTAAAAGCAGCAGATGGCTATGTTCATGGTTGAAAAACAAAAGATTTTTTGCACACGACTATAAGGTGCTGAAAGTCCAATCAAAGTCGATTCACTGATGAAAACTTGGACATTTTTTCTGCACAATACAGTACAGCAGTCCCCCACTATTGATGCGTATGAACTAGTTTCACATAAAGATATTTTTTGACAGAGGAACACAAAAAAAAGTTTAAAATAAAACTCACTGTTACACTAATGGTAGTTGTATAGTCCTTCACATTTTGTGTAACAATTGATTTTGCGTTTCAATGCATAATATGTTCTAAGGCAATCCATCATAGGCAGACTAAAAACAAATTTAAGCATTACTCAATTTTAAGTGGGCTTTTTTTTAACCATAGATTTTAGTAAGGTGTGATTTTTACAAGAAAAAAAAACAACAATCCACATGCTTGTGGCACCCATACATCTGTATAACTGTATACAGATAGTGAAATACTGGACAACTGTCACGTTGTTTGTGTGATGCCTCACTTCTATGATGAATAAACTTCTCGCAAGTCCACTGATGCGGTCTGTGACATGATGACAACAAGTCTAATATTTTGACAACAAAGATGGAGTTCCACATTGCAGTGTTTGGGGAACTGGTGTTCCACAAGGCAAAAATGTACTGGACATTCTTAATGAGCTGGTCTACACACTCCCTAAGCACTCTGTAATTGATGGTATCTGGTACTGCAGCTTTGCTGTTTTTTTTTTTTTTTTTTGTCTGTCTGACCTCCTTCCTTAACCTGACCTAACCAAGTTAACAGTTTGGTGGTCAACTGAGGTCTAGACAAATGCTTCAGCTTTCTGAATACAATTTAAAAATCAATACTTGTGATTACAAATGCTCAAGTGGAAGCATTGAAAGTCCTCATCATGAGTTTGCCCCCACATAAGCGAGCCACTTCAGGGAGCTATCATTTCAAAAAGGGCAGTGGCCAAACAAGATGCTCAGTGAATCTCTATTCCTGTTACCATGGCAACCTGTCCACTGCAGCTCGTGCGCTGGTGCATCTTCGTTTGCGTCTGTGTGCATATGCCAGGCATTAATGATGACTTAAATCTTCATCACATTCATCCATAAAACCGGAAGGAAGTAGAGTACGTATATATGATCGGTTGATCAATGCTGGCACCATACGGGAAAGTCACTCTGCACTCATAGTTTTATCCTTCCATTTTCTCATCCTCACAACAGTCACGGGAGTGCTGGAGCCTATCCCAGCTGTCATCGGGCAGGAGGCGGGGTAGACCCTTAACTAGTTGCCAGCCAATTCCAGGGCACATGGAGACAGACAGCAGTCACACTCCCAATCACACCTAGGGGCAATTTACAGTGTCCAATTACAGTTGCATGTTTTTGGGATGTGGGAGGAAATCGGAGTGCCCAAAGAAAACCCACACAGGCACGAGGAGAACAAGCAAACTCCACACAGGCAGGGCCGGGATTTTAAACCCCGGTCCTCAGAACTCTGTGGCCAAAGCTCTGCTGCTACGTTACCGTGGCACTTCATAGTTTCAATTTTTAATCATTTTCAGCAAGCATCGAAGGATGCACTTTGTGTGAGTTTTTCTTTAACTTGGGCTTTTTCTGGTCTTAACAGAAGTAAGCACATCCGCTTTAAAAGATTCCAGTTCCAACACTTAAGCAGGTCATTAAAATTTAGGCAGAGTGCTTGGGTTTTGCATATTTTAGACTTAAACAGTGATATGCATGAGGAAAATCTTCCAGCCCTACTTACTAGACCTTTGTTGTCTTTTGTTAAATATTACATTATAATAATATATAATATATTAGACAGTTGGTTCCAAGAAATGAACACTCAGTAGCTTTGTTAGTGTTGAGCATGTGCAAGCTATGTTTTTAAACATATCTGAATGGAAGTTGCACTTGTTGAAATTGATCCATCTATTTCCTGCAGCGCTTGTCCCTGGAGTGCTAAGTGTGCTGGAGTGTATCCTAGATGACTTTTGGTGAACACCCTGGATCTGTCGCCAGCCAATCACAGGGCACATCAACAAACAAACATTTACACCTTCACACCTCCGGACAATAAACATGCAAAGGCTAATTTGAGGACTGAGAAGGAGACAAGCAGAACAGTAGCTCATGATACTGCGGCAGAACATGAAATGTGAAAGTTGTAATTGTCAGTGATGAAGATGCATCGTGAAAAATGTGACATTTACGTACAGGGCAGTTCTCCGCGATGAGTGTTTTTGGTGCTGTGCTGTTGAGAGATGTTTATTTCTGCTACACTCGGTTTATAACATCATCCGTCATTGTCAGTGGTTTGTGCAACACATTATATTTTCCAATAATTATGTCAAGAATGTGGTGAAGAAGGCTACACGCAATGTCATGCAAGTGTCAGTTGTTTCCTCAATGTGTCATGATGATTACACATGAAGACATATGAGGAACTCTTTTCCAGAATGGGATAAAAGCAAAATTTATTTTTAAAAAAAAATGCTCCTGCCATGATATTCACTGTGTACATAGAGTGTGAATTCTATTGTTTTGTTGAACATGTTTCAGACTGAGCCAGTGAATTGTCTGGGCAAGATATTGTTTGTCAAATTTGCAGAGCTGTGTGAATATTTTTTTTCTCAGAATAATGAGGTTAGAGTTAAGGGTTAGGGCTTTGGAAAAGAGCTCTTCAAAGTGATCAGTGCACATCTGTTCTGTACGACATTTGTACGGTGGTGGAGCAAGTTCTAACCGGAGAGTTAAGATCACATTTTTAATTTGTCCAAGCGCTTTGGAATTAGTTTATTACAGAAAGGTCACTGTAAAATCAAGTACCTAACAGTTCAAATGCAGAAATTAAGCAATTTTAGGGCTTCAACAAAGATATAGTATTTCTTTTAACTTACTTTACTTATTCTGAAGGCATATTAATGTTTGTCTTTTTGAAACGAAGTCTTGAGCATGAGTAATTATTGGGCCTTACACTATCAATATTTTTGGGGCTGATCGCTAATCAGCGAATTTAAAGAACTAATAACCGATCACTGCTTCAATCACAAGATGTAGCCACGAGTCCATTTAAATGACCTTTTCATTTACTGTATATACTTGTGTACTTATTTGCGCAAAAAAATATACAGTATTTACAATAGATAACGTGCTGTTCAACTATTTATGCCTGGGAGGCACAGTGTCAGACAGATCAAATTAATGGTCTTCTATGAGATGGCAGTAAGTGCATACAGCAATTATTGTATCTACTTTTTGTCGCCTTTTTGTATGTTGGTCTGCTGTGAGATTTTTATATTGAAAAGTATGTGCCTTGGATCCAAAAAATGTTGGAATTCCCTGCTCTGGTCGGATCTAGTGTTCAACACAATGGCAGCATGTTTACTCACAACTGTGAGTGCAAGCACTAGCTTGCTAGGCTACGTAACGTTTTGTTGCCTACATGAGAAACATATTGTATTAAAGGTTTGTGAACATACCTCAAGCAAAACATCCACAAGGTCCTTTCCTGTCCTGAGCACCAGTGACCACCAACCCACGTTCCACCCCCACATTTTCTTCTTGGAATACAGTCTGTGTGATCCACTCATGTTGTCATCCCCATGGTTTTATGATTGTATAGGGTCGCATTTGACTTGAGATAAAGCCGAATGATCATAAAATAAAAGATTTTATAGCATTACACATTTACACAATGGGTAACCTGGCTTGCTCAGTCGGCAGAACATGAGACTCTTAATCGAAGGGTCGTAGGGTCAAACCCCATGTTGGGTGTTTGCCTTTTACTGATTAGACACGGTGGTACTGAGGAAACAACAGGAACCAGAGTTGAAATGAAGATGTTGAGGTTCTCATTAGGAGTAAACAGGTTGGATGGGATTAGAAATGAGCTCATTAGATGGACAGCCAAAGTTGGATGTTTTGGAGACAAGGTTCGAGAGAGCAGACTTTGATGGTACTTGTACAGAGGAGAGAGGGTGAGTACATTGGTAGAAGGGTGCTGAGGATGGATTAGATTAGATTAGGGCAGAATTAATAGTCTACTCACTTTTATCAAATGATGAAGGAAGATTACTGTTTGTGGAGGAAGTACTGTACCTTTACATAAATTAAGTCCTTTGCTGTAAATAACGTTCTCATTTATTGCATTCTGAATCTCAAATACTATATTAAATGAATAAAAAACAAATCATGTCCTCCTCCTCCTTGTTCTTCTTCTTCTGTTATTTTTTCAGTTTTGTAATATTTTCCTAAACAGCCATAACAGATGTTTATTTCATTCCTATGTGGCATTGGATTTTTCGTTGGAGGATCCCCTGTACTTTATACATTTAAGTTCACAATTTTTCCTACTTGCAATACTGAGAGTCAATGTAATGTATGTATGCGTGAGTACCAGACAAACTGCAAAAATTAACAACGGTCTTGGCAGCATCAGAGAAGAAAATTGATGTATTGTACAAACAGTGGTGTTACAATTTCTTCTTGAAACAAAAATAATAGCCTGAAGTATTTCTGTTTTCTCCTTGTTCCATTTACAACTTGACTGATTTCAGCCTGTCTGTTGGTCTGCCACCCCCCCCCCCGCCAAATTAAAATTAAAACTACTAGATCTAATTTTACATACAGTCATACAGTCCCATTCAAGATGAAAAATTACTTTTTATAGTGGTCTTGGCAGAGGTATGCACCATGTGGGAAGGCAGAATGGCAGATGGACAGATGGAGGAATTAACAGATAGAGGGATTGACAGACAGACAGACAGACAGATAGACAGACAGACATTACACCACTGCACCCCAGGTCATCCACAAAAATTCACAAACTTGATAATTATGTTGGAGCCACGATCGGGTCAGCAGCTTTAGCTAAAAAAGGAGACTAGGGAGTGTCTTATCACCAAACCTTGTGGTCCACCAGTGTTAAGGGTAAAGGTGGAGGAGGAGGGGGGGATTAACAAGGAGTTAGATCACTGAGTTGATCACTTGGTGTTGGATGAACTCTTCAGAGATGTCATTAATGAAGTGCCACCATTGCGCCAACACTTCTTCATCTTAAAAGCGACAAGTCAGCGCCAATTTGTTACTTTATTTTTCCACATGGTATCTTAAGCTCAAACTAAAATAATTCTCAATTGATGTTGCGAACTGCATTTCACAGAATCAATTTGTAACTATTTAGTTCTTTTACTTTTAGTATTTAGTTCTTCTTTTCCCGTTGTGCTTTTGCAGAACCCTTCTAAATTTTTGGAAGTGTATCAGCTTTAATTGTCATTTGTACTGTAGGTGTTGCCAGAACATAAAACCTTTTTTTTCCACTTATCTTTGTTGCCCGTTGTAACAACATGCATGCAGTGTGAAATTGAAACCAACTGTGTCCCCCAAAAACTTGTGCCAATGATGATGATGATGAGTTTCTGAACTGAAAATTTAATTGTTAAAAAAAAAAAAACTTGCCACAAAAAAAGACATTTGTGGTGTAAGGCTCTAGAAATCTGATTTATAACGTCCAAGAAGTTAAGAAATGGCTATTTGAACACAAAATGTGGAGCAACACATGTCTATGATCCTTAGAGACATACAGGCTTCAGCCTCTGTGAAGAACAGCTAATATTACTCCAGCCTTCTGAAGAGTTGTGTCTCCATTTAGATCCCTGTCTGTATGGAAATGCCATATACCATTTTTCATCCTAGAATCATGAATAATAATCAACTCTTAGCACCTATCTTATTTTCAGATTTTAAAAATGGTGAACACAAAATTTTAACCGAAGTGAAAATCTCGCTACCTAAAAGCAGTACCGTTTGTTTTCTGCATGTAAAGGGCACAGAACTCTGTGAAGGGTGGTTTATTGATTACAGCCTCAAATGTAAGGATGGAAGACTGCTGGAACGAAGGATGAAAGGAGGAGAGGTATGGATCACTAGTATGTATCATGGTCCAGCCCTGACTGTGCGGGTTCCCGCACGGCCGTGCTGATTGGGAGGCGCACACCTACGCCTCATGCTGTCTGATTGGCCCCGGTGTGTATATAGGACCATGGGGACGACGGGTCCGGCGCCAGATCGTTGCGGTTCATGCCCCGTTCCAGCACTCCCATATCCCTGATCGTCAACCCGTGTGTACCGACCTCCGCCTGTTCTCCGACCGACTCCGTAAGCCTGACGCCTTTGATACTTCTGCCTGCTCTGATCTATCTCCCATGTACCGAGCCCTGCCTGCCCGCTGACCTCCTCTCTACGCCCGACGTCCTGACTACCGCTGCTGCACCTGACTGCCTGCCTGATCCCCGACCTTGGAATAATAAACGTTTTCCCCGATTTACATCTGCCATCTGTACATTTTCCTACCTCCATTCCAATGGGTCGTGACAGAATGAAGGGTGAAGGGAATGAAGGATAGAACAATTGATTAATAAAAAGAAGGAAATAATAATGGAGGGAAGTTTGGAAGGTTAGCTGCAGAAGAAAAATGATGAAGGAGCAGAATATGATGGTTGGAAAGAGAAATAAGTAAGCGAAAATTGGAAGGAGGGATTCATGGTCGAAGGAAGTACGATAGAATGGATGGAAGAAGGGAGACAAAGAAGGAAAAATGGGGGAAGGAAGGTGAAAATGGAACAATGGATGGATGGATGGGTGACAGATAAACAGGGGAAAACATGGATAGAAAGGGATGCCTTGATGAAGGGAAGTATAGAAGGACGAATGGAAGGATAGGTGGTAGAAGGTAAAAAGATTGTTGCAAGCGAATAAGGGATGGAGAAAGGATGGCTGGAAAGAAGAACCATGGTTCCCTCAACCATTCAGGGAGAAGAACGGATGGGAGGGTAGAAGTTAAAAGGATGGCTGAAGGAACAAAGACAAGATCAAAATATCCAGTCTTCGAGGCGTAGATAGAGGGAGGGGAAAGAAATGTGGAAAATTGATGAGCTAAAATAGGGATGGAGCAAGAGAACAGAACCTTGCAGATGGGCAGGAGGCCTGAAACAACAACAACAAGGCAACAAGGACAAACAAATGTGGACAAGAAAGTGGACTGATTAGAGAAAGGTAAGAAGAGGGGTTAGGGGCCCAAAAGAAATAATGCTAGACATGGAGGGGAGGGAAGAGGAAAGATGAAAAGGAAGGGAGCAAGAGAGAAGTGAAGAGGCTGCTAAAGACAAAGAAGTGTAATTAACATTTGTTAGCCAGGAGACACGAGTGGTGTGTGCGTGCGTCCGTGTGTGTGTGTGTTAGGCGGAGGAAGGTCCATTAATAATTTATGACGGCCTCAGCTTTTCAAAGCGTTCTCAGTAGTCGCGCTGGCTGCTTTTCCCTGACGTTTAATTTGTCTGAAAATCAGCAGGCGTGCAGTCTGATTATCGCCCGGGCCTGCCTGACACTCAGGTGACATCACAAGCTGTTCGCCCCGACATCCGTGCCTTCAGATCATCCATTCATTAGTCAGCAAGAATAGAATACGTCAAGAAGTGCACACATTCTCTGATGTTCATTCTTTCGCTCTCCCATTCGCCATCAATGACTTCTCCAAAGCTCTTTGATCATAGCGATAATCAGATTTACACTGGGTTATTGTTTAAAATATAGAAATAATAATGATAATAATTCAAAAACAAATAAATAAATAAACATGGAAACTTGAATTTAAAAAGTCAGATAAAATAATGTGGGCTATGCGCAGAATCCCAGTTAACGCCTTTGAATGTGATTGGTTCATTTAGAACGCAACAAAAATTCCCAGTTAATCTCTAGATATGCAAATGTAATCGCAGTTGTATATTTTGATTTCTATAAAAGATTTTTTTTTTCATTTAAGTTTCACAGGTTCTAAGTCACATTTTTGGTCTTGTATTTTTTTTTTACATCACAAATACCTGGCATTTAAACAATGTGTTTGAGATTTTTTTTTTTTAATCCATTGTATTTATACACATAAATACCGTGAATACCTCAGAGGCAGGAACCAGCGTTACACAGTGAAGAGGAGCGTCACAGGCCCGACATAATCATGGGCGGCTCAATGTTTCTATCTAGTGGTAGCTTGGAGTAATAGCATTTAGTATTTTCAATCATCACTAATGTAACCATGTGGTGTTTTAATAGTCCTTTACTTCTATTCATCCATTTTCTATAATACTTACCTGTCCAAGGGTTGTACAGATTTCTGAGCTTATCCCAGCTGACTGAAAGCAAAAGGCAGACTACACCCTGGACTGGTCGCTGGTGCTAAATCACAGGCCACATACAGACAGACAACTATTCACACGGACATCATCACTGAGTGGAAACTGAACATATATATGTATATGTTTATATATATTGCGAAATAAACTGTAAATTGCATAGTTTCACGATTTTAACGTTGTGAAATATGATAAACATCCATCCATTTTCTTTGCCGCTTTTCCTCACAAGGGTCTCGGAGAGTGTTGGAGCCTTTCCCAGCTGTCAGTGGGCAGGAGGCGGGGTACACTCTGAACTGGTTGTCGGCCAATCACAAGGCACATAGAGACAAACAGCCACACTCCCAATCACACCTCGGGGCAATTTAGAGTGTCCAATTAATGTCGCATGTTTTTGGGACGTGGGAGGAAACCGGAGTGCCCGGAGAAAACCCACACAGTCACGGGGAGAACATGCAAACTCCACACAGGCGGGTCTGGCATTGAACCCGGACCTCAGAACTGTGAAGCCAACACTTTACCGGCTGAATCAGCGTGCCGCCATATGATAAACAGTAGTAATAAAAATAACACCAATAATAGCACATGACTGATCACATATTAATATATTAAATGACTCACTGACAACAAGGTGTTTCACTTTTTCAAGTTGTGAATATGAGTGTGAATGGTTGTTCATCTATGGATAACAAGTGCACATAACGGATTTATATTATCATTAAGACAAACAAGATTATCATTATTACTATTATTATTATGATGGTTTTTATTAATAATAGGAATGAATTAAAGGCCAATGAGCAGTTTAAAAAAATATGAAAAGGTGGCGACTTGTAAGTGTTGGGAATAGCTGCAGTTGTAAAGCAGTGCAATTCTACACCACTGAAAACCACTGTATACTTGTAAAGTTCACTTTTTAATCCCGCTCATCTATATGCTCTCGTTACAATGTGCAGGTGTGCCTAATTTTGTGACCAGTCAGTGTAGTTAAGAATCTGATACTTTAAGTGACAATGAAACAAAAATGGAAACTTTCCAAAGTTTCACTGATTTTTCATTGTCATCATGCAATGACGGACACTTTGCGGTAGCTTCTCGAAATAGCGGTGGAGCTGCCGTTATGTGAGAATGAGGCGTTCAAGATCTTTGTGCCTGAGGTGGAGGCCATGATAGTAACTTTCTTCACTATCTTCTCGTCTGAATGTAGGATGGTCAGCCTGGAAGAGGGAGGAATGGGGAGTGAGCAATAGTAAATTATGAAGATATTGGACATCAGCAAAGCCTGGTATTGTATGTGAACAGGGGTATGTTCACTTGTTATATTGCATGTTGATCTGCCAGGCCTTCGGGTTTGGGTAGAGGGAGGGAAGTGACTCTATCACTGGGGAACTGGACTTCCTGACCAACAGACCACAGACTGTGAGAATGTACACCATCAGCCTTAGCACTGGCTCCCCCCAGGGTTGCCTATTGAGCCCGTTCCTGTTCACACTATTGACCTATCACTGCTCAGTAAAATTCCCAAGCTGTCATATAGTGAAGTTTGTGGACGGCAAAGCAGTAGTGGAATCCATCACCAACAACGATGAATCCGAGTAGAAAGAAAAGCTACAATAGCTTGTGGATTGAAGACCTCCATTGCTAGAGCAGTAGTTGAAGCTTTCCCTTAAGTACCTTGGGGTCCAATCTTCTGAGGACCTAAGATGGAGCCGAAAACCATTTGTTTCTTTAAGAACAACTTCTCATCTACGGAATCAGAATCCTCTTTATTTGTGAAGTATGTGAAAAGCACAGAAAGAATTGGTCTCTGATAGTTGAACGGACGGTAAATATAACTACGAGATATAGTTAACTTTAGTTATATTTTACTACTTAAACATACCGTATACTACTATTTCTTTCTTTATTGCCTGAACAATTTTGGCGATGGCTGTCCTTTTTTCGCCTGCGCGAGTGACCCCAAAAATGTTTGCGCACGTGCCTGCCTGACTGCATTCTCACAACCACATTCCTGAGATACTTGAAGAACAAACAACACGCATGCAGGACTGCATTAAGACAGGGGTGATTGCGTCATTTAGACTTGCCTTCCTGACGACTTGGAAAAAAGAGGAAACAGACCCACCTGGCCTCTTGTTTGCCGTGCAATAATCCATAGCCCTCCACGGTGAGAACAGCGCCACTCAGACTTTTGTTGAGCTTGTTGGTGAAGGTCACAATGGCTATGTGCTCCTTCTTCACATGGATGCTGTCCCCACCCTCAACCTGTGGGACAATCACAGTGAGGTAGTTACTAAAATAGAAGCGTCAAGCTGACAACAAGATCGTTATCTGATGTCACCATAAATCAATGAAGGCATGCTCTTACCACTTTCCCTGATGTTTACCTCGGGCAAAGACAACAGGTATCATTTTCAAGTCATTGCTTGTTCGTTTTTTGTCAATCAGTAAGATTGCATAAAACCCGTACAACCGATTTCCATCTAACTTTGCGAAGGGTTGGCACGTTTCCCGAGGAAGAAAATACCTGCTCTATTTTGGTAATGATATAAATAAAGATGTGGCTTTTTCCCACACGACTTTGGACAGGTAAACTAAAGAACACTAAAGTACAACACTAGATTATGTATTTATTTTACTCCAGTATTCTTCTATTCGAGGGCTATATTCTCCTCTTCCCATTTCAATCACGATAGACACTTTCCTCCACAACAAAAAGCGACTCAAAGTCCAATTAATACGGATGCATCTCAATTTGACTTCTTTCATTGAACTAGTGAAAATGACATTTTCTGCGATATTCTAAGATGCGCCAGTATACTACTGAATCTGAATGAAATAAGTTGAAAGTTCTATATAGGAAAATGTTTAGCATGTTTCACACTAGAGCTGCGCAGGCACACATTTTTTTTTTTTTTTAACCAACATCCGTCCGGAGAGAGCAAAGGTAATACCAATAAGCATAAGATGAGGGTGATGGAAGTGAAAAAAAAATATTTTGATCTATTTCATCCCTGGCTGCATGACATATTATGTCAACACCATTTAGTTTCTTCTATGACTCTATGACAAGTGTGAAAGGTGAAGGACGTCATTTTGATTGACATTTGATCATTGTTTGTTCATGACGCGTTGATGCAAAATAATACACAAACATTTAAAAATCCATTGCAATTTGGCCCAGATCTAGGTGTGAAGATGTTGTACAGAAGTGTGGCAACATGGTGGTAGGAGCCTTTTTTCATAAATCCCTTCCTATATGTACCTCTATGCTTATTTTTGGTAAGCTGAGGTTGAAGTCTTGTGTAGCCAGGACCCTCTCTTTTGTCTTTAAATCCTTGATCACCACGGCCACCTTCACAATGTCGTCGCCTGTGAGGAACTCCTCGTACTCGGAGGGCGGGATGGAATGGTGGCGTGTCACATCTGGAGAGGCAAAGCAAATTAAGATGGGCCACCACTGCACTCGTGTTGCACTTGAAGGGCTCACCTTGAAATGGCTGAATGAACACTTCTTGGTGGCTCTCCCAGAAGTTTTTCTCTGGGCAACAGTTGAATTCTTTCAGCTGAGCATTCAAGTGCTCCCTCAGGACCCGTTTCCCGTTTGATGGGTTTGTGACTGTCACTGTCAGGTTGATGCTCTTGCCCACAGTCGGCTCTCCATCTACGGTCAAGGTCACGTCCAAGCTGGACCCGTCTGGACGGGAGCAAAGAACACGAGAGAAAGACTTATATTGTCACGACAAACTTAAAAATTCTCCTATTTGGACAAACATGAAACTTGTACTTTTCCTGTACGTTCATGTGAGTATGATATTTGATATTAATGTATGCACGAAGTACATGGATCAATCATCTATTTACTCACACTTGTGTAAAATAGCAGAGTAAAAGTGTGATGATAACCATAGAACTATTAATACATGTAAAACTTCTGGTTACATCTGGATAGCATCATTACATTTCAAGCACCGTGTCGATGCTATCGTTAAAAAAACTTGTAGCTGATATCATAATGACAAATAAGGAGCATGAAAACTGAGAAGCTTGTCAGCAACCAGCGTATTTTTTTACAGCATTGAAAACACGTATCCTGCATGTCTTAAGTCTTTAGGTAAGAAGATAAGAAGCTTTGGTGTACTTTAGTTTAAATGAACACGGGTTAATTAATTCAACTATTCATTTATTTGACACAAATGAGGGTCTTAAAGTGTATTTATCCAGACATTAGTTAGTGAGTGTGTATTAAATAGAGTATTACCTTCTTTGGGTAGACCAGACATGACATAAGAAGACATATAACACACAAAAAAAAAATAGATGAGAAAGGTTCCGTTCAGGGATCATGTTCACTTTCAAAATTAGAACAAAAACTAACATTCAGACGTGTATACCACATTTTTAACACTTGTCTGTTGTTGGCACCAGTGTTAATGCCCACGTTACTCCTCAGGGCTGTGTTCAGTGGTTGTAAAATGGACACCATCATGTTTTAGCTCATTTCCTTGAGGACTCAATGAACTATTTTTACACTAATCACTGAAAAGGGCAATAACTGCAGTACAGTATAGATTATTACCTTCTCTGGGTGGACCAAGCACGAATGAAGGTGAGGCACAGTATACTGTAAAGAACAATAAAGGTGCTTAGTAACAAAATAGTTGAGAAATGTTTGTTTCAGAGATCTTCACTTTTCAAAATTAGAAAACTAAGCTAAAAAATTTGTATATCGTACAATGTAGTACGTACATACAGTAAATACTTGTGTCCATAAATACATAAATGCCTATTATGGCAATATAATTTGCTGGATTGTGGTCAGGATCAGGAGAGATTGTGTACAAGCTAACGTATCTCTAACTAAATAATCAGTCACATTTTCTTTGTTGTTTGCCTGTTGAAAATGGGAAGAACAAATGTCTCACGGATATGCACCTGCTTGTCATTTCTACAGGTCGAAATACACACAGCTCGCAATCAAAACGAGAGTGGAGAAATGAGATCACAGACTGCAAAAAGTCCTGTTGGAGTTCCTCAAGATGTCTCCTAACCTGGCTCCGTAACATTTATGTTCTCCCTGGGTCTATATATTCCCTCTAAAACATCGTTTAATGCTTCTACTGGTACAAAGGCGAGTCAGGGGGAATCCTCAGTCAGGTCCTATTGGCTACAGTTTGACACACAATGATCATGTACATCACAGGTGTCAAACTCAAGGTCACGGGGGCCAGATCAGGCCCGCCACATGATTTTATGTGGCTCCCGGAGGCAAATCGTGTGTTTCAACTTCCATGATTATTGAAGGGCCACTGTCATGAAATGCATGATTTTTAGTATGTTATTAATGAAAAAAAGGCAGCCGACAAGGACCCACGCGTTTTATCACCACAAAATATGATTTTGACGTATACAGCTTTTTGTAACTCCCGCCATGAAAATCCTCTCGAGGGATTTTTTTTCAAGAAGCAGGAAGTGACGTAAACAACAGACCCGCCCCCAAGTGGACTCGTTTGTTTCTATTAGTTTTACCTCCGGGAAGGTAGCTCGTTGTTCCTTCGTGTTAGCCAAAATGCCAGCTTGTTGCATTGCTGGACATTGCTTCAACACACAGGAGGATGGATTTACACTTCATAAGTTTGCAAGAGACCCGGTTCATCGTGAAAAAATGGATTGCACGCGTCCAGAGGATGAGAGCTTCGTGGGTTCCAAATAATTAAAAAAAAAATTAAAGTTTGGGGTGGACCACGTAATCGGTCTCTCATAGCGTAACAAAAGACCCCCGTACGTATGACAGGCGTGCTCAATGTCTCGATGTGCGCATTGGACAGCGTCAGCTCGCCCGCGAAGGCTGCAACCGGGCTCGCGAATGGCACCGGCTCTGAAGAATGCTGCTGACAATGCAGCACTCAGCCGTGAGCGACGACAACGCCGTAAAGCGCCCCGGCTCGACGGTGTTGTTCATCGTGGACGGCGGCGGCTATGAAGAACGCCATAAAGTGGCTCGCCGCCATAATAAGACGGCTCTGCGCCGAAAATGAGCCACCCCGGCACTGCCTTGTCGGCTGGGGTGGGTCGTCGCAGCCGGCCACTGGCCTTGTCGTCCGAGGTGGCTCGTCACAGCGCCGGGCCCCGATGGCTCATCTCCGCCGCGGAAGTGGATTGGACAGGGAGGTAGTTTGGCCATGATCACATATTATCTGAATATGGCTCGATACAATAGGGTAACTTCACTGGTTGTGTGATGTTCTCTTCTTCGAAAAGAGCTTCCGTGTCAGAAGGGGCGCGTTTGTCTCCCATAGTTAGGGTGCACCGCATGTTTTCAATGGCGAATGTCCCGGGTGAAGTCACGGACAGGGGATGCAGATAATATGGCGACCACTTGGATGTCGTCGAATGACACTTCCCCAACTTTGCGCATGGATGACGCGCTCTCCGCTCATGTTTATTTTTTCGTTAGACATTGAAGTGAATAATGTTATATGTATTTTTCATTACAATATCTATTTTAGAATGTTTGTAGGGATGACACTTGACCTTTAAAATCTGTGCTAAAATGTCTAATTGTGAGATCATAAATCATGACATTGGGATATTGCAAGCATGTTTGTGTTACCAAATATGAACAACAGTTGAGAAAAACATTACCCTTGATTTCTGATTCCTAAAGTAGTAGTAAATTTCATGTGTAAATATGGTGAGGCGATTGAACTATTTTATGTGTTCACAGTCCTAACGGCCCTCTGAGGGAAACGATTACTACAATCTGGGTCGTGACAAAAAAATAGTTTGACACCCCTGGAGTACATGATGAAGAAGTGCTTGATTGGATTTTAACGCAAACCCTAGGACCACAGGATCACTCTCAACCCACTGCCAAAGATCAGTAGTCGAGATAACACCTGCCGGCTACCGGGGATATGTCTCCCCATGGCTGAGATGGTAACTGAGACACTACCAAGTTATTGACCTCTGGTGCCTGCTACTTGCTTGTTGTTTTGTTCTTCTTACAATTTCCATTGTTTCTTTGTTCTGAATGGAACAAAAGGGTCTTGAGAACGGATGAAAAATAAAACGAAACATGGAGTATATGCCAACTTACCATTTCTGTTATTGCCAAGTCGATTCATTGTAGGGTCAGAAAGTCCTGTTAATGTGAATAGGATACAGCGTACAAATCAGTTTGCTAGAGGGACAATTGAATACTGTATTTACCATTGAAAAATAAAACGAAACATGGAGTATATGCCAACTTACCATTTCTGTTATTGCCAAGTCGATTCATTGTAGGGTCAGAAAGTCCTGTTAATGTGAATAGGATACAGCGTACAAATCAGTTTGCTAGAGGGCCAATTGAATACTGTATTTACCATTGTGAAATGGAGGAACATTTCATTGGCCAATCACTTTGGACTGATTATAGACATTTTTAAGAATTCCTGATAAAAATAAATCAATAAATAAGACACTGAATGGTACATTTGTTGATGTTACCAGTGTGTGTGTGTGTGTGTGTGTGTGTGTGTGTGTGTGTGAAGAGTTCAATTTATAAAACGTCGAGACAATGACAATGTCACTGACCTGAGTCTCCCACTCGGTGTGTTTGGTCTTCTGAAAACAAAATCGAGATTTATTATGCGCTCCAATTGTACACTGTACTGCTCCTTCAAAAAATATTCCCTACTTTTCTTCCTCTTATAAGAATCCGTCAGATCCTCGGGAGCATCTGAGCCGATGCTTTTGGTAAAGATCAAGCGCCCCACCCACTTGGTGTCCACCTTCTTCGCCACCACCTTACCAGACCGCACGATCATGCGTACAATGTCCGCATCAACGGAGGCGTAAATGAAGGCAGAGTCATACGGGATCCTCAGGCAACGCCTCCTGATGGCAGCCACTGGACAAGGACCGCAGCGGTATACGCCTGCAGTGGGAAGATATTGATCATATTCGATCTGTGTTTTGTACCAGTCGACAGAATGGTTTTAAAATGTCCGGAAACCTGCACTCTTTTCCTGCGGGGTTGGGTCCACCACCTGCCAGCCGTCATATTTGGCACCAATGTCCGGCCTCCTCATCCAGCATTCCACCCACACATGAAAGTTCCTGTATGTGTATGAACATTTGATGAACATTTATTATTATTTATGAACATTTGATTCCGAATGTCCATTTTTTCTAGTGTCCTGTGGGATACTAATATATTAAAGATAAAGTTTGACCAATTTTAAGGGTTTGGGGTTTGCAGCGGAAGTTGTGGGTGCCAAAACAGGGTGTGTGTGTGTGTGGGGGGGGGGGGGGGGGGGTTTGCAACACTCATGAGTGCTCCGCACCTGACAGCTACGACTACTGCTACTAATAATATTTTTTTTGCATCAAGCCTTTCTACAAAGAAAATATTCACTAAAAGAGTAAGTAAACAAACAGGAAAATTCATTATCCCCTGGTGTGACATAAGAAGCAAAAACATTTTCCTCCATTTTCTGCTCAATGTTTGAGCTGTGAAGTGACAGTGTTCAAAAATAACCACGCTACATAACTGCTCGATGGACTGGGGAAGAGAACCGGTTACCCAAGACACACAAAAAAAAAAATGACAGTGCAAGGTAATTGGGGCAGTGGGAACCGAATCCCTGTCACCTGTACAAAAGGCAGAATTGCGTACCACTGCATTACCCGGGGCATTACAGTGTACACTGTTGGTTTGTTAAAAGGAAAAAAAAAACATTTTGTACCATCTATTTTACCATAAATAGTTCAAAAGGACAGAATATCATCTTGCTACTACTATGTTAACACGGATCACCATGTTTGAGATTTTTAGAAAAGCCACTTCCCCAACACTTGTTTAGTTGTCATTGTTATTTCCCCAAAATTAGAGAAAAAGACTTAATTGTTCGAGCTAAATATGGAATTTCTTGTGATGTCCCACCTCGATCATGTTGTGTTATTAGCATCACGACTCCCACCATAATCAGCAGCATGCTTTACTGCCCCTGTCCAATTTGCTACTCATGTTGCATCCCTTCCTCAGATTCTTGTTGTTTTTGCTCTAATCTCTCTTTTCTCTGATGACTGTGAAACCATAAAAATCTTTTCTTGTTGTTTTTGCTCTATTCTCTCTTTTCTCTTATTATATTCTCTTAAACCATAAAATTATCTAATCACCTCATTAACTTTACATCCAAAATGTGTGAACTAGTTTTGGAATTAAGAAACCATGAGGAATGAGTTTTTGAACTATTGTTCATGTTTGGTAACACAAAAAATGTTTGTAATCTTTCAACATGATCATTTATGATATTTGACAATTTGAAATTTGAATTCAGATTTGTCCAACAATCATGGAAATTGACACACGATTTGTCTTTGGAGGCCACATAAAATCATGTGATGGGCCAGATCTGGACCCCAGGCCTTGAGTTGGACACCTGTGGATTAAGGTATATGAAAGTCTACCCCTTTCAAAGCAAAACATATCTGGCACAGGTGAGGGTAGAGAAAGGGAAACCAACAAAGAAATGACTTTGTAGTAATGTAAAGTAAGTAGTAAAAGGATACGCCAGTGACAACTAATCTATCAATTTAGAGATTTTGTGTTTCACAAGGGAGGGTATCAGGCCCACTTTTCAAATCAATTAGTGTATAGCGTTTCCAGCTAGGGGGTTGTTTTAAGAGTTTCTAAAGAAAGGTTCCATCAACCATAAAATTAAAATGGGTTGTTAGGGTCGCAAGTTCCCTTCTCAAGCGTGAATCAATTCATCATGGTCTTTATTGATCACATCCGGAAGACCTACCCTGCACATCTGAATGCCTGACTTCATTTGACCTGTATGCTTAAATCAAGACAAATGAGTCTTGAGCACTTCCTGTTGTGCATTTTGCATACGTAGAGCACATTTTTGAGTTGAAGCGATACAGTACCAACCAAACACTGTCTTTTGACAGCCCAAGCCTCTTCCCAGTGCTTGAGTAAAACTCTTCAGTGATTAGATTTCCATCGCAATCGTGGGCGGCGTTAAACACAGTCACCACCCTAGAGGGAATCCCCAGCACTCGCATCACTGAACAAAAAAAAACCAAAACAACCAAAAAAACAGGTCCTGTGAATAAAATACTGGGCATTCCATGAACAAGAATTTGTGGGTGGGGGATTATGAAGAAAACCGATAAAAACCACCTGTGCAGAGGACAGATGCAAAAACCCAACACTGTCCATAACGCACAGCGTTGCCTTTGGATGCCATCCAGCGGTGAAGGATGTCCGCGCTGCCGCTCCACTCCGTTGGGTTGACACCGTCTTTGTAGCTGCCCTTCCACCTCCCTTCCAAAAGACCCATGTCATCACTGGAGTTCACCTTGCAGAGGAACACACACATTGCTAGGATAACATCCATATACTATTTTAAGAGAAAAGCAACACCAAATTGGGGATTGTGGTGAACGATGTGTCTCAACAAGCGGTGTTCATCGAGAGAAAGTGAGAAAAGAAGAAAAAATAAACGTTTGTCACTCACCTTTGCACCGTCACTAAGTTGGAATTGTACCCACGCTGCCTGCACTAAAGTCAGCCAAGCGAAGCCTTTAACACTGTCAGTGACTTAAGTGTGAACCAATTTAGCGAGAAAAAAAAAAGACTAGAATTAAAACCGCACCAGCTTGGAACCTGGTTAATTTGTTATGCTATGTCCACTAAATTTTATGTTGATCAGTCAAGTGGTGTTAGGGACCTGCTTTTTCAAACTTTCCTGGGAGCGCTACTGAGTGAGGAGGAATACGTGGTCGTGTAGTGTATCTCTAGAATACACTGAAAAAGATGGAGAGTTTTACGGCATGCTGAATTCCTTAAAAAGACAATTCATCCGTCAAAAGATGAATCTTCAATCGCAACTCCAAGAGGAAATACTAACAAATGGTATCTTTGTAATACAACTCGTGAGTCAGCATTAACACCACTCAAAATGGAAACGTAGAAATTGTCAAACACATATTTTGCATATTTCGGCGGTGAGGTTTTTTTTTTTTTTTTTTTTTTTTTTTTGTGCGTGTGTCTCACCATTGCACAGATGATCCTGCTCAGGTAGGCCGGGTTTGCTCGTAAAACGTAGTCTTTGTGACTGTTGCCGAGGTGCTGTGGGCTAACTTGCAACAGCTGAAGACAGGCCTCAAGGATACCAGGCTCATACTGTTAACACATTGACACCAGCTGAGTCTAATATTTCTAATCCCATCAAGGGTGTCAAACTTGTTTTACCGGAGGCCACCTCTTAATAACAGTTGCCCAAATGTACAATGGCTAGTCGGTTAACAGTATGGTAAAAATCCTGGTTTGGGACGTGTCAGTGTTTAGGTTGCTGTTTGTTTCACCTTTTGTACAGTAAAGAAAGAAACTGGAAAATAACTGTGACTATTTTGTGTCAACAGGGACAATTTTCATTATGTTTATAAAAGCTTAACGAAAAAAATCTTGAAAAATTATGCTAAGCAGAAAAGGATACGGCTGGCTCGCGGGCCTTCACTTTGACACTTGTGGGCTACATCTTACATATAAAACTTACCTGACCAAAGGACCAGGGCTGCTGACTAAAGTTGAGGTCTGTGCCCTTGTAGATCACACCATAATCACTCTTGACATACTCCTGTCGTTGCGCATCCAGTGGGATGTACACAGGATCCTCTTAAAGAATAACAGAAAAAATAACAGAAAAATCTGCTCAATGCACTGCATTGCGGGCCCAAAAACCTTGGCCGAGTCATCCAATCACCCTTCAGCCAAGGGTTGCAGAGCAACGCAAACTGTCCCGCGAGGTAGCTGCTTCGCTCGTATGATCCCACAATGTGGACCATGAGCTGGTACTGTGCCACAGAGGACAGCACAGGGGCACAGACGTGGACGGTGACCACACGGTGACCAACATTGCCTGGGTAGATTTGTGCTGACCAGCTGTGGGGGTCCGACCACTTGTCGGCGAAATCGACCAACATCCTTGTTGACATTTCACCTGTGAGTATCAGAGAAGAACTTTAACATCTGTGCTGTGTTCATGCAGACAAAGAAAAGAAAATTAAATCGTGGCCGTATAAAGCTGCTTCTTAAGGGTTTTAACGTCATGCGCGTCAAAAACTCCACATGTTTTATATATATATATGTCGTGGCTGCAATTAAAAAATGTTGTCTACGCCATAATTACTTCTATTCTTTATTCCTACTTAGGTCACACATTGGCCCAGCTCTTTGTTGTTAGGCAGAATTTGTGGGGCAGAATCATTTTCGTCCCACACCAGGAACGACTCGATCAGTGGATCAGTGGATCAGTTTCTAGCAGACAGTAAGGTTTGTGTACTTGGTGGCCACCATTGTTTTTTGGTGCATATAAGGTCACCTAGTAAAACCTGCAGGGTCAGACACTCTGCTTTTGGGTTCCACATCTGTCCATTAAACACCAGAGTAATTTTGAACGGCTTCCCTCGCCGGACCACCAGGTATTTGTCACTGAGCCCCTGGGTCTCATGGAAAATGTGGTTTTCCAGGATCTCGAAGTTGACCAGTTTCAGTCGTCTTTGGCCTCTGGTTGTGCCTAAAATGAAATCTTTAAGACACAGATAGAATTCAATAGTATTATCATAAGTATACAACTCCGCTTTTATTTATTTATTATTATTTTCCTTTGATAAATCCTTTGGATTTTTAAAATCTGTTTTGTGTGTGGGTGTGTGTGTTTCTGACGTATCACATTCAGGTATGCATCCTAATTTTTCACCTCCAAGCTTTTGGCTTGGATTTGGCATCAGGACCGTAGAGTCATGATTGACAGCAGCCTCAAACGTGGCATAGGTGCCAGCAATGTTTGAACAATTTTACATGGTCAAATGTTCACCCACTGTCATTTGAAAAGCTGAAACGTACATTAAAAATGTGAAAATTATCAGTTTGTACAAAAAATTTTTTTTTTTTGACTAACTGCCTTCCTTTAAGGAAAATCTAACACAAAGGAATAGTACGAATGGCTGGTGCTGTGGAGCTCACCTGTGTGTGCCGTTGCCTCCATGGTCTGACTGACTGACAGCCAGAGAGTGACAGCAAGGAGTGATAAGGAGGCTCCACCCAGCTTGGATAACAATCTCACTTTTCCACTTGAGCACTCCAGCAAAGAAATAGTTGATGTATGATGTAAATCATGGGTCTCAAATTTGATTCACTTTGGGGCTGATGGAGGCGGAATCTGGCTGAGGCTGGGCCGCAGATGCACACTCACATGGATTGTTTTAAAAATAACAATCCTTTCAAATGTATTAAAAGACACTGGTGTAAACACTTTGTGTGCAAAACTACGAATAAAACTCTTGATAGCAACGCTGATGCAAATATCACTCTGAAAAATGTTTCCCTGCTTGCATCAAGCCTCATCGATGTCATGCACCGTGCCCAAACACCCCACCGTGATCGGTAATTTTGTCAGCTCCGCATACAACACTGCCGTTCATAAAAAAAAACATGAACATTAAACTTTCATATTAAGGTGGTGGTGGGGTGGGGGGGGGGTTGCATAAAATATCTCACAGGTCGCAAATAGTTCCCCGAGCTGCCAGTTTGAGACTCCTCGTGTAAATCCATTGGCTGTAGTCATTTTCCCAATGCATTTAAAAATGTAGTGGAGCAGTTGTGCATGTTCATACTGAACATTTTTTGTACACACACACCGTCAACTTGAACTCCTGTCAAAATGACTGAAGGAATGAACACTTTCCTGTTGACTGGGACAAAGGCGCTTTGCATTTTGTCGCGTTTCACACACAGGAACAGAGCTCCACAATACAGAAAAAAAAAGATTCTCTTTAATACCTTTAATACCGCGATATACTGTATATTGCAATTTTCAAAAATACAGGATATGCGGAAATCCCTCTAGAAAAATGTTTGCATTGTTTAGTTATTTGTATGAAGTCTACCTGCATTTAAATGCAGTCCAGTGTCGATCGACATTGGTCAGAATCATGTTGCCAGATGAAATTCAAGTGCATGCCCAGTGTGTAAATCAGTTATTTTACACCAATTTTAACATATACATGAGTATTACAATATTTGAGTGCACCACGCAAAGCAAAACACATTGTGTACGCCTGAGGTTCGTCCCTTTAATAACGCCGTTGCCCGCCCCACCAACTGTAATGCAGGCATGTAATTGTTTTCCGTGTCCTCGTTAACAGTTAGCATACAAAATGATATATTTTAATGTATGAAAACAAATACATAAATGTTGAATTATTATACATTTTCTGTGCTATAAAGTGCTTTGCTGCAACGAAGAAATGCTTTGCTATAGAGCTTTATTCAGCAATTCAACAGGAAACAGATCTGTGCTCAAAAGAGGAAGTCGCCGGCTGCAAAAGACCAGACAGAGCCAGACTGAGGGAAGGCACCTGGAGGAGAACTTCGAAATGATTTTTTGGCCATACTTACTTTTTTTTTAAAATGTTTACAAATGTTATTTTTCATTTACTCATCTGACATTTAACACAATAAATCAAGAAAACAACGCTTGTGTCCTTCCCCCTTTTGGGGATGTTGTAATTGTGAATGCAAATAAAAGAAAGGAGTCAGGGAGAACTGCTTTAGAGCGTGGCGGGGAATTGTGGGGTGCAGTTCTCTTCCGTTCTCCTTGCATGCAAGCAAACTGGTGATGTGTGCCTCCTCCTTATTTTAAACGGAAATCTCACCCTGTTGGAACCTGACAATTAAAAATTGATTATAATTTTTGGACATATTTTTCACTTCAATTCAAGTGGCATTCTGCTACTCCTTCTGTTCTGCACACCTTGGCCAGCTGAGGGCAGTATAATCCAGCCATCCATCAATTTTCCTTGCCACTTATCCTCACGACGATCGCGGGAAGGGCTGGAGCCCATCCAACAGGCAGGAGGCAGGGTATACCCTGAACTGGTTGCCCGCCAATCACTGGGCACATGGAGGCAAACCTCGGGGCAATTTAGAGTGTCCAATTAATGTTGCATGTTTTTGGAATGAGGGAGGAAACCGGAGTGCCCGAAGAAAACCCACGCAGGCATGGGGAGAACATGCAAACTCCACACAGCGGGTCTGGGATTGAACCCAGGACCTCAGAACTGTGAAGCCAACGCTTTACCGGCTGAATCACCGTGCTACCTATTTGCATTATCAGTATTACAGATGATTAAATGATGTATACCAAATTGTTTATTTCACTCAATTGAAAGGGCTACAAAAGGGCAGAAAGTGTCCAAAATTCACAAATAAGATCCAGTTTTATGAACAAACAAACAAAACTGAAGCCTGAAAAAAAATTGGCATTTCAAGATGACATTTGACAGAATATTTAAAAGGATTCCCTTCAAAGCACTTTAAACCAGGGTTGGAGCTGAGACAATTATTGAGCTATAAATAAGTTCACATATTTAAAAAACTTTTTTTTACCCCGCCAGAATATAAGTTATTTTCCAAATCAGCTATTTTTAGCACATTTAAAATGAGTTTAAAAAAATTTTGGACCAACAATTTCAACTAAGATGCAGGCACTCAATCACCACTACCAATGCAAAATTTTAACATTCCAAACAAAACAACAGACAATAAAAAGTGATTTGGTTGCTCTTGACACGTTAAAAAAAAAAAAAAAAAAATACACGCTTGCTCGTGGGTATCCCCAATATTAACAACCGATAATCTTCATCATACTTGGGTAAACTCAATGAGGGGGAAATAAAATACCCCTTGATTTATTAATTTTATAATGACAATTAGAGGCATTAGAGGAAACATCTTACATATGCAATGGAGATGTTTATCAAATCGATAACATACAATAACAACGTGATGCAAGTGACAGAGAAAGTCAAAATTCGACATTGGAGCACGCTTTTGCCAGCCCCGAGCAGATTTACAAAATTAAATACGCTAAAGCTAATATACAAAAATACACGAATCATTTGCTTGGTTCATTCAAAAAGTCCCTTCCTTGCAGCTAGTCCTGTACCACTTTCTCTACACGCCAATTAAATAAATAGAAAATTTAACACTGCAAATAAAAAACTTATTTTCATCACACACAAACCCCCTTAGACTCTGCACTGTTTTGATGCAGAAATTGTTAGCCATAAAGGAGCAACAATTTTCATGGCGACCATAGGCCGAGTAAAAAAAAAAAAATTGGCATTGCTGTCGACTCCTGACAAAATGTATCAGGTTACACCTACGTGTAGGAAACAGAAACCACCATGTGAGTATTGATCATTGGGGTCCAGATAAGACATCCCTGGAAGCTGTAACATCAATGATTTAAGGCATCAACATGAATTGACATGTGTAAGTGCACTTAGGAACAACAGGACAAGTCCTGTTTCTGGAAAACAAACCAAAAAAAAAAAAGACCTTCTGGGACCATCCACCCATTGCTCAACCAGCTAGATTTAACCTGCACTGTTCCCATGGAATGCATCTACTGTACTTTAAACGGTGAAGATTGAGCTGGGGCAGGGTGATGCTAAAACACCAAAATACAATATACTGTATGGCTACACCAGCGATCATCCACGCACCTATCAACACGTATATTCAAGGATTCCAGTGATTTAGACGCAAATCATTTGGCAGTTTTGCACGTAAATGTCTCACAGGAAGCCAACTGGAGCCAGATATGACCAGGCAAGCTCTACTACGCCCACTTTGAATCCAAACTCACAAGTCACTTGCGCATGCCATTCAACACATCACCTGCACTTAAACCCCACCCCCAAAAAATACACATTTATATACAAATACATAAATAATTTAAGCTTAAATTCCAATTAGGGAAGTGCTGTACAATTTCGGGGTGATTTTCTGAATTGTAAAATTGTTTATCTGTGAGGTGGAAATACGTCAGTCCCGTTCCCTGCCCATACTGCGCTACAGTGCCAGTAAACAACACAGACTTATTACAGAACTAAATAAACACTTTCTCAACAGGATTTTAATTGACAAAATGTAAACGGTTGTTAGACAAATCGTTCCATCATGCCCGTCCGTTGACTACTATTTATATCAGTTTGTTTTATTGAGGTTCCACTGTCCTATTTTAACGCGAAGGAAAACTAGCCATTACGATTAGGGGTGAGGGGGGTTTGGAGTAGTGACGAGAACGGTAATCTTGTAAAATTTAAGTTATAGCTTTATAATATTTTTTTAACAGTCAGGCATCACACCCATAATGACATTTTAATATACCGAAAAGTTCCTTTAAAATTTACTGCACTGTGTTTTAAAGTTTCAAGATGGCGAAGCCCTCGCATCCTGGACAAATCTAAAGGCGAAACTTCCGAAGATTCTGCACCGTAGTCTCAATTTTTCCAGAACAGAAAGTTATGTGCATTGACCTCCGGCCCCACGTCTAACTCTCCTCCAAAACTTGTGACAGGTCACCAAAGTCACAGTCAAACAGTTCGGTGACGCCAAAGTCGTCCTCTAGGCCGAAGTGGTAGTCGGGACTGTGAGGAGGAGACAAGTTGATGAAACCATCCAACGGGAGAGGGAGGCTCTCTCCGTGGAGAAAGTCCGTGGAGAAGTCAAAGTCACCCATGTCCCCGAGGCCTGAGAAGGGGTCGGTGCCCATGAGGGATTCTGCCATGGTAAAGAACAACAATGAAAAACAACTTCTATCATTATATACAGTCGATTTTCAACAGGTTTACACTTGGCTGGAAGTGTTTGGTTTTGCATGTTACCATTAACACTGGTGGAATTTTGTTCATCAAATATTCCAGCTTTATGTGATGCAGTAGTGACTTAAATGTTTTTTTTTTCCCCTCACCCAGTTCAATACTTACATTTTTTTTTTTTTTTAAGTACAGTTCAGGTGTATTTAACTTTTAAATACAATATATTTGCTTTTAGACTAATGGGCCTGTTTGTTGTCAACTTTTCTGGGACAATTTTATCTAACTTTTATGTGCAATATATTTGAATTGAATAATTTCAGCTGTCCTCCCCCCTCCCCTGACATTTAAAGTCATTATACTCGTTACTGTGTAAACTTTCATTGTATTTTCTCTTTCACTTACTTATGCACCTCATAAATAACTGGCATGGTTTTCATTAAATGGTTCTCTTCAGCACTGGGTCAGGTTTTATTTTTCTCTTCTTTCACATTGAAATTGATTCGGTGAATGTCAATTGCATATCAAAGATATAGGTGGCGCTGTAAGGCCGTTTTAGCGACTGGTTGCGCGTGTAAATACACAAGTGGAAAGTTGAAACGAAGAAAAAGGGGAATCGGAATGCACGCTCATAGTAAAGCAGGCTGATCGCGGATATCATTGAATATATAGAATTCAAGAGAAAAAAGTATTGTGGTTCTGCTATGAAGACATGCATTTAAATGTCATTATTAGTTGTAATTGATTTTTCATTGTTGTGATGCTTGCCTATGATTATCTTTTTCAGAGGCAAACTTAAAAGAATAAATATAAGACAAGTTATATTTTAGTTGCTCTTCAAGACAATGAATGAAATTTTTGACCATAAAATTCAGTTTGGAATGTTTTGAAACACTTTGCATTTCACTAGCAATATTACTGTGGATTGTACATTAAAATCTGCTGAATTCTTGGGAAAGTGTTAAAATTAAACGAGTCAGACACATAGTGGTAGACATTAAGTTTTGACTAAGCCTTACTCTAAAGCAACAATTTGATAATGTAACAATGATAGCGTTACAAGCATCACTGCTAACGTTAGTTTCGAGCAGGGGGTTCTCAAACTTTCCGGGTCCAGGGACCCCTTACAGGGGGAAATGTTTCCATAATCCTTACAGAGCTCGTGCACGTGACGTCACATTTTGCACGACGCCATATTGTCGGTCAAATCTAGCTGCTCTGCAATGCGTGAGTCGTTGAATTGGAGCAGACTTTTATATGCTTTCAAACTTTTCTGTGTAAATCTCTACGACTTATCCACCAGATACATGTGTATATCCAGTTGTCCAAGACAAGCAGAAGTAAATTAACAGTTCACTTTCTTATCGCCGAAAACATCGGCATTAAATTTGGATCCTCTATGCCAAGTGTTTCTCATTTTTCCGTGTACCTTCATTTATTAACAACTTCTAAGTGTTTAATGGTATCGGACAAAACTCTGGGTGTCGTGCTATACGATTTTATTTTCATTTCATCTCAACGGAATTAACTTTTAACAATGCTTTGTTTGACCGGCAATATGGCGACGTAAACAAAAATCACGTGATTTAAAAACGTGACTGCATGAGCTTTATACCAATTATAAATATTACTACTTGCAATCCTTCATATTTGATCTGTTTAATGGAAAGGAATTCAATTGAATTAAATTCCAAATATATATAAATTACAAACGGATATGTGCACCACTTCCACTACCAACATGGCTGAAAAAAGGGGAGCTGCGTCACCAAAGCAGGCACACACACATACCTGTTTCGCCATTTAGCATGAGTGAGGAGGATTCTGGCTGAGACGCTGCCGTCACTATGGACGACGTGGACGCCGGAGATGACAAAGCCAGATCCAAAGCCGCTGCCAAGCTCCTGTCTTTACCGGGTGTCGACCGGCCGCCTCGCGTATACGCCGGCATGTCGGCACCGGTTTTCGTGGGACTACTTCCTGTCATGGGGCTGCAAACCCCAGAGCTATCGTCCGGGCAGAGGAAGACGTCGATGGGACCCCGCGTGCTCTTCAGCGACACCTGGTAACCCTGAGAGTCACATAAAGAAACTGAAGTTTGGCCCATGTGAATTTTTTGGGGGGTGAAATGTTAGTGTGGCTACCTCGCTGGGGTTTAAAACTTGCATCTGGGTCTCCGGGGGAGCTCGGATGACCATGACTAATTGGTCCGGCGTATTAAACGACGTCCTCAGGTCCTGGCAGTGCACAAAGCCCAACGTGACGGATGGCCGTTAAGGACCGCAACATTGAAAGTAATTTGTCATCAGGGAAGTGCATTTCATCGTTCTGCCTGTCGCTATACAGCATTGAAGAAAATGCTAATTTAAAAAAAGCCGCGGGAGGAAAGTAACAAGGCATTAGAAAGTACTTCTAGAATTTATAGAATCAGTGAAATCATTACAAAAATGTTTCAGACACTAATGCGAATTTGTTATGGTTTTATTTCCGTACTGGCCGATCCACTGACTGTACAGTGGCACTATTGTAGAAAAGCATAGATTTAATTTTGATTTTCTCCATGAAATAAAGAACACACATAAATGCTTTCAATACATATCTAATCAGAACGTGGAATTCATTGTCAAGTTGAATGCCTGATTACTACACACACCCTGTGAATATTTCCCAGCCCAAGTGAAACTGGAGACTTCTCATTGGTCAAGCTGACCGCCCAGACGAGAAAAAAAAATTGTCACAAGACACTGATTGGCCAAGCAGGATTGCCAACAATACGTCATTTGAACTCTTGAGTACAAGTTAGAAAAAAACACATGATCGCAGTCCTCACATTGCTACAGCCATGTTTTCTTGCTGCCTCCTTTTTTAACACATTTGCAGCAAGTTGCTACCCCGAGTAAAGCACAAACACATCCACAATAACACACGGCAACAAGGTAAGTTAACCTTCTCGTCCGTTTGTTTTTGCCATTTGCAACGGTGTATCTTCAAATGTCAAGAATTCCGCAGCCAGTTCCACTGGAGCGCGGCACTAGCCGCATCCTATTCGTTCATCACAAACCTTGATGTTCGAACGTGGCGACGAGGGGGGCCAAATTCATACAAACTGGTGAAAAGGATATCGCTTGCTCTGAGGCTCCTCGGTGAGCAGCGTGAGCTGCAGATTGCATTTGGAGATGAGCTTGTCCAGCTGCTCCTCCGCCGCGCTGAGGTCGCACACCTCCTTCCGCAACTGCTGATGGAGGGCGACCGACGCCCCGTCAACGCGGTTCCCGCTGCGAAGGAAGAGAAGACACGAACACATCAATTTCTTCTTCAATGCGTTTACATCTACAGTGAACCGCACAATGAGTGACGTGGCTGAACATGACAATTGCAAACAAATTAGTCGCCGAATGACCTTGTAAACCCAACAAGTCGCCACTATGGCACTCTTAACTCGACACCAAATTTTAAAGTGCCACCTAGAATTAATTTAATTCCAACACAAAAACAGGGTGCGGTTGCCAAGGGAAAAAGCAAATTGCCAAGACTACTGCAGCTAAACTTTTTTTGTCGTTGGAGAACACAAAGAAAATAGGTCTCAGTTACTGACCACACTTGTGCATCCATTTCAGTGACAAAAGCTTTGAGGTGTTGTTGGGAACGTGACTCGCTTATTAAGCCACATAGTTTGGCATGCAGCTGGCTAAATGACCATCTTCAAAAAAAGATGACCGGCTCTTACAAAGTATGCCGTCAAGCAGGTTTCTACTCACAGCCACTGGATGTGGTTCTTGGACTTTTTAGAAATGAGCTGGATCCCTTCCAGAACGTTGGTAATGTCGTAGATGCGCCGCTTCTGGACATCAAGGACTTGCGAGGCCCAGTTCAGGTCCACCACCCCGTCGGCCGACTGGGACAGGAGGTCCAGAAAACGCTTGGTTGTCAAATTCAAGGAGGTGTCATAGCGAGACTTTTCCGTCACAGTCCGAGGAACTGGGAAGAAAGGGAGACAGAATTGGCACCTTTGAAGATTCAGATCTCATTTCACCCCAGACATGATTACAGCGAGTCTGGTTAATCTTTAGACTTCACTCAAGTTTGGAGTGATGTAAAGAATAATCTTGTGGGTGTGGGTATGTATGTACTTCTGGGAGGGGCAGGCGTGGAAGGAGGCGCGTGGCCCGAAGACGGCCGGGTTGTGCTAACATACTGATGGTCGCTGTCCAGGTCCAACTTCCGCTTAACCTGAGGAAATGTAGAAAAAGAAAATAACTGTGATGAGGATCAGGACATTTTACAAAAAAAAAAAGGACACCCCCACCAAGAAGAACAAAAAGATTCTTTGCTCACTCAAGGAAATGTATGTCAGTCTTCAATTACCACACATGTCATCTGAATTTTGAAAAAACACATGTAAAAGTAGAACATGCAAACTCCAAACAGGACAACCGAGATGCTAGCCCAGAGGCTCTGGACTTGAAAGTATACCACGCGGTTGTAAATAAAACTAAGAATCTCAAATGTCATGAACTAGGGTTATAAATTTCAAAGATGGAAACTTATTGCAAATAATCCAGGACATTACTAACATTTGGTTATAAATAGGGAAATTAAAATAGAGTTAAAGAAACATTTTAACACAACAACCGGAGGTCATGTTATTATTAGTAGTAGCTTTGCAAGGCCCCAAACTGGAAAGTTTTAGAAGTTATGAGCAGTTGCTTGGTCATTTATTGTGAACCAAAATGTTTGTTTGCATTTCACACACATCAGCTCATGTCAAAACAAAATGTAGATAGAATAAATACCTTTTTCAGGGCCCAACCGAATATTAGTAGTCAAGAAAGCTGACAACTGATATTCGGACTTGGTAATCATTTGTAGGAAAATGGAAAATATTGGCATCAAAATTTTGAGTAACACCAAGACTTTATGAATCAGCTTTTCACACTATCGGGTTTTTTTTGTTTTTATTTATTTCAAACTTTCAAATTTTAGGAGGGTGATTCTCAACTGTTGCCACCCTGGGACCTGCATTGTTGCAAAGTCCCGACCCACTTTTATCGAAGAACATTTAAGCATTTTCGAGTCCTCACCGATGGCCTCCCCAGGCTTGGCCTTCTGTTGTCATGGAAGGCCACATCAGCAGGACCTTGTGGGGTAGCAAACAGCAAGATTTCTCCCGTGCTGGAAGGGGCGCTGTCCGGGTGGAGTCCCTCGTTGCTGGGACTGGTGATGATGACAATCTGGTGGTCCTGACCCAGAGCGACGCCTCCAGAGTTGAGCAAAGTCTCAAAGTCAGCCAATAGATCATCTGACGAGTGGCCTGTTATCAGGGTCTCTGACATGGCAGAGTTCTGCTATGTCACAACGGGATGCGGCTTGACTCAACAAGTTGTCCACTTAAAAAGCTCAACCTTATCTGTCAATAACAGACCCCGTGATCGTTTGCCTTCAAGTGGTCTCGACCAACTTGTAACACTTTTGTGACAAGTTCCTCATGAGGGTACGTCACCCATGAATGGTAATCCTACTCGGACCTCACTTCGAGTGAAACAGGACGGAATGTGTATTCGGAATAGAATAGTGGGGAAGAGGTATCAAGTGGGCAAGCCGGAGGTCGTGTGAAAGCACAACAAAGAGGCCGAGGCAATCAAAAGAGCAGATGGATCGCGAGCTAGCATGGTAACCTTTTGTTTTCCACTGCGGTTGTCAGCACGACACCAGGCCCCGTCGACAAGCGACGGGCGCGATCGACACGAAAAAAAAGTGCACAAACGCCGCCACGAAAACGTCGTTTACGTCTTTCGAACGGCAGCGATTAGAAAACAACGCCCGGAGTGAGATGAGGCATCATAACTTTGCAGCGGTTTTCCGTGAGTGCTCCAGATCGCAGTGCGACAATAACAAGATAATTCCACTTTGTCTTCGACTCCCCCTCCCGCCCCCCTCCAAAAAATGAATCAGTTATGTTAAGTGTATGTTGAGTGGGGCCATTAAGAAACGGCGTCCTATATGAGAACATACAGTAAAGGACATATTAGCATGCTAGCGGAGTTATTAGCACCAGCCCCCACTCGGTTTGTTGGGGCATGCGGGAAGCTGTCCAACTAAAGTACAGTTTAAAAAAAAATCGAGCGATAAAAGCGTCCCGAAAGTTCAACTTCAACTGTGCACCATCTCGTCTGCGGAAAGCTCCCGGTGGGTCGCTGGGCTCTTCTATTGCCTTGTTGTTGTTGTGATGACTGTTGTTGCCTTCCCAGCTGATCCAGGTCCGCTTTTCGCGCGAAATCTTTTTTGCCGCGAAACGTACACGTGTGCCATTCAGGGGCTTGTCATTGGTCGACAAAAGGAGTCTTCCGCCAGGCCAAACTGCCGCTCTCTGATTGGTGTACTTTGTTGTCAGTCTTTTGTCGATGGCAGATTTGTCGATTTAAAAAGAAATACAATACAGTAGACGTTTGACACGAATGAGTACGATTGCTTGTACGCTTCTCGAGTTTAAAGAAAATAAAAATTTGTGTTCACTTTCAAAACTTTACATTTATGTAGAAAAAAGGCCAAGGACAAGAATAGTATCCACCAAATCGACTTGTTTTATATTGCACATGACTACATCAAAAGAAATGCTTTCTCGTGAAAGTATATTGTAATCGGAAAACTTTCAGATTAAACTCGGCATTCAGGTCACAAGGCTTCAGAACATTGACTATAGTATTGAAGATATACATTTTTGTTGTTTTGCTTATGGTCAACCGCTCCACAGCCACCAGACTGAACTAATCAAGTGCCTATCGTCCAGCTGAAGAACAGCAAGATGGCGCAGGCTATATTCGAGGTACTCGAAGGTACGAATAATATGTTAATAGCAACGTAAATACAACCTACAGAGCTGGGCTCTGCATGTAAAGTCAGTGTGATTCATCGGCATCATTTTACAGTGCTTTAGACCTACCACAAAATTACATTTTCTCACAACACCATGCCTAATCGAGTGCAAAAATAAGAATAATAAACAATTGAGCCAGTGAATGTTTAAACTTAAAGATGATATGATATCGTTTTGAGAAGTAAATGACTCACTGTGCCTTATACGTATGGTAGTATTTGAAAGTATGACGATATTAATACAGTTTACAGGCTTGAGTTAAAATGAAACGTCATGCCTGATGGGTACTCAGATTGTGACTCTCAAATTCAATTAATTAACTTCAATGATGCCCCACTACATATCAGCAAACACCCAATTGTGACTTTTCTCCCCAGGCATGGATAATCAGACGGTAATGGCAGTGCAGTCATTGCTGGACGATCAAGGAGGTGTTCCTGACCCCAACAGCCAAAATGTTTCTGGGACGCAGGCTATCCAGTCGATGGGTTTGTCAATGACTGACTGACTGACTAACTAACTAACTAACTAACTAATTCGTTTAAAGCAGCGATTGCCAACTCGTCAGGTGTTTATGGGAAATTATCCAATCTCACGGAGTTGATACAAAACTCATTATTTCTTCACTACAAATAATGTGTTCCTCTCTATATGCCACCAACTTAGTTATGAGAAGAACGTTGAAACGCTCTTCCACTAGATGATAGAAGGTACAATTAACCTAACTACATTATGTCATTGAATTACACAATTGATGTAATTGGAATGTAATACATTGTTATGAGAAAATGTGTCATTGCATTAAAGATGTTTTGGGAAATTTCCATGATGAAGATTTTAGTTGCAGTTCTAGCTGCAAGAAAAGTTTTTCTTCTTTCATATAACTTCCTCCTTCTAAAGTCAACACTTGTCAGTCTGATGTCTGAGACTTTGAAAAAGTATATTTGGTTCATTCCAAGATCAAACCCTCTGTTTGTAATCAACCTTTTGAGGAAAAATCGTCCAATGGTCCTGATGATGCATTCACTCAAAACGAAGAAGAGTAATCAAATGGAATTACTTTACTTTCGTTTGGCTTGTCCCGTTAGGGGTCGCCACAGCGTGGCATCTCAGATGAACGCTCATATACTCTAACCAATGAGGTATGGGATGAGCTCTATATATTACTTTGAGGACGTAAGGGAAAGTTACACAAGTTACAGTTCATCAAGGTAACTTGTAATGTTAACTAGCTACATTTGCAAAGTAATCTTGCCACTGCTGGCTATGCATGAATCCTGTTTAAAAGTAATGTGTGGAACTCATGTACAGTTTCAAGAAACAAGTAGTACACTAATTGTGGCTCTTTAGACCCTCAACAAAAATGATATTTTCACAATCACCATTTTGTATATTGCACATTGTACTCAGTAGTGCCTTGCTAATATTTAATGTACCCGTAAGTAAACTTTTTTTGTTGCGATCAGCACGTTAAGACCATTGATAAAGCATCTGCCTCAAGAGTTCAGAAGTTTGCATCGTGTTTCTTGGCTCTGTCGTCCTGTGTGAATTTTTTCATATTCTTCAGACGCTTGCGTGGATTTCCTCTGTATTCCAAAAATGTGCACGTTAGTGACGTTGAACAATGTAAATTGTCCACGCATTGGAATATGAGTGTTTGTCTATACGTGCCCTGTGACTGGGTGGCACCAGTGCTGCTGGGACCCTGACCAGAACAAGCACAATAGAAAATGGATGGATGTACAGTAACATCATTTATGCGTTCCTCCATACAGTTTTTGCACCGGACTAGTGTACACATTTGTTTCTTTCCACAGATGATGAAGATGTGTTTTTGTGCGGGAAGTGTAAGAAGCAGTTTAACTCTCTGCCAGCCTTCATGGCACACAAGCGGGAGCAGTGCCAGTCCAACGCTCCCTCGCTGTCCACCGTGTCCTTGGCCTCCACCAATGCCTACACACCGGTTCCCTCCATTACTTCAGGACCACAAGCTAATGGCAACAGGCAGGTGAGAGGACAGCGTCAACTGAGGATTAGGCCATGGGATGTGGTTTGGTAGTTATAAGATAGTACTGGATATACAAATGACTTCAGTAGCACTACTTACAGTATATATATTGTTGTAAAATTGCTTGTTTTTTTCCTCTTATCATGATTGTATTTTTGTAAAAAATAAGGTAACTTCACATTATTAGAACCTTAATTCTAGTACAAGTTCAGCTATCTTTGCATCATATTGGTACTTAATCTTGTTGCAGTTTTAGTTGTGACTTTATACAAAGATAAATCTAACTTCTCTGCTTAGAGGTTGCTTTTTAACTTTAACATCTATGGGCGCCCCTTCTCTTCTGGTATAAATACCAGCTGATGAAGCCTGCTCGGATGAGAGGCAAAACAAACTCCCTCGAAGACAACCAGAACAACCCATTTGCAATCGACTCAGTGCCCTGAGAATGAAATTACCTGGATGACTGGTAATATTTGCAGGGGACATTTCCAACCATAAGATAAAAGTGAAATAGTGATGTCATGTTTTTTTATTAATGAAAAAAAAGCAACCATGAAGAGTGTTACTGGCCAGGTACCGGCGGTTTGAGAAAATCTCAAGTATCTAGTAACTTGGTCTGACAGCCCAGAAACTGAATTTTGCTTCACTTTGTTTAGGCGATGAAAGACTGGTGGAGGTAATTATGGACTACCATAGCAAACTAAAAGGAGCTATTTTATCTTGTGTGGGTGTGTAATGTCTCTGGTTGACACGCAGGTGTCCACCTACATCACAGTCCCGCCCTCCCCTCTAACGCACACGCTGGTCCAAGGCAACGTGGTGGTCAGCGACGACATTCTTTTGTCGGCCATCTCAGCTTTTACTTCCATCGAGCAGCCTATGACCTCCATGCAGACACCCGTACAGGTGACACAACACTACACGTCCCATTTTATTTAACTGGAAGTACTCGTCAACTCCTTCATTGTTTGTCTTTCAGAGTAACCCAAGCATGCATACAAGTGGTGTATCGTACCTTCAGCATCACCACCATCATCACCATCACCACCAACAGCAGCCCTGTCACACACTTCCTCCGAGCCAGACGCCAGCCCACCCACTGCCAGCAGGACAGCCCGGCCAGCAGCCTCTGCCCTCTTCGCATGCCGTCGCCAGCTACGGCAACTCGGTGGTTCAGGTCTATAGCGCACTGCCGCACATGGTCGGCGCTGGTAATGCAGAGATCCACACGCTGGGTCTGCATCCATTCCATCCTGTGCAAGTAAGTGGATAAATATAGCGTAGGGTTTGCTCATGTGATGTACTTGCCACGGCATTAGGTGCACCAACGGACTGAACCCTACCTCAAATTGAGTAAGCCCAAACTCCCAAATCTTTAGAATTGCAATTTACATACAACAAAATAATCTTACAATATTAACTTAACTATAACTGCTTTACAAATTGAATTCTGGAAGTCTGTGTGCACACGTCCTGTGGTGACTACTCGTAACTTTTTCAACTCCCAATCATGAGAAACCTACCTCCTCCCTGACATACAAAAGCTATACCAATGTACGACTTACCTAATAGGGTTTGGGTTCTGGCGTTTTGAGGGCGTATTCAGAAATTTGAAATTTGGAAAGAGCACAAAAGTGGTCACTGTGTGAGTTATTAATCCAACAGTTGGAAAGGGGTTACACAGAAAAACACAAGTTTGAATAGTGAGCCACAGCAGGCACAGGATAACTGTCGTCCAATACAAGAACGATATAAAAAAATTCCCTTTTGAACATCTCTATTGTATAGCTTCAGGGATGAGAATTTTCCGCCGATTGGCGGATTTCCGACTTTTTCAGACCAAAATGACCATTCTTGAGATAAGTGTAAATCCGTTGAGAAAATTTCAGGGAGTGGGTAGGGGTAGGGTATCTTGCGCCTGCCTCTCGGTGGTGGGCTCCGAGCTGCAAGTTCAGCTTAGTGCTAGCACAAGCACGACTATCATATGCTGTTCTAACTTGCTCGGTAGTATAAATATTTGCATTTTGCGACATTAACATTAAAACTTGTTTCCGGCAGATCACTCGATTGGACAACAGAGTTATACAGTATAACGATCCAATCGTGTTAGTGGTTAATCGAGTTTTACCATTGCCATGTACATGTGTTCTCGGTTCTCAGAAATCGCAGTGTAACTTGTTAGTTAGCCAAGTAATGGCGCGTGGGACTAAGATAGCGCGAACTGAGCGACGGTGTGTTCAAAGTTTTACGATGGCGAAAGTGTTAGAAAAAAAGGATGAAGATCGAGCGAGTGGTAAGGTAATTTTTATTCATATTGTTCTAAAAACTTGTGCTTCATCTGTACACTATACTAATTCTATGAATAACTGACTGCATATCAAAAAGAAAATATAATGGTGTATCCATATTAAACAGTGAAAGAGATTGAAAATTCATTCTGAAGTTTGACAAATGGTGAAACTCTTATATGTCATGTGCTTCAAATAAGTACAATAATTCAAGCATTGAAGAAATGAAACTGATATTTCAATTTTTGCTGTACTGGTAGAGCACCAAACAAGGGACATTTTTTCCACAACTACAGTTAAATTCAGTGTTGAAATTAATGTTTTTGGGGCTAACAAATTGCTAAAATCGCTTAGCTTCAGGGGGCTTTGCCCACTGGGCCCCCAACGGGGCACTGCGCCTGCACCATGCTGAGGGCCTGCGGCCCCCAGACCCACTGCTTCAGACTTTTTTTCTCATTTGGCATTCTCATCCCTGTAGCTTGCACAAAGTGAAAAGCATCACTCCAAACAAATTGTAAGCCACTGAAATTCTTCTGGATTTAAATTTTTCAAAAGTAAAAAACCAGCACAATTGGTACAAAATCTACACTGAAAAAAGTACTTCATTTTCAGTTGTACATGTGGTCTTCTTCTTCTTTTCCTTTCGGCTTATTCTGTTAGGGGTCGCCACAGCGTGTCATCTTTTGCCATCTTAGCCTATCTCCTGCATCTTCCTCTCTAACCCCAAATGCCCTCATGTCTTCCCTCACCACATCCATAAACCTTCTCTTTGGTCTTCCTCTCGCTCTTTTGGCCGGGAGCTCCATCCTCCGCACCCTTCTACCAATATACTCACTCTCTCGCCTCTGAACATGTCCAAACCATCAAAGTCTGCTCTCTCGAATCTTGTCTCCAAAACATCCAACTTTGGCTGTCCCTCTAATGAGCTCATTTCTAATCCTATCCAACCTGCTCACTCTGAGCGAGAACTTCATTTCTGCTACCTCCAGTTCTGCTTCCTGTTGTTTCTTCAGTGCCACCGTCTCTAATCCGTACATCATGGCCGGCTTCACCACTGTTTTGTAAACTTTGCCCTTCATCCAAGCAGAGACTCTTCTGTCACATAACACACCAGACACCTTTCGCCAGCTGTTCCAACCTCCTTGGACCCGTTTCTTCACTTCCTTACCACACTCACCATTGCTCTGGATTGTTGACCCTAAATATTTGAAGTCGTCCACCCTCACTATCTCTTCTCCCTGTAGCCTCACTCTTCCCCCTCCACTTTTCTCATTCACGCACATATATTCTGTTTTACTTCGGCTAATCTTCATTCCTCTCCTTTCCAGTGCATGTCTTCATCTTTCTAATTGTTCATTTGCATGCTCTCTGCTTTCACTGCATATCACAATATCATCTGCGAACATCATGGTCCAAGGGGATTCCAGTCTAACCTCATCTGTCAGCCTATCCATTACCACTGCAAACAGGAAGGGGCTCAGAGCTGATCCCTGATGCAGTCCCACCTCCACCTTAAATTCCTCTGTCACACCTAAGGCACACTTCACCATTGTTCTGCTGCCATCATACATGTCCTGTACTATTTTAACATACTTCTCTGTCACACCAGACTTACGCATGCAATACCACAGTTCCTCTCTTGGTACTCTGTCATAGGCTTTCTCTATATCCACAAAGACACAATGTAGCTCCTTCTGACCTTCTCTGTACTTTTCCACTAGCATCCTCAAGGCAAATAATGCATCTGTGGTACTCTTTCGAGGCATGAAACCATCCTGTTGCTTGCAGATACTTACTTCTGTCCTGAGTCTAGCCTCCACTACTCTTTCCCATAACTTCATTGTGTGGCTCATCAACTTTATTCCTCTATAATTCCCGCAGCTCTGAACATCCCCTTTGTTCATAAAAATGGGAACTAGAACACTTTTCCTCCATTCTTCAGGCATCTTTTTGCCCGCTAGTATTCTAATGAATAAGTTGGTCAAAAACTCCACAGCCATCTCTCCAAATTGGTTCCATACCTCTACCGGTATGTCATCAGGACCAACTGCCTTTCCATTTTTCATACTTTGTAGTGCCTTTCTGACTTTCCCCTTACTAATCATTGCCACTTCGTGGTCGTTCACACTTGCTTCTTCAACTTTTCCTTCTCTCTCATTTTCTTCATTCATCAATTTCTCAAAGTACTCTTTCCATCTATTTAGCACACTACTGGCACCAGTAAACACATTTCCATCTCTATCCTTAATCACCCTAACCTTCTGCACATCCTTCCCATCTCTATCCCTCTGTCTGGCCAATCTGTAGAGATCCTTTTCTCCTTCTTTCATGTCCAACCTGGTGTACATGTCTTCATATGCCTCAGTTGTACATGTGGTAAACTGATGTTATTCACACATCTTTTCCTGAAAAGTAATCTATGTTAACACATTTTAATCATCTGCAACTGTTTTCATTAAGTTAATTCAAATGCCGCTTTACTACTATAGTGGATTACAGTTTAGAGATTATGGATTACTGTTTCACCAACACTTACCATCTCTTCAACATAGTGGATGTTAGAAGGAGAGGGCACATTTTTGAATATAGTGGTTGTGTATCATTGAGAATCAGAAAGGTATTAATATAATGATAAGCTTTGTGGTTGTCTACACTTGTGCATTTTTAGTTAATGTTAGTAGCCAGTGATATTTTTTGGGCTTGCAACCAATAAATGCAGTACTGTATATTTGAATCGATTGGTGTATATCAGATTTTGAGTGTCTGAGTTGATCTTATCACGACTATGTCATATCGCACAGGTGCCCAGCCAGTGTGTGGAGAGCCAGTCTTTCACTACGCCTCCCATCTACAGTCCAGGAAAAGTGGGCACCAAAACAAAGACATGCAGTATCACCAGCAACACAACGGAGTTGAACGAGTTTGAAAAACTGATTGGCCCCAAACGGCAGCGAAGTAGTAAAAAAAGCTCAGATGGAGGCTTAGGTGTGTATGTGTGTGGAGAAAATAATCATTAATTAATCATTTGACGGTTTCCTGTATTGGGTCCACTTACATGTGTTCTGAGCACTGATATACTTTGATAATTTACTAAAAAATAGGTCACACCACCATTGTTAGTAATAATGTCTACTAACGAAGATGTGGTTGTAGCAAATATAAGGTTAAGGTAATTGTGTACATTTACTACTGGTGGCAACTGTTATTCTGCAGAAAAATAAAGGGATTTAAGAAGCAGATTTCTGATTCATGCAATCAGTCCTGAATGAAGCCACGGCGTCTTCTAGCAGAGGGAATACAGTTTGGACAACTACCACCAGTAAAGCTGCTAGAAATAATTTATACATTTTTTGTTACCTTCCATAACGCGTCACAAAACTTACCAGACGTATTGCTGCTTTCCAAACTTTAAACTGGATGAAAAACCTCCAACTGCTTACTTTCAGGCAACACATCTCATTACAGCGTTGGCCTCACAGTTCTGTGGACCGGGGTTCAAAAATCCCAGCTCTGCCTGTGTGGAGTTTACATGTTCTGGCTGTGGCTGCATGGAATTTCTCCGGGCAATCCCAGTTTCCTCCCACAACCCAAAAACATTCATTAATTGGAGGCTCCAAATTGGCCTTGGAGTGATTGGGAGCGCGAATGGTTGGCAACCAGTTCAGGGTGTACCCCACCTCTGGCCTGAAGATAGCTGGGATAGGTTTCAGCACTCCTGCGACCTTTGTGAGGATAAGCGGCTCGGAAAATGGACGAGTGGATGTTTACTTTCCATTTTCCTCAACAGATTCGCTGAAATCCAAAGGTCCAAAGCTGAAGTGCAGTTTCTGTGACAAAATCTTCTCCAAGAACTTTGATCTTCAGCAGCACATTAGGAGGTGAGGAACTCATCAAGAGATGCGCTCTTACTACAAGTTATTTAATGCACCTGCACAACTTTCTGCTATTTATTTTATTGCAGTCATACAGGAGAGAAACCCTTTCAGTGCATCGTGTGCGGTCGAGCCTTTGCTCAAAAGTCCAATATGAAGAAGCACATGCAAACACATAAGGTCCTCAATGATTTGTTAGTACTCAATCAGTGTTTGTTGTTGTATTATGCAATAATGTAGAACAGCACTGTCATACTTTAAGCTACAAGCAGTATTTATCTCGGTTTTTCATTGCAATGAAGTATGAAAGTAATACAATCCAATACAGGCTATATAGTGATACCAGCTGTTTTCTTGTCATCTAGGTGTGGCCTGTGGGCGTGGCTAGCACAGTGTCAAGACTACCAATCACTGTAAAGGTCGTGCCCATGTCAGCCAATGAGGAGGCGGCTAGCGGGGATCTGCAGCAGCAGTGCGAGCAGGAAGAGGCGGACCTTGAGCACCAGGCGACACCGGAAGACAATACAGTACCAACGGGTACAGTACAATATGACCATTTTAATGAGAGAGTCATCTCTTTCCAATCTATCTCCTGTAGACAGCAGCAGCTGCAAAAGTACTCACACTTTGTACTACAAAGCAAAGAGTAGAAAGTAAAAATTGGTCCGAAAAATACTTGTTTATTGCGGGGTTTATATTCCAGAAAACCCCTGCATTTCAGGAAATCAACAGTGTCTGATTATTGACTGGATATTTATATAAATCCTAATGTCTCATATATGCAATTAAATATCAAGATGTGTTACTTTAGACAGGGGCATTGATTTGAAAATGTATTCGTACTTGGCTACTTAACAGTACTGTTCGCCTGTAAACTCACTAATGATCATAACAACAGGTTTGACCACAGAAGCTTCAGGGGAAGCTGAGGAAAGCGTTCCAGAGGCCCAGGCTGATTTGGAGGGCACTTGTGGGGAGTCTGTGCCCGCTCAGCCTCACAACCAAGAGGGTCCAGCTCAAATCAAACAGATTGTAATGGTTGACAGCTCCTATCAGTGCCAGTTCTGCCCCAGCAAGTTTAAGACCTACTTCCAGCTGAAATCCCACATGACCCGACACAAAGGGGAACAGGTGAGTTACCGATATTGTAAGTAAGTAAGTTTCTTTCGGCTCTTCCCTTTTGGGGTTGCCACAGCGTGTCATCTCAGATGGAACACACATATATGTTTGGCACAATTTTTACGCCGGATGACCTTCCTGACACAACCTTTCTCAGGGAGTGGAGGCCCCAGTGGGATACGAACCCACAACCCCAATATTTTTGAGCTTGATGATAAAAAGGCACATGCATCCTTTTTTCTTGGTTGTCTGACATGAAATCAGACAAAACTCTTGCAGTGTTAAGTCAATTAGGATTACTAAAATGATTTCTGTGCTAAATGCCAAAATAGCAAGATGATCTTTTTATAGATTAATATATACAATAAACAGTATAATACTTAGTGATGGGAATTGAACTAAAATAATAATATAGTGAACACCTGCCTATTCACCTGTTCCTGTTTTGTAATGTGGAAGCTAGCCTGAGCTATATGTTGAAAAACTGACCTTTTTGCATTTCTTTCCTCACACTAATGCCCTGAAAAGTCGTAAATGGTGTCAAGGAAGTATGTTGAAGTCATACATGTCAAAAAAGATCTTTGTATGTCGAGGAAGCACAAAGCTGCAATTGTTAGTAGAAATTAACATGAGTCTTTGCCACTTGTATGCATTTGGTCTTATGAGTTGTTCTAAATAAAAAGTCGGCAATTTATTTTTAAGGATAATGTTCGAAACATGATAGATGTTTTCCCAGTCTAAATTATTCAACATTTTTAGAGGGGACTTCAATTGGCCAAAATAAGGGCTGGCCATATTTAAAATAGATGGATAGTAACTATTGTCACTGATATCAATGGTTTCTTTGCATGTCCACATCAGTATGTAATCCTGCTTCCTCTATCAGGTTTACAAGTGTGTGCTCAAGTCTTGCTCCCAGACCTTCCAGAAGTTGGATCAGTTCCTGGAGCACATCAGGACTCACCAGGAGCAGCTGACCTACCGCTGTCACCTCTGCAGCAAGGTGTTTCCCTCTTTGTTTGAATTGGGAGTCCACCAGTACTCAAACTGCTTCTGTCCACAGCAGAACGCACGCAAGGAAACCACGTTTTACAGGTTAGCTTATTTGCGTATATGATGGCTATTGTGCCTTGTTTGTGGGTGGTCGTGCCTGTTCACGTTCACAGGTCTGTTTTCCTGCCTGCATGTCATTAACTCATGGCTCTCTTTGGACTTTAGATCAGCACAGCTTTTAAATTGAAGGTAGCGATTTGGGAGTGAATCTGTGCTTGTCCCTTCGATTATGAGCATGAGTGATAAAAACCTGACACTGTCAAAGGCCCCTTACCTTTTGGGATTAAAAATTTATGATTGGCAATTATTCTTCCAAGTGAAGTTTCCATAAAGTAAATGTGGTTGAAACACTACTTCCTTTCAAGAAATAAAGATCCTCACATCACTTGTTACTATTACAGCTGACAGTTTTAAACCTTGGCAGAAGTTAACCTTTCTAAGTGTTTTTTTTTTTTTTCAGATGTGCAAAATGCCAATGCAGATATTCGACCCAAGAAGCGCTGGAACAGCATCTACTGACTGCTTCACACAATTTTCCTTGCCCACACTGTCAAAAGGTATCACACACGCAGAAATCATGGTCTTTATGCGATGAGGAATAGTCACCAAATTGTGGCCTCCACTCTTATAGGTCCCAATTTGTCACCAATCTCAAGGTTCATTGTCCATCAGAAATAGACAACATCTGGAAAAAATAATGTGATGCCACTAGATGGCTATAATTCACCCTGCTGTGACATATTTTCACACAATCTGCAAGCAGATGTCATATTTGTAAAGCTGAATGTTACCATGGTGTTTAAAGCCCAAGTGTCATCCCTATAAACATTCTAAAATAGATATTTTCATGAAAAATACATATAACATTATTCCCTTCAATGTCTATACGAAAAAATAAATGTGAGCAGAGAGCACGTCATCCACGCGCAAAGTTGCAGAAGTGTCATTCTACGATATCCAAGTGGTCACCATATTGGCTGCATCCTCTGTAAGTGACGTCACCCGGACATTCGCCCGGACATTCACCAATGAAAACACTCGGTGCTCCCTAACTATGGGAGACAAACGCGCCCTTTCTGACACGGAAGCTCTTTTCGAAAAGGAGAACACCACACAAACGAGTGAAGTTACCGGGGCAAAATAACAACATTGTTTCGAGCCATATTCAGATGATATGCGATCACGGCCAAACCGCATCCCCGTCCGATCCACTTCCGCGGCGGAGATGAGCCATCGCGGCTCATCGCAGCCGGCCGGTGTGACTTGTGACGGAGCTGAGCCGTGCTGCTTTAGGGGGTTGTTCATAGACGCCACAGTACACGATGAACAACACAGTCAAGCCAGGCGCTTTACTGCGCGGACGTGGCTGAGTGAGGCATTCTCGGCTGGGTTCTTCAGAGCCTCCTCCGTCTGCAAAGCCCGACGTGCAGACCGATTACGTGGTCCGTCCCAAGGTATTATTTTTTTAGTAACTGTATACACACCTACCTGTTATTTGGAACCCACGGAGTTCTCGTCCTCTGCACCCGTGCAATCCATTTTTCACGACAACCTGGGTCTCTTGCAAACTTATGAAAGGTAATTCCATCCTCCCGAGTGTTCAAGCAATGTCCAGCAATGCAATGAGCCGGCATTTTTGCTAACACGAAGGAACAACGAGCTACCTTCCCGAAGGTAAAACTAATGGAAACAAACAAGTCCATTCGGGGCACCTCTGTCCTTTACGTCACTTCCTGCTTCTCGAAAACACATCTCTCGAGAGGATTTTCATGGCGGGAGTTACAAAAGCTGTATATGTCAAAACAGTAGCTCTTTAAAGAAAAAGAAAACTGCTGTGTGCTAAATATTTTGACACTGACCCAAAAAGTTAATCTGGGGAAAAAACAAGAACTTAAAAACAGCGCAATCCAATATTTGCTGACAAAGAGGGTGGGGGTGCGGTGAAAAGTTAGCGAGGAATTGGACTGAAAGCTTGTTGACCTTCTGTGCACTGGGCTTGTCAGGTGTTCCCATGTGAGAGGTACTTCAGACGCCATTTGCCCACTCATGGCATTGGAGGGAGATTCAAGTGTCACATCTGCAAGAAGGTCTTCAAGACCGAACACTACCTCAAACAACACACGAGGATTCACTCAGGTGGGGGAACGACTTTCTTGGATGGAAATGTATGAAATGATATGGAGTTATATTTGGTATGCATTGACAAGGAAGAAGATAAATAGTGAATAGTTTGAATGAGGTAAAATAAAATGTGGAAACTGGAACAGAATATGGCAGACGTGAATTTCTGGCTTCTATTATGAAAATGTGGGGAACTGGAACTGAGTATGTAAGAAATTTGAATTTTGAGTATGTAAGAAATTTGAGTTGGTGAATAAATGCGAAAACTGGAGTTGAGTATGTATTCGGGTCTTTCATCTTGAACTTTGGGAAATAGGGTTCTCAAGTTGGGTTGAATGATCTGAGCATGGTAAAGTTGGAATACTTTTGGTCAAAAAATGTTCTAAGGGGGTAAAATGCAACATATCAGTCTACTAATATGAATACTTTATTGGTTGAAAAATTTACAATATTTTGGTGAAAAATCTGGAATTTTGGGTACCTAGGTTTTGGAATGTTTTGAGTGCGGGAACGCTCTTGTGACTTAAAGACCATTTATGAAGGCAAGACATGAGCTGGATATACCTCCATTTTCCAGGGGAGAAGCCCTTCAAATGCTCCATGTGTGATGCCACTTTCAACAGAAAGGACAAAGTCAAGCGCCACATGCTCATACACGAGCCCTTCAAAAAATACAAGTGTCCTTTCAGGTAAGTGCCAAAGTAAATGAAATACTGCTTGTTTATTTTCTTCATGTTGATATTTTTTTTCTCCACTAGAACTCACGTGGGCTGCTCTAAAGAATTCAATAGACCAGACAAGCTAAAGGCACATATTCTGTCACATTCAGGTCAGTAATGTGCCTTTACTATACACCTGTACTTCGATGCAGATCTGTCAGGTGCAGTTTAACTTAAACAAGGGGCAGAATTCACCCTGAATAGAACAATTCAAATGCTTGAGTACAGTACATTTAGAAAAAACAATTTGTGCCCTAAACAGCAATCATTGAGAAATAAAAGTGAATGTTCCTAAAAAAAAATTTCCCCTACAGGAATTCTGTGTTGTTTTTGGGGGGGTGACTGGAAAACAACATTTCTTCAAATTAATTAAACTTGTCAGTCAAAGTCCAAGTGTATTTTAAATATTCCTCACTATCTCCAAACGGTCAAATTGTGGATAATAACAAGACCACCAACCAGCTTTTTTTCTCCACTATGTCATCTACTAGGGTATGTCCTGTTACTCACCACCACGCTGATGTCTCTTACTTCCAGGCATCAAGCCCTTCAAGTGTCTGTTCTGTCAGAAGGCATTTAGTCGCAGGGCTCACATGCTTGAGCACCAACAGTTGCACACGGACAATTATCGCTTCCGATGCTCCATCTGCAACAAAGGTTTCTCTAGACAGAGTTACTACAGAGACCACAAATGTTCAAACAAGAACGACAAAAGACGCGATGGAGAGACCACGGAGGAGGACGTGGAGCGGGACAGAGGAGCCTCACAAGCCGGGAGGAGAAATGGGGGCCTGCTCACGAGGCAGACGAGGAGGTTGAGGACTGGCAAACTCGAGGTGAGGGAAGAAGACAACCAGGAGGAGGCAGGAACAGACGTGGATGAGGGTGAGCAGGACTCGACAGACGAAGGGGGTCAAAATACGTCGGCCATGGGCGGCGTCGAAGGTGACGGGCTTAAAGGGGAGGCATCGCATTAGACTTTCCTCCTACGCTATGCTTGGTAGTTTACTTGTGTAATTCAGATTTTGTTTTACATTAAAACGTTATTGAAAATAAGATGATACATTATGTAAACAGTGTGTCCATTCATTCGTTTATCATGTTAATTTGGCAAATAAATGTTACCGGTTTATCAGTGACATGGACAGGGCAGGATCCCCATGATGTATAGACGTCACACCAGAGAATCAAATTACAAACACGTACACACACGACTAGAATGTGTGAGATCAGATTCTGTGTGACTTGCAACAGAAAATATCCAGCAGTTTTTCCCTTCATTGAGTGTCATGAGTTAAATTCCATTTCTTAGTCAGAAACCTACACACTACAAGATAACAATGAAAGAGGGATTATTACTTTTAACCCAACACAAAAGAATAACATTTAATGAAAAACAGATGCTAAGTTATCTTTTTGATAAAATTCTCATCTGTACATCCTGAGACCTTTTCAATCCAGTTTAGAATCATACCAACAGACGCCATCTTGTGGTCAGGCTGATTTTGTGAGCCCTCAATGAGGGGAGCAAAATTTCCAAGTTGTGAATTAAATTTACACCCATAAAATTATATTTCTCACAGGTGTAAAAACAGTGCATCCATGTACAGTAGTTAATCTGTCAAATTGAAGTTTTAATATGTAAAAAAAAAAAAAAAAACAAAAAAAAAAACAAACCGAATGGATAAATAAAATGCAATACAGGACAACAAAATCGCCAACAATTCTAATCAATTCTCATGAAAAAATTACCCTCCAAATACTTGAACTTTCTAATATCGTTACTGTCCATATACTCTATACGTGTTTTTATTAATGTCATTTTTTTGTGAACATTGAGCATGTACATGAGAAATTTAAAAAAGCGGGGAAAGAAAATATATTGATGCCAAGAACCTCTTGTCACAAAACATGTTTAATGGTATGAACAGGAGATGAGACCAAGATAATTTCTAAACTTTTTCCACTATTAATGTGACACATGTACACAAATATCCTTTTCAAGAGGGGATGTTAAGATAATTTAAAGGAAAAAACACTGACAAAGTGATTGCAAAAGTGTGCATACCCCCTTCCACCAGGGATGTTGTTGTACTCAGAATTCACATTCCAACTCAGGTTGAATGGTTAACCCAGAATAAAGTTCAGCTACTGCTGGTTTTTCAGATATTCTTGGAGTTACAGCTTGTCTGCAGAAATCTTAGACAATGGAAGGATCTCGTTGTTCAAAAGTATCAGTCAGAAAAAGGGTACAAAACCATTTCCAAAACGTTAAATCAACAATTGACCATCGTTAAGACTCAGCATCAAGTATAGGAAATATAACAGTGCCATTACTGAAAACTGGACATTCCTCCAAAATTTTGGAAAAAGATCAGAACACAAGTCAGGGAGGCTGCCTAGAGACCGGAAGCAACATTAAAGGAGCTTGAGGAATTTAGCATTCAGTGTTGGCACAAAACCTTCAGGCTCAATTCTTTTGAGAGATGTTTTTGTGTCTCAATAGTATTCATTGTGTCAGTTGTCATCCTAGAGAGGCTCCAAATACTGCAGACATTCCTTGTGTATTTTTTTTACATAGTTTGCAAATAAATATGATTTAGATTCTGACTGAAAGGAAAAAAATGTCAGGAAAATGTTACTAGAACTTTTTAACTTTATTGGGGTGGGGGGGTGCCTTCTACACGAGTTTAAATGTGGTTCATTCTGACCCAAGCGTCATTCTCAGAAGTGGGTGTGCACTTTTACGCAACCACGTCTGTTATAGTGACTTCCCTATTTGAAAATTATTCTTTGTTTTTCCAATTCATTGTAGAGGTTCTAGGTCACATGAATAGTAGAAAACGTTTTGAAATGATTTATCCTGGTCTTAATTTTGGCTGTATAATGACACAAACCTGGCATTTCATCTGGGATGTGTAGACTTTGTATCCACCATTTGCTAACTGTGTTGGAAATTCAATATTTGACCCTGGCCATGATGACAACACAAAATGAGAGTGAAATATAGTGGAATGGGAACAAAAGTCCCTATTCCATAATCTCCCACTCTGTGTAGTTGTTCTTCTTTGAGTCACTCGAGGCGCCTGTGGATGATCATCAGAAGTGCTAGACTTGCATGTGGGAGGCTCCGCAGTTGGCAGTGGTATCGGGCAGACTGGAGCCCAGAGAACCGAAGCCAGAGGTGCTCGGCCGATTATTCTTCCTCACCACAGAGACGGCATCTGTCATCCCACTTCCCCGTCAAATGTTGCAATCTTCGGAGGGAGGCGTGGTGGCCGGACCTGGGACTCTTCCTCTAGATGAGGTCAAGAAGAGGTGAGGGAAAGGATACTGGGGTGGGTAGATGGAGAGGGTTTGCAACTCCTGCAGATGATCGCTAACCGTGGTTGGGCGTCGAGTTGAGTGATTGGATGGGGAAGGGAGGAACCGAGTTTGAACTGCTCGTCTGCAAGGTCATTGCCCGGGAGGTTACTATGGCCTAGGACCCATATTAGTTGAGATCTTTTTGGTGGGAGGAAAGGCAGCAAGGTTGGAGTTGATGGAGAGAGCGGAGGAGTCTAAAGCAGTGGGTTTGTCGAGGGATGTAGTTAAGAACACTGTTAAAAGGTTTTATTTATGTTGAGTCACAATCCATACTTGCTGTCGAATGAAGAACGCATCTTCAGAAATGAAGACAAAACACACTGTTTCACACTGATTTAATGTCATTGCCGTTTACAAAAATAAAGTGTACAAAACACAACACTATTAATTAATTCAAAACAAACTATTTTTCTCCCATTTATGTGATTGGTTAAGTGTGAAGGGACCAGTTAAAACAGATTTTTTTTCATTTTAATTTGGAGTATTTAAGTGAAAGAGCATTAGCAATAACTCCATTTGGCTTCACTTTCATTTTGGTGTTTATCTCAGAATACTTGTCATTTCCTATTGAGGTCATGTTTTTGACAAAAAAAAAAAAAAAAAAAAAAAACAATACCAGAAAACAGAAACTAGTATCAATGACGACCTATTTCCCTAATCTCAAAACGACAACTTTCACACAGTGGTCCTATAAAACTAGGACTTTTTTTTTTCCCCAACGCTGCCATTGCAGTAAGCCTCCGACACGAAAAATACTGCTAACGATGGTGACAATCATGGAGCCGTTCAGGGCTGCTTCTCAAGGATCATCTCCCAAATGAGTGCGCTAGCACCATGGTTTGGTTTAATGCGTAGCATCATTTTGTTATTGTTTCTTAAAGACATGAGAGACAAATCTAATTTTTTTAAAAAAAAACCTTGTTAGCGGGAGAGCTACAGGTGAGAAAAGTGACAATCATCATGGTGGATGTATTTTAATTAAGAGCCAACAATATAATCTTCTTAATTTTGATGACTCTTTACCCACTTTTCACCCCGAAAAACTATCATAGCAATGACTACTTTGACGAATTAGCTACTTGACAAGACTGCAACGTTACCTCCCAGTGATACGTTGCTGCTAAGATGGTGTGGAAAACACTCCCATGCCTACATAATACGGCACCCATTCTGAAGTCCAGGATAAATTTGGGGGATTTTGGTTTCGACAGACTTCTAATTAAAAGCTTTTCCTTTGGCGGTGGCTGTAATAAATATAATACCGCCGGGCGTGGAACCTGCCGACTCATGGAATAGGAAGGCTCCCCGATTTCAACCCGGCGGTTTCGATCCCGATACCTGGCATTTCATCACCACAGCCGCTGCAAAATATCACTCCTGTCCGAAGCCTTCCGTCTCCTCAATGGCGAACATCAGCTTCTCTTTAAGCTGGTCGTAGCTCTTGTAAGGAGGCAAGTCCAATCTGTTGAAACTTCAAAGTAGATGCAATAAATACACATTTCTGCCTCATTGCGAAATGAACATGTGCCGTGCTTCTCAGCCAGTTTGCACAAGCACCATTGTTAACACAGAGGCTATTTCTCCATTTATATGCAGTGTACTTAAAAAATATTTTTATTTTTCTTCTTCTTCTTTCCCTTTCAGCTTGTCCCGTTATGGGACGCCAAATGTCGAAATGCAAACAATCAAGGTTCTCTTTTACAAATTAGTCCCCCGCAAACAGCAGAATGGTGCCCTCGTGTATAACGAAATCAGTGTAGTTGACCCTTCCTTCCATCACCAAAGGTTGATACATGTCCAGAGATGCCACTAGGTAGCAACACAGCCTTAGCTTTGCGTAAATTAACTACCTCAAATTAATTCAACATATTCAACATTCCCTGAGACCAAGATGCTTCATGATAGCACCATAACAGCAAAAAAGGCAGGTTTTCCAGTGAGAGAATGTTGTCTACAAATACACATTTTCAAATGTAAAACTGTGAATATGTAGGAGTTCACTATAATTAAAGGCAAAAAGACCAATCATAATACTCCTAAAACTTCAGAAGCAATCGAACTGCATTTTCCCCATTTGTGGCATCATAAGCGCACCACTTCAAAGCCAATAAGTAACCATTGCTGCACTGAGTTCTGTTGGTCGCACAGATTAACATTAGCTGTGTGTTGCGTGTGTGTCTGTTGGATGACCAAGTATGTGTTAAGGTGTGTAGTGCATGAAGCGCTACCTCCATGTGAGAACTTACCATGTGTGACTTCTGGGAAGCCAGTTTTCCTTTCCCACCTTCTCAATACAGAACTTCTGTGGACCATTGCTCCCTGTAAAATGAAGCACGGGACAGAATGGAGTATTTAACCAACTCATTCGAAAAATATAAAATGTAAACTCTCTCCTCAGGTTTAACTAAAGCCCTCACAATTTCACTTTAAATAAACTGTTTTTGCTAGCCTCTCCCTCAAACGTTAACACCAGCCTAATTAAGCCAGTTTTGCACAGGGTGAATAGCAAAGACTTCCATGTGTGGAAAGTTCCGACGTGCCCAACTTGAAAATATGCCCAAAAACGTTACCCATGAGGTCAGCAAAGCCTCCAACGGGCAGACGACAGGTACCAGTGACAAACTGTAGCAACCTCATTCTCTTCTCATTGTCCATCTCTTTTACGAACTGCAAAGAAAAGATCCTATACATTACGTACATTTATACAAATGAATGACATACCATAAAGTATTGTGCCTTTATAAATGCTTAGCTTTGATCAACATGGTCAGAGAAAGATGCATTTCACCAAATGTTTGGCAAAAGACTAGTGTAGTAACAGATCTCAGAAGGATGCAGTGCAGATCTACACCACTGTACCCTAAAAACAACAATTATGAACGTTTTAAATAAATAATTCTGACAACATATAATTGTAAAGGCAGATTTAATACGATACAACCATTGAATTGGCTCTCATGTCCAGAATTACAACAAAGCACCACGTAAAACAGGTGGCTTGTGTGTGTGAATTTGTTAATGTTAAGGTATCTCAATCAAGTTGTATACCGAGCGGAAAAGGTCATCTCTCTTCAGAGCTTCATTATAATTTTGATGCTAACCTGCCAGAACCACATGATCTGCTTGCTCCCGCGGGGATAGTGTCTGTAGATGGTATTTCTTTGCCAGTCAGCAAGGTCAATTTCCTGCATGCCACACAGCATCACCTGCAAGGACAAAAAAGGACATCTTTAAATCATGGATGGAGAACCTCTTATAACTGATGCTGTATTTAATTTATGAAAAAAATATGAAGGAACAATCAAGTAAATGTCTATGGCATTGTCAACATTTGGGGCTTTAAAAAAAAAAATTACAATTGTTCTTATTGTGGTGGCACGGTAGCACAGCGATAAAGCGTTGGCTTCACAGTCCTGAGGTCCAGGGTTCAATCCCAGCCCCGCCTGTGTAGAGTTTGCATGTTCTTCCGGTGCTTGCTTGGGTTTTCTCCGGGAACTCCGGTTTCCTCCCACATCCCCAAAACATGCAACATTAATTGGACACTCTAAATTGCCCCTCGGTGTGATTGTGAGTGTGACTGTTGTCTGTCTCCATGTGCCCTGCAGTTGGCTAGCAACCAGTTCAGGGTGTACCCTGCCTCCTGCCCATTGACAGCTGGGATAGGCTCCAGCACTCCCGCGACCCTTGTGAGGATAAGTGGCAAAGAAAATGGATGGAGGGATGTTCTCATTGTTTATTTGTTTTTAGAATTCTAACATAATTGTATCCTGAAAACAATGCAGCTCTCTACATTGGTGCCCATACCTCCAGCTCTTTGGCATCAAAATACTGCAAGTACTGCTGTGGGAGGACCTCATTGAAGCCTTCAAAAAATGCCTGGGTCTGCTCTTCCACTCCTCTGGAAAGCCTCCACTCTGCTACCAACCTGCACAGCACAGAAAACAGAGGTTTCTAACTACAGTTAGAAAGGGCTATGAAGCATCCTGTAATTATTAATCCTTGTGTATCCCTGTTCATTTTGACTAAACAATATCAAATACCTTATTAAAAGAGCTGGGAACGGTTTAAAATGTCTGTTAGTGGGACAGAAACATTGCATTTGACACAACAGGATGGGAAACATGAGTGTCAAATATGAACTACCTCCTCCCATCTATCAGGTGCAGATCCAGCCTTATTACAGTTTCATAACTACATCAGAAGGCATAATTGAAAATCATAATCCATCAATGTCAACCTGATGTACTCCTCCTTATTCTCCTCCGTAACTTGGATGTCTCCACCGCCAGGTTTCAGGTCGTGTGTAGTGATTTCCCCTAAGATTTCTTTGTCAACACAGAAGAACATTTCCAGGCCACACTCTTCGATGTTGTTGTCCCTACGGGGCAGTAAAGACAATCACAACATAGACCAAGACCTATACATACGTTCCTGGCACAGCCGCAATAGAGTAGGTGACAATCTGTGATGGAGAAATTGTATATGTTCTACTTTTCTAAAGACATGTTGTTATTACTCCTATTACTAGTACTTGGTCATGTACCATACATATTGTAGTTTCTTTGTGTAAGAAATGTATGCTGCGTGTGATGTCAGGGAGTCTGCCAGTGAGCTGTGACTGACAGAAGTTGACAACGGTTGCTCTTCTTTCCACATGGAAGGGGAATGCATTGGATAGGTATTTTGTAAAACACCATTAAATAATGTTTAAAAATATGTATTATAGTGGTGGCACTAAAGATGAAATGCAAATACTGCAGGAGAACCCTGTACACAAATATTAACATACAGCAACACCATGGAGCAAGGAGTACTCGGAACTTACTTGATCCAAATGAGGGAGTTATAGAACTCTGGGTCTACTGACTCAAGGTCCTTGAGGGCCAAAGGCTTGTTCAGGATGCGCTTGTAAAACGGCAACGAGAATCCTGTGTCTATGAACTTGCTGTGGAAAAGTGCCTAACAATTGATACCAGAGGAGTTTATTTTTATTTTTTCCATCATCTTTGATGCGCAATACTAGGTGATATGAGACAATGATGACTAACCATGGCAATGAAGCGGCCAATGAATTTGAAATACTTAAGGTGGTCAGGATTGATGTAGGAGGCGGGGTTGATCTGGAGACAGTAATTTTCTTTTCCAGCATATTCAAACAGGCAGTACATGGGGTTCAACACCTCATGAGACAAAAGGAAGAACCATTCCCTGTAAGAAATGGGGACAAATGAGAAAAAGATTCAGAGATTCTCCTTGCGGCGATAATAATATACCGTAAATTTAAAGAAACGAAATCAATGGTAACTGCCAGCAAGTTAATACAATGCATTAATTAAATATTTAATAACATTAATACACAAATAATTAAAATTCATCTGTTTGAATTCCTTTGATGTGATAGTCAAGAAATTCCGGTGGTTTGGATTAACAATGTATCCAACAGGTCATGTCATATGTACTGTACCTTGACAATGTGATGTTAATCCTCTCCCATTTCATGGTGTTTTGAAAAGAGTTTTATCGGCAACTATAAATTTTCATGGGCACTGCCATTTTGGCGAGTCACATGACTTATGTGCACGGATGTGACATAATAGGCGCGGCAACAAAGCTCGCTTACGTTGGGAAACAATTGTAGCCAGCGCTGATTTCTCGGATTTATCCTCATTTGATGAGGAAATAGCAGTATCGGTTGATCGAGAAGACGGGGGAATACGTCCATACAGATTTGAACCTGTGGCTGTAAATAATATTGAATATTCGGATGGTTTTTCCAGATGGGAATGACGCGGTCAGACTCCGCTACAATTGTTTCCCAACGTAAGCAAGCCTTTGTTGCCGCGCCTATTATGTCACATCCGCGCACGTAGGTCCTGTGACTTGCCAAAATGGCGGCACCCATGAAAATTCGTAATTGCCGATAAAAATCTTTCAAAAAAAAACATTGAGAGAGGATTAACATCACATTGTCAAGGTACAGTAAATTTGACATGACCTATTGAATACACTGTTAATCCAAACCACCGGAATTTCCCTTTAACTCCTGATTGAGTGCAGCACACATTTGATTCATATAGGGTCATATTCTCCTCTGTGCGTAAACCAGAGGCGGTGCACCGCTGCGCTCTTTTGGCAAAAAGGCATTCTCCCTTCCACTCAACTCTTGCTACTCATGCAGTCATAACTCAAGGTGGCCTTGGGTCAAGCAACCCTAAAATGAGGGCATTTGCTATCAACTGCAGCCCTGCATATACATTCTCGTGGACTTAAATTACTTTTTCCTCTTTCGCGCTCCAGAGGTTGTAGTAAGTACAGCGGCCCATGATGGTAAAACATAATATTGAACAATTTGAGTCAGTTAAATGCCCATCGGCAGCTGCCTCATGCTAACGGAGCGGGTTACAGCTGGGCAATTATGTTTACCAATTTTGATTACTGGATTTCTGTCTAATTTATCATCAAATAAGTTAAAAGTAATTCACATGGTCTGTGGCAAAAGGAAGATTGTAGGGCACCAATGACCAACAGAAAAGCAGGCACGCCATCTTTTGATGGATCTTCAAACATATGTTCAGTCATAAGCACAGTATTAAATGACTACTATTACTCTGACTAAATTAGTTTAATTTAATTCATACTGAATTAAAAACATTATCCTTTAAAGTATAGCGGGTTCAACAGAGCTGTGCGCGCATCTAACTGGCAACATCTGTTTGGTAAGATATTTCCATTTTTAAAGTGATTCCAAATGGATTTATAATATTCAAAAGTTTCAGGACTTGTCCATATTCCATGATTTTTAACCAGATTCAGATTTTAACGAGGCGTGTCTTTTTGGTGGCTGCGTAAAAAAATTTTGCAGCTACAAACGGTGGGTGTGTTTGAAATCTGGAAAGGGAGAAGGCTCATAGTTGAGGGTGCACAAGCCAGGCACGTTTAAAAAAAACAACAAAAAAACTATGAAGACTAACCGCTAAGAACCAACAGGAAAATACGGCCCATAGAATACACTGACTACGTATGCACGGTGTTATATTGCACTGACGACAAGCTTATCCACTCATTTCTGTTTTGTACTGACCTGGCAACACCTCCATAGTCAAGGCCTTCTTCTCCAGGGAAGATAATCCACAGTCTTCTACGCAAATCCTGAGCGTTGAAGCTCATTATCTATAATGTTGGAATTTTTGCATTGATGAGTGAATTAATTGTTTTACAACAGCAGCATCCAGATCTATTATATTAGATTCATGATTAGATACATGATAGCGGTTCGTGTGATGACTGAACAGAGTCAAAGACAGACAATCTCTGAATAATTCTCCCTAGGAGTGGAGGTAGCATCGATGGGCTCCTATTTCCTGGTTCTACCAAGATGTAGGCTACATTTACTTCTGCCCAGCAGCCACATTATCATCAGGACATGATTTTCCACGGTGGCTATTTTACATGGTCACTGTGCCATATACTGGCAAAGAAATACACTCACAAACTTATATTGTTGTATAGGTAAATTACTACTGCTTGTTACAAACATGCAAAACAACTTGGTGGCTTCTCTGCCATTAGATCTCTGTGAGCCACCTTACTTGCTGGAAGGAGTCCTCAAACAGAGTTTTTCGTGACACATTGATCTTGATGTGTTGAGGCATTGACAGTTGCTAGAGAGGAAGGGAAAAAATATAAAACAAGAATTGTGGTGATTATAATTTGAGCAGGTCTGTATTTATTTTGTTGCTGTAATTTATAATGTAATGTAATTTATAATGCTTTGAGAACTAAGGAGTCAGACTGTGAACGGGATTTTTCCACCAGTTTCTGAAACAAGAACAATTACTATATGCAATGAACTTAGCACACCCTTTAAAAACTGCGTCAAATTAATCATTGCAACGACTTACTTTGGCCAGCCCTCATGGGACAAGTCAAAGTCGCAACAACCTACATTTTAATTTTGATGGGACTCCTGTTTTTGACAGAATTCAGGGATCTTTAGTGTTTGCAAAATTTAATCCATTATTAATTTAATAAATTTTCTGCTGTTTGGATTCGTACCTGGCACCAAAATCTGAAGTATTGTACTTTGGCTTTGAAGTCTCTGACGTAGGTGATCTGAGGTCCATTTTCTCTGGAAGGGAGAGAAGTACTTAATAATTTAATACATGCAAGAGATGTAACTACATAAAGTTGATGGAAAGCTGCACAGTATTGGAAAAAAATGATTGTGATTTTGATTTTAACCCTGGAATATATACAGTTAAGAAAATAAGTATTTGAACACCCTGCTGTATTGCAAGTTCTCCCACTTAGAAATCATGGAGGGGTCTGAAATTTTTCATCGTAGGTGCATGTCCACTTGTGAGAGAAAAAGAACCCTGAGAAAAACAATTTTAATATTTGGTACAGTAGCCTTTGTTTGTAATTACAGAGGTCAAACATTTCCTGTTGATGTTCACCAGGTTTGGACACACTGTAGGAGGGATTTTGGCCCACTCCTCCAAACAGATCTTCTCTAGATCAGACAGGTTTCTGGGCTGTCGCTGACAAACACGGAGTTTCAGCTCCCTCCAAAGATTTTCTATTAGGTTTATGTCTGGAGACTGGCGAGGCCACGCCAGACCCGTGATATACTTCTGACAGAGCCACTCCTTGGTTTTCCGGGCTGTGTGCTTCGGGTCATTGTCATGTTGAAAAACCTAACCACGACCCATCTTCGATACTCTGACTGAGGGAGAGAGGTTGTTCCCCAAAATCTCACAATACATGGCTGCGGTCATCCTCTACTTACAGTGCAGCCGTCCTGTTCCATGTGCAGAAAAACTCCCCCAAAGCACCATGCTACCACCCCCATGCTTCACAGTAGGGATGGTGTTCTTGGGATGGAACTCATCATTCGTCTTCCTCCAAACACAGTTAGTGGAATTATTACCAAAATCTTCCATTTTGGTCTCATCTGACCACAAAGCTTTCTCCCATGACTCCTCTGTATCATCCAAATGGTCATTGGCAAACTTAAGATGGGCCTTGGCATGTGCTGGTTGAAGCAGGGGATTTCAAATCATGACATCTTAGTGTATTACCAACAGTCACCTTGGAAACGGTGGTCCCAGCTCTTTTTAGGGTCATTGACAGAGTCCTGTCGTGTAGTCCTGGGCTGATGCCTCACCTTTCTAGGGATCATCGAGACCCCACGAGGTGATATCTTGCATGGGGCTCCACTCCGATTGAGATTGACCGTCATGTTTAGCTTTTTCCATTTTCTAATGATTGCTCCAACAGTGGACCTTTTTTCACCAAGGTACTTGGCAATTTCTCTGTAGCCCTTTCCAGCCTTGTGGAGTTGTACAACTTTGTCTCTGCTGTCTTTAGACAGCTCTTTGGTCTTGCCCATGTTACAAGTTTGAGTCTTACTGATTGTATGGGTTGGACAGGTATCTTTATGCACCTCACACAGGTGCATCTGATTCAGGATAATACATGGAGTGGAGATGGACTTATAAAGGCGGACCTACAGGTCTTTGAGGGTCAGAATTCTAGCTGAAAGGTGTTCAAATACTTATTTGCAGCTGTATGACACAAATTGTTTAAAAAAAATCTTACATTGTGATTTCTGGATTATTTTTTTTAGATTATCTCTCACCGTAGACATGCACCTACAATGAAAATTTCAGACCTCTCCATGATTTCTAAGTGGGAGAACTTGCAATATAGCGGGGTGTTCAAATACTTATTTTCTTCATTGTCTTGCGATGTGAAAGAATCCTTGATCAGTGGTGGCAAAGTTTGTTTTCCTCACAAATTAATTCAAAATTCAGTTCATAATTCAACTTTTGTTTTTTTTCCCCTCAAAAGTTTACTGGTCCAAAACCCCCCCTTATTGGCTAAAAAGGGAATATCTAAAGACAAGCTATGCTAAAAAAAAATATATATATATATATATATTTGATTTTTTTTCTTTGTTTCACTGAGTTTACCGAATATTTTACACACTGGAAATCTGTCTGATTGGAAACATTCTAGGATATGATTCAAACATAAATTAAAACAAAAACTCTAGATCATAGATGTAAATATATCATATCTCGAACGCGATTGAGCCGTAATAAGTGTGATCGTAAAAGAGCTTAATTTCATCAGCCAAAATCATAACATACAAGACCAGGTGGCATTCATGCTTCACTTCTGAATTAGTTGTTTCTCTTTATCCTGCCTGTTACATTATGCATAATCTCAAGATATGTGACACAAAACTACAGGTACCGTATCTGAGTTTTGTTACTGCCGGAGGACGTACAGTGAGGATTTTCCAGTGCGAGGGTCAATGTAGGTCGTAGTTCTTCGGTTGTGGTCTACAAAATAGGGGATACCCTCTACAGTAAACCTCATCTCCCATCCCTCTGGAAGTGGCTTCTCATTGAGCAACCTAAAATAATGAGACAAAGAGGTAGTGAGTATTTTTGGTTGCATCACAATGACAATGCAGCAATCAGAAAACCAAGTGATACGAAGTAACAGCAGTCATTAAAAAGAGGCACATTTGAATTAAAAATAAAAAAAAATGATGAGCTTAATAGGAATATAAGGTAAAATGTCAGGGCTGGAACATCAAAAGACAAAAACTAACCCTTGTGACCGAGGGTCTTCCCACTGTGTTGACCGTGTAGGATGATGCACAAAATACACTCTCCCATTGCTGTCTGTTCTCTTCTCTAGAAAAGACAAAAATCAAATAACAAAACCATAAGTCAACAAAAAGCATCATTTCACTATAAAGATTTCCACAATGTTCATTTAAACTGTTCAAATAATGTTCTTGCTGGTCTGTACAAAGCGATATTTGTTGGGAAAAAACTTGAACATGCATGCAATATAAGATTGGTGAATTCTCTTCTTATTTGCTGCTTAAGGGTCAAAGTTTTGCATGGACTTTGGACTTTGCCTACTACGTTCCATCGAAAAACGTCTGCTGGGTTACATACTCTGATATTTTATAGCACTGGATAGTTTAATTCTGAGCTCTAAGATGTTGCAACAGGCACTTCCAATATGTAAATCAAATCTCAAAGAGGACTCCTGCTATGAGGATAACATTATCATTACTGCGAAATCTTACCCCATCCATTTGGCAAAGGTCCAAGAGGATCATACTCCTTATTCTGTGTAGTTGCCCCCTGGTCCTGTCCCTACATAAGAAGAGTCATTTTGAATGAGGAAAATTCAACAACACTGAGGCCTTTTTTGACAAATTATTTTTTAAGGAAACAGGGGTACTTAAAGTGGGACTGACATCCCTATAAACATTCCAAAATAGATATTGTAATACATCTAACAGTATTCACTTCAATGTCTATACGGAAAAAAAAAGTGAGCGGAGAGCGCGTCATCCATGCACAAAGTTGCGCAATTCAGTGTCCCTCGACATCCAAGTGGTCGCCATATTAGTCGCGTCCTCTGTCCTTGACGTCATCGTCACTTCCGCCTTGAAAACACACAGTGCCTGCTACTATGGAACCCGAACAACAGATATTCGCATTTTTCCGACGCCCCTTCTGATTTTCATGACGGGAGTTACAAAAAGCTGTGAGGCCCCGTAGCTCAGTGGTTAGAGCACTGGTTTGGTAAACCAGGGGTTGTGGGTTCGTATCCCACTGGGGCCTCCACTCCCTGAGAAGGGTTGCGTCAGGAAGGGCATCCGGCGTAAAAATTGTGCCAAACATATATATGCGTTCATCTGAGATGACACGCTGTGGTGACCCCGAAAGGGACAAGCCGAAAGAAACACACAGTTACAAAAAGCTGTATACGTCAAAATCATGTTTTGTGGTAAAAAACAGATGGGACCACATTGGCTGTAGGTTTTTAATTAATAATATACCAAAAATCATCCGTTTGGCGACACTTGACCTTTAAGAGTCCGAATAACTGCATCAAGATCTTTAAACTACAGTACTACATCTTACCCCAATTATAAACCTCTGGTTGAACTGTTGCATGGCGCCCTGCAACTGGTTGCGTTGGTGCTGCCACTGCTCGTAGTTGCGAACAGTCTCCACTGTGGGACGCTGCCAGGTGGTGGTCCTCGTAATGTGGTCAACAAAGTAAACGCGGCCCATCTGGTCAACACGACGTTCCCAGCTAAGGAAAAAGTGACAAATAACCAATCTGATCAAGCACTAACTACAGCGGACAGATCTTAGAACTTCAGTTCAATGGACTGTCGATCAGTCCAAATGTAGATGCTGGTCTGGACAACATAATGGGAAAGCTCACAGAAGAAGACCTTTATTCACAGACAACATTTAGCCAGCTGAAGGCAATGGCTGAATACAAGTGGAAAAAAATGGTTGAAAATCAACTGTGCTTTTGCTCTGACATGGAACCAAAAGAAATATTAGAAACAGAAAAAGACGAGGTTTAAATTGTAGAAAGGAGTTTTTACCCTGGAGGTAAGGGTTCAGGGCGCTCCCATGTTGTTCTCTTTTCTACGTGGTCAACAAAATATAACCTGCCATTCTGATCAATCCTCTGCTCCCATCTAGAAAGAAACAAGTAAACGACATCAGACTAGGGGTCAACAATGAAAACGCTACTTTATGGGTACTGACTGGATATCACTTTGATATACGCTTCTGAAAGAGCAAATTAGCTGTAATTACTCATAATATATTAATACGGCATGGTGTGTCAGCTGGTAAAGTGTTGGCCTCACAGTTCTGAGGACCCGTGTTCGATCCCGGCCCTGCCTGTGTGGAATTTGCATGTTCTCCCCGTGCCTGCGTGGGTTTTCTCCGGGCACTCCGGTTTCCTCCCACATCCCAAAAACATGCAACATTAATTGGAGACTCTAAATTGCACCTCGGTGTGATTGGGAGTGTGGCTGTTTGTCTCTATGTGCCTTGTGATTGGCCGACAACTAGTTCAGAGTGTACCCCGCGTCCTGCCCGTTGACATCTGGGATAGGCTCCAGCACTTCCCGCGACCCACAAGCGGCAAAGAAAATGGATGGATGGATATTCTTAATAATTCATCTCAGAGAATCCAATGATTATGTGAAGGTCTTCTCACAATAATGCTGATGTAATCATTGTAACAGTATCAGGATTTGAACTTCCACTGGTGAACTATTTTTAGAACAGACCCACAGAGAACTCATGCGGTCCTTGGGATAACCCCAACATCAGAAAACAGAACAGTCCCAAGCAATTTAGTTATGTACAGATAAAGTAACACAATATCAAACATTAAGAATATTGATGACTGACCCCACAAAGTTGTGTGCTTCTGTGTTTATGTTAAGCTAAGTAAGCTAACTGCCTTATTAGTTCCATTCAGTCTGCTTCCATTAAAAGTTCTCCACAATAATATTACATTTAAACTATAATTTCACTTGACTAATGACATGAAACCATGTATAAAGCAAAATAAAGAAGAGCTCACCCTGGAGGCAAAGGTCCAGAGCTGACCGCAGGGACCCGGGATGAGACAGCAGGGCTGATGCTGCTCATCGGCTGTCTGGTTGCTGGAGTTCCAGAGCTAGATGCTGAAGATACAGTGTTCCTGTCTGAACCCACCGAAGGACTGGAGTCTGGGGCTGCTGAGGGCCCCGGGACAGTATTACGTACAGGTGTCTCTGAACCAGACTGACCATTGCTGCTTTCAGCCGGTGTAGAGCTACTGCTGGAAGATGCTAAGCAGAGAGGGAGTTGGTCAGTGTTAATTGAGTTAAAGAAATTCAAATGGTCATAGGTTTGAAATTATAATAACCCCTTTGTGTAATAGTTGACTAAATTATAAAACTGGCTTTGGCTTTTTCACCCAGTGTAATAGTCTAAGGTGGCACTGAATAGAAAATTGTAAAAGTAGATTAAAAAGTATTCCACCAAGGATCTTCTGCAGTGTAGCAGTTTGACACTTAATGTACCGGTAACTTTCAAGTCAAGCACAAAATACTTGCATGATCCAAGTAACACTTTGACAGGAGTTTTATTCACAAATAAATGAAATTAATGCACATGTATGTTTGCAGTGTTTTCTGATGAAATAGTCATGCTAATAAATGTATGGGCGAAACACACAAAATATACCTGTTACAACATGTCTGATCATTTTACTGGTTTGTACAAACACTGTAAACAACTATGGACAGTTAAGTTAACACAGACTGTGGTATAAACACACAAAGTGCTTTCTAGCTGGGCCACAAATAAAATTGGTGAACAGTAGTGACAGATTCAACTCTTCTGATTACAAGCCAGTATACCATTGCATTGAATCTATTTGCAAATACAGTGATACCTGTACGAGTCCCAACGTATTTATTTAGTAATAAAACTATACTAAAAGATAAATAATGAAAGACACACGTATGAAATGAGTCACTGACTATGCCACACGCTTGAAAGGCACACATACAACACTACAGTTGTCACTTTCTGTTTTTACTGACATCCAGTAATTACACTTCATAAAATCTGTTTATTAATTTAGATTTTCTTTCACTGCATATTAGTTTTGTATAATAGACATAACTTAGTTTTTTTAATGTCTTTTAATTATTAGTATAACAGCAATATATATATATATCTGTTATTAGATATTATTACTGTATTTTTATGTATTATTATTTTATAATAATTTAATACAATGGGGAAAATTGATTTGATATACATGAACTACGAGCTAGGTCACAGAACAAATTAAACTCTTAAGTCAAGGTACCACTGGACTACAAACTCTTAAGTTGCCAATAAAAATATTGATGCCTTAAAAGAGATGACACAGCAATGAAACAAACAAGGAAGCAGATATGATGATTGTTTAAAAAGGAAACACCATCAGGAATAAATAGCAATCATCATAAATCACTTGCCCAACAACAGAGCTTCTCTTTTGCTTCAGCAATTTAATTAAAGAGAAAATATTTCCGTGTGAATATTTATAGCACTAACACCACTTAAAAAACTTCAAATACTCGCTTTCGTCTTAGGAGTTAGTTCTTGATTATATGAATCATGATCATGATGATCATATAAAGTATTAAAGCTTTTCACAAAAGTTGGTCTGAGGGATAGTGGATGTAACGAAGAAACTGTTTGGATTGGGTGAGGATCCGGATGAAATGTACATAAGAAACTGCCATAACAACAATTGTTAAAGTGGATCTGGATTGTCTTAACCCCTGGCTTGACACACCCCACTCGCCGTATTGTCCCACAAGCAATGCTGATTGTCAGGAGCGTGCGCTTGGAAAAGTCAATGTTACGAAGAAAATGATCCTCAGATGCGCTTGGGGAACATGCAATTCTGATGAGAGTTATCCTGCTAGTGTTCAAGGGGCCCGGTTGATTCACTTTCCAGAGCCTAAAACAGTTGATGAAGTGTCTACGATGGATTAAGGCTCGCGGAAGAGCACACGTACAAATAAATGTGGACAATATCAACAAACACTAGGCTGTATGTTCAAAGGTAAGTGAGGGAGAAGTATCTTCTCTGAGTTTGATTGAATTATTATCAGGGCTTTCTACATTGCAGGAGAACAACTTTCACTGTTAGTATATTACTGACCTGCTGAATGAAGTGTGTAATGGTTTATGCCGAAGAGTCGGGTTAGGGATATGTAAATGGACAATGTCATGGAAGAGAAAGGTCTATTCGCCCATTTGTATCACATCAGACTTTTAGGACAGAGCACTGAGTTCAATTACGAGCCAAGTCAAGTGAATATACCCACTCAGTTATAAAGACTACAATATTACTTGTGATCTTTTCAAGTAAAAAGTATTCACTCTGCTTTACATTCGAAGTCCAATTCCACTATTTTATCCTGTTGGATTTCGATATGAAATTTGTGAGGCATCAAACTTTTTTGCATTGATCGGCAACATTTGGCTGTAACTGACATTGCGTCGTACGCTGTCCAAAATCTTAATTCCGTGTACATATCCTTGTGTGAAATAGTTGAGACCTCTATGTAGAACTCTCTTGGGACAAATCTGACGCATTTGGCAAAAAACATACCCCAATATAATCTGAAATACGCGATAGAGAATCAACTTCAAACATGTTCTGTTCAATCACCATTATGAAAGCTTGTGGGACATGGCTAAGGGGCGGAGCTTAAGATCGCCATCGGAAAGGTCCATTGCATTTTATATTGTGGAACAATTTAAATCAGAGATGTGACCAGGAGAATCAGCACTACAACATGTCTCCCAAACACAATTAATTAAAATTAATAACATGTTGTTTTGTCATGTTTTGAAAATCAGTCCTGACATTGTGCAATACCCAGACTATCAGGGTAGGTCTCCCCAATTTCGTGTCATTTGTAGAGAACAATGACACATAAAAAAGACAGTACAAACTTAACTTGCCAAATGACAGACCTGGTGAAGACGTGGGTCTGCGTGGGGTTGGAGGAGGAGGTCTGGATGGTCTGGGTGGCCGTAGTGGCCGCCCACTCCCTGAAGACACCAGGGGAGAGCCAGAGACGGTCCCTGACTTTCGACTCCGGGGAGACGAGCGGTGCTCAACGCTGTCTACAGCCGGGGAACTGTCTCGGCTGTGTCTATGGGGTGCAGAGAGATGCAGCAGATGAATAAAGTACAACTTTAACTGAGCTCAGGACTTAAAAAAAAAAATTAAAGCATTTTTCATACTTTGGGGTATGTTCTCCATTTGGATGAGATTCTCCGTTTGATAGATCTGAAGACCAGAAAATGTATCAATGACAACGAGTTGTTGAACATAGAAAACAGTTGACAGTAAATACCAAACAGTATTGATGCATTAAGTTTAAATCATTTCCACGATGGCCAAATTTATAGTTAGAGTGTATCATATCTTGACATTATCACCACAAACTAGTAGTCTTTTGGCTTCACTCATCTGTTGAAGAGAAGAGATGCTTTGCACCTGCTCTGTGATAGTCTTGGGGTTCTGTTTAAAGTGCAGAGAGCATCAAGAAGACCAAGGAACACACCAGACAGGTCCAAGATACTATTATAGAGAAGTTTAAACCCAGGTTTGGATACAAAAAGATTTCCAAACCTTTAAACATCTCAAGGAACACTATGCTCACAATCATATTGAAATGGAAGGAGTATCAGACCACTGCAAATTTACCAAGACACGGCCGTCCCTCTGAACTTTCATCTTGAACAAGGAAAAGACTGATCAGAGATGCACCCAGGAGGCCCATGATCACTCTGGATGAACTGCAGAGATCTACAGCTGAGGTGGCAGAGTTTGTGCATAGCACAACAATCAGTCGTACACTGCACAAATGTGGCCTTTATGGAAGGGTGGCAAGAAGAAAGCCATTTCTCAAAGATATCCACAAAAAGTCTCATTTAAAGTTTGCCACGAGCCACCTGGGAGATACACCAAACATGTGGAAGAGGTGCTCTCGTCAGATGAAACCAAAATCAAACTTTTTGGCCATAATGCAAAACGATATGTTTGGCGTAAAAGCAACATAGCGCATCACCCTGAAGACACCATCCCCACTGTAAAACATGGTGGTGGCAGCCTCATGGTTTAGGCATGCTTTTCTTCAGCAGGGACAGGGAAGATGGTTAAAATTGATGGGAAGATGAATGGAGCTAAATAGAGGACCATTCTGGAAGAAAACCTGTTGGAGTCTGCAAAAGACCTGAGACTGGGACGAAGATTTATCTTCCAACGGGACAATGATTCAAAACATAAAGGTAAATGTACAATGGAATGGTTCACAAATAAATGTATCCATGTGTCAGAATGGCCAAGTCAAAATTCAGACCTGGATCCAATCAAGAATCTGTGGGCAGATCTGAAGACTGCTGTTCACAAACGCTCTCCATCCAATCTCAGTGAGCTCTAGTTGTTTTGCAAGGAAGAATGGGCAAGAATTTCAGCCTCTCAATGTGCAAAACTGATAGAGACATACCCCAAGCGACTTGAAGATGTAATTGCAGCAAAAGGTGGCACTACAAAGTATTAATGCAATCATATTGCACGCCCCAGTTTTCAGGTTTTTATTGGTTAAAAAGGTTTAAAATATCCAATGGATTCCGTTCTACTTCACGATTCTGTCTCACTTGTTGTTGACTCTTGATAAAAAAAAATATTTTATATCTTTATGTTCAAAGCCTGAAATGTAACAAAAGGTTGAAAAGTTCAAGGGGGCCGAATACTTTCACAAGGCACTGTATACAAAACTGCACTTTATTGCAATTACGATGCAACAAGCCATTGCAAAATGCAGCCCTGATGATGTGTTTTCACCTACAAAGTAGACTTGGGCTAAATTTTTGTATTTTTTTTTTCACAAGCTTGCAGGTGGAAAACCATCTATATTTTATACCACTTATCCTAACTAGAATTATGGCTGTGCATGAAACTGTCCCATCTGACGTTTGGCAGGAAATATCCTGGACTAGTCACCACTGGTCCCCAGCCAATTGCGGGGCAAATACAGACAAAGAAGCATTCAAACTTATGTCCACACTTAAGGACAATTTATTATCTTCAATGAAGCTCATAACATGCATGTTTTTGGAATGTGGAAAGAAACCGGATTTGTGATTTTGCAATTTTTCATGCAATCTATGTTCATATTCTCCGTGTCCACCCTACCAACTCACTCTGATGGTCGACTTCAGCCTTGGCGAACATTTCGGGGTCAACCGTCATACCATCCAAGCAGACACAAAGGTCTCCCACAACATCGGTCTGGTCTCGGTCTGTAAACAGCTTTATGGTCTGCACCACGTCAGAGACTAGATGATGGCGATCAGGGAAATGTGTATACATTAGAAAGTCTGGATGTCAGTTGTTATATACCGTATTCCAATTGAAGTCCTATGCATCATTTTAAAATCAATCAATCAAGAATGAGACCAGACACTCACTTTTCATGTTGTTAGACTTGAGTGTGGCACTGAGGTCCAACTTAGCCATGCCAAGCAGGATGTCGGATTTCAGGGTTTGGTGGCTCCACACTCGAAACACTAGCTTGCTGAAGGGAGTCACGATCCTGTCAAAAACAAAAAGTCTCAGCAAACACCCTTCAATGAATATCAAATAAAACTTCCAGCTGAGTCTCTGAACAAATAGCTGGTCATTTTCAATTGGTTTCAATGGTTACTTATACCGTTTGGTTACATAGCTTTGAGCAATCATTGATCATTTTACACTTGGAGCTAATGCCTCCTGGGATGTACATGTCTTCACAATGACTACTCGCCCTGGAACAATGAATCCCTGCAACTTATCATCGCAGAATACAAACATAGTAGTCCTTCACTACATCGCAGTTTTTTTTCTTCACAGTTCTGCTATAATGCAGTTACTATGTAATCTTTTTCAGCTGTTTGTGTGTGTGTATATATATATATATATATATATATATATATATATATATATATATATATATATATATATATATATATACATATATAGAATATAGTTCCCAAAAACTTTCAAGATAAATTAGTGTTGTTTTTTATATGCCACTATTATTGTGATATTAGAGCATAATACAGACTTGTACACGTTTATAAATTCTTCCATGCTAATCAAACATAGAAGAACCTCTGAATAATGTTTTTTTTTAACAAATAAAAGTCACGCTACAATTTACAATAAGAGCAAGTAAATAAAAAGAGAAAGTTTTGTTCAAATCAATTCTTGAACTTAAAAAAAAATGAAAATTTGAGTTTCCCCTTTTAGCTCTCTTTTTTTACCCTCTCTCTTCTGTTTGTCATTTTCCAAATCGATGTCTTGGTACTTCTCAATCAGACACTTCCCATCCGCAACTACACAATGGTGACTTAGGGGCATTTTGTCATATCTGCCTCTGTTGTCTTCCATCTTTGGAACAGTTTCTGCAGGAAACCTGATTTGCCATTTTGGTTTTCAATGTTTTCTGTTGTGCAAAATGCAACTTTTGACCAACAAAATAAAGCTTAATTTAATTTAAAGTTATGGGTCAGTGGATGCACATTTATCAAGGTTTTTGCATCACTCATAATTTTTGTGCGTCCAGGACGTGGGATGCAAACCAAACGATTTCCCCTAAGGCACAACAAGGTAATCTTCAACTATATACTGCATGTAGAACCAATACCTCTTGTTCGCAGGTCGACAATTCAACAAAAAGATGTTGTATCATTGTTAATGACCCACTTTCATCAAGTAAAAACCGAATGTCATTCTCCAGTCAATGACCCGAAAAGAGCTGGGACCACCGTTTCCAAAGTGACTGTTGGTAATACACTAAGATGTCATGGTTTGAAATCATGCATGGCACAGAAGGTTCCCCTGCTTAAACCAGCACATGTCAAGGCCCGTCCTAAGTTTGCCAATGACCACTTGGATGATACAGAGGAGTCATGGGAGAATGTTTTGTGGTCAGATGAGACTAAAATGGGACATTTGGTCATAATTCCATTAACCGTGTTTGGAGGAAGACGAATGATGAGTTCCATCCTAAGAACACCATTACTACTGTGAAGCATGTGGGTGGTAGCATCATGCTTTGGGGGTGTTGTTTTGCATATGGGACAGGACAACTGCACTGTATTAAGGAGAGGATGACCGCGGCCTTGTATTGTGAGATTTTTGGGAACATCCTCTTTCCCTCAGTAAAAGCATTGAAGATGGGTCATGGCTGGATCTTTCAACGTGACAATGACCCGAAGCACACAGCCAGGACAACCAAAATGTGGCTCCGTAAGAAGCATATCAAGGTTCTGGCATGGCCTAGTTAGTCTCCAGACCTAAATCAAATAGAAAATCCTTGGAGGGAGCTGCAACTCCGTGTTTGTCAGCGACAACCCAGAAACCTGTCTGATCTAGAGAAGATCTGTGTGGAGGAGTGGGCCAAAATCCCTCCTGGAGTGTGTGCAAACCTGGTGAACAACGACAGAAAACGTTTGACCTCTGTAATTACAAACACAGGCTACTGTACCAAATAACATTGGTTTTCTCAGGTGTTCAAATACTTATTTGCAGCTGTATCCCACAAATCGTTAAAAAAAAAAATCATACATTGTGATTTCTGGATTTTTCTTTTTAGATTATCTCTCTCACAGTGGACATGCATCTACGATGAAAATTTCAGACCCCTCCATGATTTCTATGAGGGAGAACTTGCAATATAGCAGGGTGTTCAAATACTTATTTTCTTAACTGTAAGACTTTTGACTGAATTACTTTCACTTATATTAAAGTCGGTGAAATAAAAGCTGACTATTTTTTCTATAACTTGACCCATCTTTTTGTGATGTTTGATGAGAAGATGCAAGGGTAAAAATGAAGATACATTAGCTTCTAGTTACCTTCCAAATGTTGAAAAAGGTTTGCAAAAACTTGGATTTTTGCTTTTCTGCAAAGTGTGTTTTTTTGGAAGGAGAGGATTCCAGCCGACGATACCTATCACTCATGAAAGATTATGTGTCAATGTAATATTTTACATTCAATTAGTGGATGATTTTATTTTATAGTGAGAAAGTTTAATGCATGAGGTGGATCAGTGACAACATATTACCCTTTTCGTTCAGCTTTAAAATTTGACAGTATTTAGATCGTGTTTTATATTTGTAACAATATCTGAACTTCCGCTTATATTTTCATCACAGTAAGTTCAGAACAGAAAACCTGTAACATTGCTAGTATTGTTAATAATGGTTTTATGATGGCAACGAAGTTTATAAGCAAATCTTTGGAGATTCCACCATACATTGGTACACTTCACAACTTCTGACAATGAAAACAGAAGGCAAAAAAATTTGTCCCGGGACACATGGACGCATCGTCTCACTTCATCATATATCACTTGTAACTGTAACCCCCTGTAGGCATGGTCTAAAGTGTGAGCCCCTTAGACTGCAGGGAGGAAGTCCTAAAGTATTTAAGGAGACAACACAAGAGATTGCTGACATTCACAACATCACAGTGACTAATTGGGTGAAATGTTCATCAATGCTGGGTAAAATGGCCTTTTTTAAAATGATGCTGAAATTCAAGGCATTACACCAAGTGAATCCCTTGCATTAGTATTCCTCTCAACATAGATCAATCCGTGATCATCCTTTCTTAACTTACAACGTAAGTGGCTGCTTCCACTTGGGGCTGTGGGTGTTGTTGCATTTCTCTGTTTTCCTGGACTGGCCATCAACAATAACTTCCACATAAGGACTGGGACCAAACCAGTTCTTCTTGTTCTCTTTCAGTTTTGCTGATAACACTGAAACAAGAATACAGAGAGCATGAGAAAGCCCGGAAGGTAGACAGTCACAAGATCACTTAGTCACCAAGGAACCGCTAACACACAAAGACTTGTGCCCATGCGTTTAAATGAAGCATTCTGATTCAACTTGGCACAAGTTCATGATACATTTTGAGAAATTCTTAAAAACTCATTTCATACTGTGCAGGATTATATTGTGGTAGGACATGACTGCAAACATAAATACAAACAATGGCTCAGTTCAAGTAGTACGACTGAAAGTTCAACTGAAGGCTAAATGTAGAACAAAAGTAAATAAATGCAACAAATACACAACTTACCAATAATTTGTAACTGTGCCTTCATAGGGTACCCATTGGAACTGCCCGCCTTGGCGACTTCACTTGCCATGACATAGGGCTGGGATGAAGCCTGCAGCCCTGAAAGCAACCCAAAGGTGTTTCCCATTACTGCAACTTTGGAGCACACAAGTGAGGATTTCTAATGAGGCACAGTATTGGAATGTAGCCATCTGAGGTTTTTTTTGTTGTTGTTTTCACCAAGGCTCACTGTCAGGTTAATCCAATTGTGACATTGATGTAATATGAAACAACGAAGAGAGAAAGACACCAGTTTTTTTATTTGCTCAAAGCCTCGAGGAAAACGAAGAACTGCAATGTAAAATTCTTGATCATCCTCTGAAGCAGCCTTCCGCGAACTCTCTCTTTTCATTATATTTAGGTGGTCCCTACCAACGGTTACAATCTGAAGGATGGGGGGGGGCGGAAACCTGTTTGTTTATGTGTATGCATGTAGGAGTGAAAATTACGATATACATGTGTAAGTAAAAACGTTCAACAATCAATCAATTGCAACAGCCTTCAGCAATCTTGTTCCAAGCAGTCTGGGTGAGGTTTCCTCCCAGAGTGGGAACCCTCTTCTGTTGCTATTAGGACATTCTTTAACATAAGAGAAGTAACTTAAACAAAGCAGATGTATGTATTTTAACTCTTTGTGCACCAGCAAAGAAAGTCTTCATTGCGATCTGAAGCATCCTCCATTGCGCAAACTTTAATCCGACAATATTCATGTGCTGAGCAAAGCATTCTTCATTGCAAGGCCTAAGCATTAATCCTACTGCTAAACGGTATGATAAATCTAGTAATAATTCTTACACATACCCTAAACATTGAGGTGTCCTGGCTAGTCAAAACGTAAAGTGGAAGCTCGAACTACGACCATTGACGTAGGTGATGTGTGTTGACCTTGGGTAAGGAAGAAATACTTATTACCTTTAAAGGATATGATGGAAAACAAACATTTTGGTTTCTTGTATACAGACAGCTAAGTTTATTGACCGCCTGTCCACCCACCAAGGGTGAAATTACACGGGCAATTTTTTTGAACACTGTGAAATTTATGAAAATATGTCTGTAAGTGGGTCATTGAGAAATTTAAGAATTGTGATGTAAGATTGTAGATTTGGAATTTCATGAAACAGTGGGGAGCAGTGTCATATAAGCGTGAAAAACGGCCTTCTCAACACTGCCTGAGTGAGGGTAGCTTGACAAAACCATATGAAGATTAAACATTGTTAAAATACCTCAGAACTGGAATAATTGTGGAAAATATACAAATGTCTCCTTTCAATGACTAACCATAGTGATCAGAGATTAAAAGCCATCATAGTGAATGTAAAGCATGTTTTGCATATTGCTTGGTGTGTACTTATTTAATTGCTATTTTCCTGTTAGCTTTATTTGAACTTCTTTTTCTCTACCCATCCGCATTTTGTTTTACTTCTTTAATCAGGTGACCTTTAGTGATTAAAAAGGCGGCTACAAAATGCTTATTCTGGTCATATACATGTGTTTTTCAGAATGTCAAATAGTGAGACCAAAAAACCCTCTAGAATTTTGTTTTTAAGTTAATTATTATTGACTGTAATGTATTTATGTTACTGTAGCTCTATTTTTAGGCTTATGGTACATTTATGAATGATTGGCACAACTCTTTCCGTGACGTTGTAGCTTGATGCCGCTTGTCTTGACTGGGCGCGTGAACAGCGAGTGGGTAAACTACAGCTTCAGGTACAGCTTTGGTCTCTGCTTAGTCAATAATTTATTGGAATTGATCACAATGACACATCATATCTTGTCTGCGTGTACATGACAGTCTTTGTTACATTTTAAACGGCAATTACATTTATAGCATAGATGTTAATTCTCATACCATGATATTCAAGCACAATCCAGTTCAAAACCCAGAAAGCCAACTAAAAGTTTTTAATTCTGTATTAAAATTCATTTTCATCTATTCCATCTTCTGCACAGGCTTCACCTAGGATTCACATTTTCCCATGGTCATTTTCATTTCCAAGACAAAAATCTATGGAAACACAAGTATGCCATCTTTTGAAATGCAAACACACATAACAAATTGTGTATTTCAGTGGCCAATACCAAGGGACAGAGGAGAATGTAAAATTACGTATGTCTATTGCAAAAATAAATTGTGCCACAAATTGCTTCCCAGATTATCCGCCTCGAAAACAACCTCAGTAGAAACCTGTTTTTAAAAAAAGTTTATAAAAAAAAGTAAAACAGCAAATAAAGTCTCAAACTGGGCTCTATCACATAAGTCCATATTTTAAATATCCAGAGTCAAATCCAACATTGCATGTGATATACGTTCTAATAAACATTTTGTATGTTCTGAAGTGTTAGGAAAAACAACGGCGATCCGCAACACGTTAATCACCTTGAAAATATGACTACTGTATATTTTGTTGTGAGCAACAGGAGCAACAAACCTAATCAGACAACCCTGTCAGGTTAAACAAACAACTCTTCCTCTCATAAAATATTGGCTTTACTTGGTCTATCTTATATTTATGTACTGAAGAGTTTCTGTAAATAAACTGAACGCGTTTCAATCTCGGTTTCGGTTTACCAACGCACTCGGTATATTTAGAGGGTTTCCGTTTGGCAGCAAGTGTAAAATTAGCTGTTTATTTTAACAAATCCACCAGGCGTACATGCAAGGTTGGTAATCTTATTACTGATTATATTTAATCGGCCGAAGATCTTTGTTGTGCACGATAGATCAAGCAGGCTGCCATAACATCTCGTCCAACTAGCATTGCATGAAGAGCTAACGCCGTGTAAAGCCACGGCTTGTTATTTCCTTCAAGATGAGGAAGTGCACCGATAAACACCCCGTGAGAATATTTTATGTTCTGGTATGCGAGCCGAGTCCCGGAAAACACGCTGAACGTAAGCTCGCCGCCTGCCTGCTACAGCCCAGCTAGCCACTAGCCTGCTAGCATGTGTCACCACCATGGCACAAACCCAAAAGTCCACGGCTGTCAAAAGGCAAAATACCAGCGTCAGCTCGCCAACTAATGGTTTCGCTCTCTTACCCGCACTCCAGGAGAGACTCGAGAGGGCAAACTGTCAACCTTATAGAAATGTCCCAGCCCTTGTTCGGCTGACTGTTTTGATAGCGAGCTTACTTGAAGGAAGCACAAACTTCGACCATCTTCCCAAACTCGTGTCACGTGACTGGGACGAAGGCGGAGTATGCGCCTCAACGCTTTGATTGGACGAGAGATGAGAAACCATTAAAAATCACATTTCACATTTTAATTTCCCCTTAACAATTATTTATTAGTTTATCGTATGGTTATTGTATGTTTTGTATAATGGATTAGGTTTCATCTTTGTTGTCACTCCGGTTCTAGTCTTCGTGTGGCACATTCATTTGGGCAAAAAAATAAAATAGAAAATAAAAGAATTGTGAAGCAGATGCTCAGGTTTGGTACTCATAATTAAGTATATGTGCATAAGTATCGAATAAAACTTAATCTATTGATTCTAGTCATAAACTTGAGTTAAAACGGGTACAGAAGCTGCAGTCTTTACAGAAGTAAACGTTTTTTTTTTCTGTACACACACACAATAACATATCCACGTGTTTTCATTTTTTTTTTTTGCCATAATGTATTTGGAACAAAAAAATACATGAATTAACTTTGTAGGGTCTTTAACGCTACACATTTTTTTGTTTTATTTTCCGCATCTTAAAAAGGCTATGAGACAAATGAGATATGAGAAAAATAATGTATAGCAGTAACCACAGAAATTGTTATATTTTATCGAAGTTGTGGAAGGGCGTTTTATTGTGTTTTTTTTTTATTATTACAAGTGAGTTTGTTTCTTTTTCCACATCTCATAATCCTGTACTCATGAAGGACTTTCTAAAATACGTTTTGTCCTCCACATTTACCAGTAACAAACAGCAGGTGGCAGTGTCATACTTCGCATTCTTCTGGTGTTTTAAAAGTCTTGAATAAAGTTTGAAAAGAGTCCGGCTGTGAGTAAAATAAAATTCGAAGATGCTTTGCCACAAGCTGAGACTCGGGATCACGTGTTCCTTCACAAATGTTTTTTTTTCCAGCTATAAAAATACAGAATACTTATACACTTGTTGTATACATGATATATGTGTACGTATGCAGTAGGGCCTGTAAAGTACTGTATTTTATTGTTTCCCGTCACTGTTGGAAATTTGCAAAATTCTATATAGTTTAGAGTTCACGGAACCTTGCCGGAAATTGGAAATAATGAGTCCTGTAACATGTAACGAATCTACAGTACATCGCACGACAGCATCTGTTATACTCTGAAGGTCACCACAGGAAGTCAAGTAACGGCTACTGTGTCTCGTTGGAGTGTTTTGCTGGTTGGGGATGGTCATTGTCAGTGTTTTGTCACAGGACAGCATGAGACTCGCCTCAAGGAAGGGATGTACATTTTGGAAGAAAAAGTACGTTTAACAACTCACCCGCTCAAAAGGTAAGTGAACTTTGTTGATCTTATGATTTGTTTTTGTAGAAGTCGCTTAGTGTAATGGGTTTGATCAAGCGTGTGGGATGGAATCCCGACAACTCAACAGTAGAAGCTGAGCAGTCACGCAAAGAAGTTCTAGGTATGATTATTGTTTTTTTTTTTAGAGTGGATGAATATGTTTTTCATGTCTGATGAGTACCTAAAATAGTCTCTAATCTGTTTTAAGATAAAGTGTGATCTTCATCAAGTTTAATTTTATTTATTAGCTGGCTTCTTGACACAGTCATAAACAAAATGTAAAGCCTTGGTGAAATCAAGATGCCATGGTATTTCATTTTTGTTGTTGTACATTTGCCATTGATGGCATTGTTGGCACTGATGCCACTTTGCCCCAGGAGGGAGAGCTGACAAGAACAGAAAGCCACAAAGACTGACAGAAATCCGTGAAATTACTTCAAAACAACACAGTAAAGACGAGGAGTTTATATACATTACTAATGACTAAGCTCTCTATTATATATAAATTACATATTAGAATAAATGTGTTTGGGCACTCAAAGAATAGAAAGTGTTTTGTTATGTGCAATACTTGTTGCAATTCTCTGCGTTGGTGCTAGCATTGTGTAGAAATGTTTCTCAGTGAATCCCTTTTCCAACTGTTGCAAACTTCTTCGCCTTCAAAATCAGTCTTGGCTGAAGTGGGGGATCGTGGGATCTTCTCTCCGTGGGAAGCTTCCACTTCCCCGCTGTAACCTCGGCTGAACAGTCTGCTCTTGCCAGGCCGCTCTGTGGGTATTAATAGACGTTTTGGCTGCCACTTTGATCCCAGTTCACCACTTGTTCCTGAGTGATGCCTTGTTTCATGACACAAACAAGCCCCCACAACTCTCCACTCCAGGCTGAAAAAAAAGTGTTCTTATTATAGGCCGAATGGAGAATAACTGAGCCGTCAGAGCTGTCGTGAGTGATTCTGTGGATTTAAAGACTGTCCCTTTTGATTGTTGAAATCTTTTGAGTTGACTTGTAATTTAACTCAAAACCTCTACACATAGTTTCAGAAAAAATAATGAATGACAACTATGCAGTGTGTTACACCTCACTTTCCGACTCATGATATATCTGGATGGGTTTTTAAATGTCGAGTACAATGTTAATGCAATATGAGATTCAAGTGATTACTGTATTTACTTCTCCTTGCCAAGAGGATGTAATTTGAGTGCGTGATCCATTCATGTGCCCAAGTTATACTGCTAAAATAATATAAACAAGCAACACAGATGACCTTCTCATATGGTATAACAATCTCATCATAATCAGAGCTTTGTGCATTATAACGTGTGAAAGACTTTGTTCAGTATTCTCCCCATTTTTTTCCCTCTCACATTGTTATATGAAGGCCTTATTCCAAAATGGAATTAATTAATCCCCCCAAAAAATGAAAAATAAAAAACAAAAATCCTACACACAACATGCCACAATGATGTATTTTTTTTTTACATTTTTAAATGTATTAAAAATAATAACATAAGATATTACCATTCACACACCTTGTTCAATACACCAGTGCCTTGAGATATGAGTTTAAATGGCTCTGTGACCAGATTTGGGAGTCAAAATACTTGTAGAGTAATCCCTCGTTTTTTGCAGTTAATTAGTATCAGATCCACCCGCGAAAAGTGAGAAACTGTGAAGTAAGGGTAAATTACGTTTGGGTTTTTTTGGGCTTTATACGTCCTTGTCGTCTTGCTGGGGATGCCGTATTATACCCTGTCAATATGCGTTCATCTGATATGTTACACTGTGGTGACCCCTAACGGGCTGAAAGGAAAAGAAGAATGTGGCTTCCAGGTACAGGACTGCAATAATGTATGGTGGCATTTTTTTCTTTTTTTTTTTTTTTTTGCTTCATTGGTCCATGTCGTCCCACCGGGGATGGCGCATTAGTGCATAGCGATCCGGCTTTTGGGGGGGGGGGGTTGTCCCGCGATGCACTGAGTCCGCAATAGGTGATCCGTGAAGTAGAGAGGGATTGCTGTATCTCAAATCATCTTCCCCTTTATATCATCATTGGCATTTTCCATTCATGTTAGCATGAAACGAGTGGGGGCTGTTCTTGAGGCAATTCAAGACATATTTTTGGGCAGCTTCCCCCATTTATATCTTAGCAGGACTTCTCAAGCGTCAATGCACAGGCATTTTCAGATTTCACCTGATATGTTAAATCTTACATGCTTACAGTGAGCTCTGGCTGAACCGCTCAAGGACATTCAGAGAGTTGCCCTGAAGCGCTCTGGACCAGGTGTTCAGCCACAATGTTTCTGTAGGGTGCTGGATTAATTCTTCACCCAGTGCTGACTAGTCTCCAGACTCGTGCCACTGAAAAAAAGCCCTCACAGCATAACGCTGCCATACAACGCTTTATTGGTATCGGCCACGTCATGAGTGATACATGACCCACCCAAAATAGTTAAGCTTTGTCTCATCAGATGAGAGACATTAAAGGACTTGTAGACTTTATTCTTTTGATTAAACCTTTAGGTCAGGGGTGCTCAATGCATCGATTGCAATCACAGTTTTGGTTGATCGCGATGGAGTGACCGGAAAAATTAAAAAAGACGCCAGCCGTATGTTTCTGACCTTTAGTTCACCATGCATGTGTAAACAGCGGCACTTAGTACAGCAAAACACGCTAGTCAGCAAATTCACCCCTATTTTAAGCCCTCACTTTTTTCTTGAAGAAAGCTTATTCAACATGAGTATGGATGCTGGAGCAAAGAAGAAGACAAAAACATATCACTTTCATACAGAATGGGAGATGGACTTCTTTTTGCGATGTCATCTTCGAAGTGCATTTTGCCTCATCTGCCATTATTTGTTATTTGTCATTATCTGCCACTATTGTAATATGAAAGGAGTGAAATGTGAAGCCGCATTTTCGAACTGTTCATGGAAAATATGACGATGATTTTCCGCCGAAAAGCAAGGTGAGAATGAGAAAAGTGACCGAACTAAAATCCCAACTTGCCGAACAGCAGTCACTTTTCACACAACATAATTCGACAGCAAAAGCCGCCGCCGAAGCATCGTTCCGGGTTAGTCACATCATTGTTAATAAGAAGTCCTTTCTAGAAGGAGAGATGGTAAAAGAGGCTTTCATTGAAGCGACTGACTCATTGTTCTGATCTTTTAAAAATAAGGCAGAAATATTATCTTCAATAAAAGCTCTGCAGCTGTCAATGAGGACACGGTGCTGTGAGGCCATGGCTGAGAACTTAACCAAGCAAATGTGGAAGGACATCGGAGATTGTGTTTCTCACTGCAATTGAACGAATCTGCTGATATGAGTGACACAGCCCAGGTGTGCATTTTCATTCATATGGTGTTTAGTGATCATCAACGTGAACTCAGATAGTTACAAAAAATGTTGTGTTGTGCAATATTGGCTCATGCGGTTATGCAAGGTACACAAACATACATTTACACATAAAGAATCTGCAATATACTTTAAAATAAATATATGTTTTGCATCTTTGTAGTGGGTAGATCTTTGTGCTCTGGTCATTTTATCCCTCCCGCGTCGATCGCGAGAGGCTGGCTGCTTGAAAAGTTGATCTTGGGGTAAAAAAAAGTCTGGGCACCACTGCTTTAGGTGGTTTCATTGAGATGGGAGATTACTCCTATAATGATCAGTGCAATCACGTAAATATATCCTGTTTATTTTTTGTCGTAAACATTGTACAAATAACCATTCAGAAGCAGCGTGAAAGTTGGTAGGGGGGGAATAAAATAAAATCAGAGTCCGTGCTAGTGTAAATCAATGCAGACGTATCCCCAACAATTGTCCAACCTGTAGCATCCAAACAGACAAGATTTGTACATGCACAGCAACAAATTCCTCATTGATTAATTCTAAATAAATCTTTCTTTTATGTTATACAATTTAGTTATGGAGTATCGTCAAGAATACTTTTGTCAGAAATGAGCCTGACATGTTCTCAGCAGTGTGGAAGGGCGTCGTACAGTTTATCACGATAGTTGGGAAATCCCCATGATTCCAACAGTTGTCCAAATAAATGTGACATATGCATGGGGATTGAACAATGAGAAGACGGGCGCAAGACAAAAACAAGACAGAGCATGAATGTATCGGGGGGAATGACCTCAGAGAGATTACATGAGCAAAAAGGGAATGGCTTTAGGGGGGAGACTTGGTGTAAAGCTGACCATATCTGTGCAGTTTGGCAGGGTGTGCTGGATTTCCTCAATGTTTGCTCTGTGGGGGAGGCTCCTTTGGTTGTCATGTTGTTTTCTCAGCTCGTGTTAAATTAGATTTGGCACATCAGCGAAGCAACTAGGCTGCGCATTATACCTTTTTTTTGAGTCAGTGTTTTATTGTCTATATAGTGGTAATTTCATTTTACATTTGTATAGCATTTAAGAATGTAACAATGGTATTGTATAGTTAATAATGCATTTCGGACGGTGACGTTTTTTTTCTATTTCAACGATTTAATATGGGGGCAGCACAGTGAAATGAATTAAAAATGACAAAAATGAATATACGTACTGTATGTCAAATCTCGGCGCCATCCAATTGATGTGCTCTTGGATTGCCTTTTTTCTGTGTAATTTAGACAGTCAAATAATCTTTTCCCATTACCCCAGGCCACCAGTACTGTACTAAACATCAAGAACAGTATATGCCCATCATTATTATTTATTAAAAAAAACACAAAGAGAATCTCTTTTCCCAGAACATGTCTTGGCTGCACAATAATTGATGAACTACCTTTAAGTATTTTTGCTCTGCTCTCGTCAGTCTTTTTTGGCTCCAAGAGTCTGACTAGCATCTCTCCCACACCGAGTTGCCATTTTTACATTTTTGTCCACACGTGGACTTGAACCGTGGCCCACCAACTCCAAGTCATTAGAGATGAGTTACATCCAACCCTAACCACTGGCATCATTATTATGCTTGTAAAAACACATTATAACATGGAAATTGCAAAGAAAAGTGTTGGTAATGAAAATCATTCTGTTAAAGGGAACATTTGTAACTCACAATTGAAGCCATCCATCCATAAAAGAGATGTTGGATGCTGATTTTGAGCAGATAGCTGACCAATTTCAAGTGTTCAACACCCAATAAAAATGAAAAAATGATTTAATTTGGGGAGGAATTAATCTACAATGACTCAGTCTGTCACGTCCCATCGGAAACGAGAGTAGGACCCAAATGCAGGAACTCGGAAGACGCAAGGTAGTTCAAGAAGAGACACGTTTATTGCATGCAGAGGTCGGGGATCGAGCAGGCAGTCCGGTCCAGCAGCGGTTGTTGTGACGTCGGGCGAAGAGAACAGATCAGCGGACAGGCAGGAGTCGGTACACAGGGAAACAATCAACGCAGGCAGAAGTATCAAGGAGTCAGGCTTACAAGGTTGGTCAGAGAACGGACGGAGGTCGGTACACACAGGTTCAAACGGGGATACGAGAGTGCTGGAACGGGACATAAAGCTCAACGAACTGGCGGAGGACCAGTCGTCACCGGGTCCTATATATACAGGGGATGATCAGCCCGCATGAGGAGCAGGTGTGTGCCTCCCAATTAGCGCAGCCGCGCGGGCACCCGCACAGCTTGTGTTCACTTAGCGAATGGATCCATGATATTTGAGCTCCAGCCAGTTTTCATCATCCTTTTGTCGAGCTTAAGTACAGTGGTACCTTTTAAGTTCAAACACTATTAAAGTTGTATGATTTGTTGGGCATATTACACAGTTATCGCAAGAGCCAGCAGTAGACCTGTGTATATCTTGGTTCCCATGTGTTTATGTGTCATGCTGGTTTGTCACCATGTGGATTACCAAATAATAAGTCTTGGCCTCATGCAACAGAATTCTCGAGTGTTGGCTACAATAATGATTTGCGGCAATTGCTTTCTCTTGTGCCAGCATAAAAAAAGAAACTAGCTTCAGTGTGGTGTATTTTTTCGCATCACCATTAGCACATGTAACATCATGTGTTACACAGTTCACATCATTTAGACAGCAGAAAAGTCAAGACAGTGCAGTGAAAGCTTAAGCAACAACGTGCACGTCAAATATGATTCCCCCTGCCCATTCTTCTCACTACAAGCACTATGGCAGTTAATGAAAGAAGGAAACTATTTTATTTCCAGAGATTTACCAATATATCAAAGTGGATATTATGTGTAATTTACAATGAAAAAAAACAATGTTCTTTTTTAGTCTGCCCTTTTACTTTTTCTCCTTTTTTTGACATGTATCTATACTTGGACTTAAGTAGAGAGTGTGAGTAATTTTGCCACTTGTGACGTACAGCGTTGTTCCTGGTTTCCTTTTTTTTTTTTTTTTAGGGGTGTACTTCCTGTTTTCTTCCAATTACTGTTGGCTTAATAGCAGTACTTAACAGCTCATTGCGAATAAAGGACTTTGATTTGGATCGTTTGTAACTGCATTTGAGTCCCATCTCGGGGCAGCCGCTGGCTGGCACCCAGCCGCAGAATTGAACGTCTTGTTACACTGAGCAATGTCCCCACACTGTGAAAAGCCTTCACATGTTCCTTTGTATATTTGTAACAATGGTTTATTTTCAACCTTTTGGCCTACGTATAAGTGTGTGCATGCGTGCGTGTGTCTTGGTGAAAGGAGGAAGTGGTTGCAGGACAACGGAGAGGGAGATAATCTTGTCCTACACAACCTTCAGCCTTCCCTTACCGAGCCCTCTTTCTTATTATAACATATAATAAACGCTCCTATTGCTTGGTTAGTGCGCTGTAATGTTGGTGGACCAGCCAAGACCCCTCTGATACCGTGACCACATAACATAGAGTATCTTACCATGTCATCATTACTTGTCAAATATAGAGCATCTCTGCAAAAGAGATATTAGCAAAATTTAAAATAATAAAAGATAAAAAAATAAAGATCATTCTTGCAACACCATGCATTGCGTACAAACGGTTCGCGTATTTTGTTTTATATGATCAGACTGAGCCAGGATAACATTAATAGTATAGTATTCATTTTGTTTTTGTAAAATTTGCAGGTCTTGTTGTCAGTTATGTGAATTGTTTTCTCTGAATAATTAAACTAAATTGAAAGTTTTGAAAAAATAATACAGCATGCCACTGTCCATTTTTATTGCAAATAACAACACTATGCACAACTGTGAGGAAAAAAAAGTGAGAAAAATTGTTGCTCTATGTTGCTAGAAGCAGTAAGCTCATTTGTTCATAATATCCTTATACATTACTGTATTTGTCATTGGACATACTATACATGGATTGAAATCTGACATCTTTCCATTACCATATTACAATGGTTATGCATGATGAGGTTATGTCTTCCCTACAGTTTGAGTCCATCCATCCATCCATCCATCCATCCATCCATCCATCCATCCATCCATCCATCCATCACTTATTGGAGGTCACTTCACAGGTGCAGTAGCTTTAGCAGGGATCCCCAGACTTCCCTCACTTCCCCACTTTATCCAGCTCTTCCGGGGGGATCCTGAAAGTGTTCCCAGGCCAGTCGAGAGATGTATTCTCTCCAGCATGTACTGAGTCGTCCCCGGGGTCTCCTTTTGGTGGGACGTGTCTGGAACACCTCACCATGGAAGCCCCAGACAGTTTAGCTCCGAGGATGATTGAGATATACAAACCCCTCCACCACAATCAGGTGATGACTCAAGGAGGGGACAGTATCTGTATTTCATTTAATTGATTTGTATTAATCATCAGAATATAGTATTGGAAAAAGTTTTGATTCTCTGCTAATCCTCAAAAAAGGATAACCTTGCCTACCAACGTGTGTATAATTAATAATATTGCTGTCATCATATTAAGATCAGAATGTGTCATGTTCTCTCAGTCACTATGTTTTCCTGCCTCTTGCTCACCTTAGCATTTTGTACTATTGTATCTGTATTCTATCTCTGTTGAACCTTCTCATCAGCAAAACACTCTAGTTCTTTCAAATAGTTATTTCAACATTGTCTAAATGTACAATGTAAATATCGATACCAGTGAACTGTTGATAGCAGTCGCAAATAAATTATTGGAGGTGCTTTGTTGATTAAACAGTATTAACACTGTTACTTAAAAAGTGTGGCAACGTACAAAAAGTAATGGCCTAAAAATATGGACATCTAAGTCCACTTTTATATGACGCAATATTTGTCATCTCACTTCATTTTGTGTGACGGTAAATAATACTAAATCTGGTAAAAGCAAAACAACATTTGGCTTTCCCATCATTCTGCGTCATGACCCACGACCTCGTGAGCGCAGTGGGGACTATGAAAGCAGGGTTTAAGGATGTGGGATGTTCCGTATCTTCTTAAACAAATACACATCTTAAGACCTATCTTGGAGCAATAAAAACAGATATTTTTTCCCATTGGAAGCCATGGTAACACAAACAATCTTCACCATCGTCGAAGTGGTGCCACCAAAAAAGCTGTATTACCTCTACAGACACTTTTTTAAGTAACATTTTAAAATTTTCAACTGTAATACAAGTGCAAAGACAATATAAAAAATGTGAAAACAACTTGGGCCACTATACTGAGTCATTTTCACATCCTTAATGATCACAGATAGAAGGTTTCCCACAACTGCCACTGACAGCTTTAGAAGTCAAATATAAAGATCGTGCACCTTCGTCATAAAATCACGTGATTTTTGTTTACGTTGCCATATTACTGGTCAAACAAAGCATTGTTGAAAGTTAATTCCACTGAGATGAAAAGAAAATATGTTTTATAGCCCGACACCCAGAGTTAGTATAGAGGACCCATATCTAATGCTGAAGTCAATGTTTTCGCCGATGAGAAAGTGGACTGTTAATTCGCTTCCCTGTCTTGGACAACTGGATATACACATGTATCTGGTGAGTAAGTCGTCGAGATTTACAGGGAAAAGTTTGAAAGCGTATAAAAGTCTGGACACATACAAATACTTCGTTTCTAGATCTGTTCTCTATCAGGAATAAATCCTACATAGTGATGGAGTCACTCAGATTTTTTCAATGCAATTACCAATATTTAAATAAATGACCCCTTGTTTTACACAAACTCGCATTCATTAACTGTGATTGGGGGAAAAAAAATTGCCTCTGTACACAGAAACGTATTGCTGCCACATAGTTACATCTGTAAAGCTCTCTCTGACAGATGCTTTATTTTTTTTTTTCAATACGCAGTGCTCTCAAATGAGTCAATTTAGGATTATTAATACTTCTTGATAATTTGCGATTGAGAAGAATAATTCCTACCTGAAATGAAATGATGGTGACACAGGCGTGTGTATTTCGTAGGGTACCATCCATCCAATTTAATTGCCAAAATATTGCTCTTTTCTCGTCTTTTCAGCTGGTATTCTATAGAATGATCTATTCTAAGAACTGTCTCATCTATTGTGACAACCAACAGCACAATAGGTCTCGGGCATTGTGAAAAATCTGCTCCGGTTCAACGACTCCCGTACTGCCGAGCAGCTTTGTTTGATGGGTAATATGGCACCGTGAAAATGGTGACGTCACGTGCACGAGCTCTGTACCTGTTCGCTGGGAAGGCTGTCAATGAATGAGTTAATAGTAGTGACAACAAATCTTCTTCAACTTTGATAGAGATAGAGGACAATTTGTATTGTTACATAGCTTACTGCTTTTGAGCAGCGCTTTAAGTACTTCTTATTTCATTTTCACATTCTCCGTTTAACAGCCTATCGAAGCCAAGGGGAAAACAAGCATGCAGTTAAGTTATTTACTCCACTTTATTTTCACCAAATCTGTTTCTGGAGTAAAATTATTTTTTTTTTGTGAAAGTATGTACCCTTTTGCGTTTCACTTCACGATGTTGCAGCGAGTGCCGCTTCCCTTGTGCTCTCTGCTGCTGTGTTGTACAGTTTAATTCAAAGTTTGTGTTAATTGACCCTTGAATTGGCTTGCATTTTTTTTCATATTCATATTCCGCATTATTTGCCATCTCACAGGATTTTGAGTGTGTGCTGTAATTTTTTTTTAAATGGTCGCTTCCAAGCCTAAGACATTGAAACTAAAGAAAAAACAAAGACATTCATTGAATCACATATTACAAGGAATAAAACATAAAAAGTATATGGTATTACTGTGCATTATTATATGTTTAAGAGTTTAACAGGTGATTAAGAGTACAGAAAGTGCTTGTATGAGTATGGTAGTGTTTAATAAGAGCGTAGAGAAGATGAATCAGCTTGAGTCTGGGAAGATTCAAACCACTTTAAAGTATGTATAGATAATGAAGATACTATTTACTTTTGGCTTGTCCCATTAGGGTTCACCACAGCTTGTCATCTAAGATGAACACTTATATTTGTTTGGCACAGTTCTTACACCAGATGTCCTTACTGACGCAACCCCTCTTGGGGAGTAGAGGCCCCAGTGAAACATGAACTCACAACCCCTGGTTTATCAAACCAATGTTCTAACCACTGAGGTATGGGGCCCCTATGCATAAATAGTAAAGATGATGACCCAAAATGGGTCCGCGACACACCATTTGAGGACCGTTGCTCAAGTGGTTACCCAAAGTTCAACACGTTTTATTTGACAGTGACTGTCAGTCTAAACATGGAACAGTACAAAAAATAGGCTCCTTTAAAGGAATACTTGGAACAAATTTGCAGTCTGTCTTGCATCACAGAAAAGTCTTCTTCCCATTAAAGGGGAGTTGTTTTTTTGTTTTGTTTTTTTCCTTGGGAGCAACCAAAAACGACTTGGCTACGGTACTGTTATAGTCATAGTGTTTGTCAGGGACAATTGTTCTCCATCAGGAGGTAATAAGACACAAGGGTGTTTTAACATTATGAGTCTTTATTGGGAACATTACATTGCCCTAGTCAGCTATTTATTACTTAGGGTGCAAGGTGTTCTTTATTCTTTATTTATCAAATATCAGTCTAACAAGTGACTCACTTTTCATTTAAAAGTAAACAAAGAGTTTTGCCAAATGTCTTTTGTCTCTGTGCAAATGCGGCCAGATGGCTACGTTTGTAAACTCTCACAAATTAGCCTGTATTTTTAGATTACAAATTGTAATCATGTAAGCTTGTCTCAAATCTAAATACTGCACCACTGAGTGGTGTTATAATATTATCTCTAAATATTGATTTGAAAGCGTGGCAAGGGATAACGGGTGATTGTACTACCATCTGAGAAGCAGAGGAAATCTTGTGACAATGCAGCAGCCAAAAAAAAATGTCCCATTCAAAGGCCTTAAAAAATGGAGGAAGTACGATTCCTAAAGTTTGTCTTGCCTTTTCTTCTGCTTTTTTCATATCATCACTGAACTTTCTTTTCTTTTACACTTGTACGACGGTCACCCGAGATCACATTCTGAGTTTTTCAATTTTGCTATGGGAAAATACTTTTGAAATAAGAACAAACTAGAGGTAAAACTGTGTCCTGGAATGGATTACGCTCAACATTTAAGGTTCCGTGTGTAATCGAGTCATATTCAGTCATGGCTAGGTCTTGTATTTCTCATGTTGTCTGGAAATGAGCTTTTACAGGAGATATTATGTACGATCACCCTTAAACTCAGTTTACAATAAACTGAAATATTACTGTCTGGCCAGGCTGTCCAAAGATTCAACCAAGTTGTTTGTTTTCTCCCCTTAAGAATTTAAAGCTCCTCCAAAAGAAGGAACGCTTCATTGTTTAAAAGCCCAACATCTCTGCGATTGTAATTATATTTTCTCAAATGTTGACTTTTGGGAACTTGCTGCCCTTTTCCCGGATGATAAACACATGTCTTTCGCTGACATTTGCAAGAGCACGAACTTCCTGTCATGGTAGAGCAACAAAATGACCACAAATTATGACTTCTAATGTGTTTTGTTCTTCCCTCTTAGTGAGATGTGGAGGATCACGACCTTATTACTGATATTTGCACTGGTGCTGGGCTCAGAGGTAAGAACACCACGCTCATTGATTGATTTTGATTATGTCTGGACCTCACTATCAAATCAGTAGAGTGAGTTTTCTGGTCACTATTAAACAATTCACATCCATCCATCCGTTTTCTGGTCAGCTTATCCTCACAAAGGTCGCGGGATTGCTGAAGCCCATCTCAGCCGTCTTCGGATAGGAGGCAGGGTACACCCTGAACCGGTTGCCAGCCAATCACAGGGCACAAAGAAACAGACCACAGTCACACTCACAATCATATCTAGGGGCAATTTAGAGTCTTGGGATGTGGGAAGAAACGCAGTGCATGCAGAAACAATTCACAGTGTCACATTTTCTTAAAGGTTGATTAAATTACCTCCAGCAGCACAGTGGAGCATCTTGTTACATCTTTGGGCTCACAGTTCTGAGGACCGGGGTTCAAATCTCAGCCCTGCCTGTGTAGACTTTGCATGTTCTCCCCGTGCCGGCGTGGGTTTTCATTTTTCATTTTAAAAATGACAGCTAAGAAATCACATGTACACAAGTACTCTATTGAAATTTTTAGAGTCAACCTTGGTCTGGCTGGTCAACTCAGAGACATTCAGAGAGTAGAAGAGTATGAATGCATCCATTTTCTATACTGCTTGTCCTCATCAGCTGATTTGAGGTGAGAGGGTTGGGTACTCCCCAGACCCGTTACCAGTCAGTCGCATGGCACACGCCAACAAACAACTACTGTATTCACAGTCACGTTCAAACCTGCGGACAATTTTGTAATCTTCAATGAACCTAACAAGAAGGAAAACAGAGGATGTGGAGAAAGCCCATGCAAGCGAGAACCTCTTGACCGAGAAGTGAACATGCTAACAGCTACACTAACATGTTGCCCATAATTGAAATTGAACATCAATATAGAATACATACAGCATGTACCTCCTGTATTCAGTATCTAAACATGTCTGTGAATAAAACTAAGCGCACAGTCCAGGGCAGTTCTAGTTTTCCTCAAACGTCCTGAAAACAACATGCATTCCATATTAGAAGGGTAACACACCACCAAAGCAAAATGTCACAGAGTTGCTGAAACAATGACTTCATTTCAATTTTTAATCAAAGTGACTCTCAATTTCATCTCAAATGTACTTAATCGAATTGAAATCTACGCCTGTTTACCTGAACAAAAAGCTATTTTTGTCATGATCCTGCCGCTTCAGCACGAGCTGTGCAGCTGCGCTGATTGGGAGGCGCACACCTGCTCCTCATGCGGGCTGATCATCCCCCGTATATATAGGACCCGGTGACGACTGGTCCTCCGGCCAGTTCGTTGAGCTTTATGTCCCGTTCCAGCACTCGTATTCCTGATTGAACCTGTGTGTTCCGACCTCCGTCCGTTCTCCAACCAACCTTGTAAGCCTGACTCCTTGATACTTCTGCCCGCGTTGATCCCCGTGCACCGGACTGCCTGCTCGATCCCCGAACTCTGCATACAATAAACGTGTCTCTTCTTGAACTACCTTGCGTCTTCCGAGTTCCTGCATTTTGGGTCCTAACTCTCGTTTCCGATGGGACGTGACAGAACGAACTGGCCATCCAGGCCACCAAACATGAGGCGTCCGGGTGGACAGGTCAGGAGGACGACCCGGACGCCAAGCACCAGGGTCCCCACGGGGCGATTCGGGCGGACGACCTCTGTGAGGAACAAAACTGCGAAGCAGGAACCAGAACGAGGCAGGCCACTGCTCCGGACGAGAACCTCCCACGCCGTCATTGCAAGACGACCAGGGATGGGTCGCCAACGAGGCCAGGTCCTGAAGCGGCTGGGCGAACTCAGGAGCGAAGAAGATGGAGAGCAGGACCAGAGCCATGACCGCCACCCCGAAGTCTCTCCAGCTCCTGGGTGGCTCCACAGAACTCCCCAGCGCCTGCTGGACAGCAACTTGAGAAGGCAGCGACCCCGTCGCCGCCGCCTCCTCCTGGACAGCAACTTGAGAAGGCAGGGACCCCGTCGCCGCCGCCTCCTCCTGGACAGCAACTTGAGAAGGCAGCGACCCCGTCCCCGCCTCCTGGACAGCAACTTGAGAAGGCAGCGACCCCGTCGCCGCCGCCTCCTCCTGAACAGCAACTTGAGAAGGCAGCGACCCCGTCGCCGCCGCCTCCTCCTGAACAGCAACTTGAGAAGGCAGCGACCCCGTCGCCGCCGCCTCCTCCTGGACAGCAACTTGAGAAGGCAGCGACCCCGTCGCCTCCGCCTCCTCCTGGACAGCAACTTGAGAAGGCAGCAACCCCGCCGCCTCCTCCTGGACAGCAACTTGAGAAGGCGGCGCCAGTACCGCCCCCTCCTGGACAGCAACTTGAGAAGGCGGTGCCAACTCCGCCCCCTCCTGGACAGCAACTTGATAAGGCGGCGCCAGTGCCGCCCCCTCCTGGACAGCAACTTGAGAAGGCGGCGCCAGTACCGCCCCCTCCTGGTCAGCAACGTGAGAAGGCGGCGCCATCGCCGCCCCCTCCTGGACAGGAACTTGAGGGCGTGCCCGTCGCCGACAGAGCAGGAGTGTGGAGCGTCCGCGGGCCGGTCGCCACTGCCACTCCAGAGCACGGACGAGAAGCGGCTGTGGAGACGTCGCCACCTTCTGGACAGCAACGTGAGGCGGTATCGGGTCGGTACCCACTGCCACGTGAGCTTGCAGTGCATCCGTAGAAACAGCAACGTGGGCGTGGCGTGGTGGCGAATCCGTTTCCAGGGCAACGTGAACCTGAGTAGGCGGAGAGTCAGTCGAAACTGACACGTGGGCGTGTCTCGGGAGCGGGTCAGTTCCAACTGCCGCGTGAGCTCTGCTCGGAACCGCCAACACTGCGACGTGCACTTGAGGTGGCGAGTCTGTTCCCACTGTGGCGTGCACTTGGCAAGGGGACGAGTCGGTTTCCACGGCAACGTGAACCTGAGCAGGCGCAGAGTCAGTCGAAACTGACACGTGGACGTGTCTCGGGAGCGGGTCAGTTCCAACTGCCACGTGAACCTGAGTCAGCAGCGAGTCCGTCGCCGTTGCGACGTCAGCGTAGGTCGGCTGGTTCGCCAATCCTTGCCGGACCTGGGCCGTGAGAGCTGCCAATTCAGCGCTCTGCCTCTCTAACTGCGCCCGCATTTCGCGATTGAACGCCTCGTGGTTTGGCGGCTCCTCCTCCCTCTGGGCTTGAGCCTTTGCCACCAGCTGCGGGTCTGCCGGTCTCACAGTTGCCGGCGAGGAGTGGGAGGACGGTGTCTTCGTTGCCGCACCGCAAGAGACACCAGGGAGCGCCCGGCCGGGGCGTCTCCTCTGGCCGCCACGCGGAGGTCCCGGGTCGATGGCCAAGCGGGTTCCCTCGTACCGATAGGTGCACTTGGATCTACCGGGCGAAGTCGCTCGGGTGCTGGAAACGCGGGAAGGCGGGGCAAACTGACTGGGATCAAAAGCCGGGCAAAGAGACTCAAAATCAAAGTCGTCGGAGTCGTACTCAGGCAGCCCGGCATACAAATCACGGTCCTCCTCATATTCCGAAAAGTCAGAGTCCAGAAGAATATGAGGAGCCGGACGGGTCGTGTTCGGGACGTATTCATACCTCGCTGGCGGAGCGTAAGACACGGAAGTGGAGGACATCAGGGAGCCTACCCGGATTGGGCAGGCTTGGTCCTCCGGCAGACGGTCTACCTTGCGTCGGTCCCGGCGACGCCGGGTCTTTCCTGCTGGGTCCTGTATTGGCCAGTTCGTTCTGTCACGTCCCATCGGAAACGAGAGTTAGGACCCAAATGCAGGAACTCGGAAGACGCAAGGTAGTTCAAGAAGAGACACGTTTATTGTATGCAGAGTTCGGGGATCGAGCAGGCAGTCCGGTGCACGGGGATCAACGCGGGCAGAAGTATCAAGGAGTCAGGCTTACAAGGTTGGTTGGAGAACGGACGGAGGTCGGAACACACAGGTTCAATCAGGAATACGAGTGCTGGAACGGGACATAAAGCTCAACGAACTGGCCGGAGGACCAGTCGTCACCGGGTCCTATATATACGGGGGATGATCAGCCCGCATGAGGAGCAGGTGTGCGCCTCCCAATCAGCGCAGCTGCACAGCTCGTGCTGAAGCGGCAGGATCATGACAATTTTGTTTTTTATATGGAAACAGGAAGAAAGACACGAGTGTCTTCTTCTTCTTTTCCTTTCGGCTTGTCCCGTTAGGGGTCGCCACAGCGTGTCATTTTTTTCCATCTAAGCGCATCTTGTGCATCCTCCTCTCTAACTCCCACTGTCCTCATGTCCTCCCTCACAACATCCATCAACCTTTTCTTTGATCTTCATCTCGCTCTTTTCCCTGGCAACTCCACCCTCAGCACCTCTCTACCAATATACTCACTCTCTCGCCTCTGAACATGTCAAAACCATCGTAGTCTGCGCTCTCTAACGTTGTCTCCAAAACATCCAACTTTGACTGTCCCTCTAATGAGCTCATTCCTAATCCTAGCCAACCTGCTCATTCCGAGCGAGAACCTCAACATCTTCATTTCTGCTACCTCCAGTTCTGCTTCCTGTTGTTTCTTCAGTGCCACCGTCTCTAATCTGTACATCATGGCCGGACTCACTACTGTTTTACAGACTTTGCCCTTCATCCTAGCGGATACTCTTCTGTCACATAGAACACCAGACACCTTCGGCTAACTGTTCCATCCTGCTTGGACCCATTTTTTCACTTTCTTACCATACTCACCATTGGTCTGTATTGTTGACCCCAAGTATTTGAAGTTGTCGACCATCGCTATCTCTTCTCCCTGGAGCTTCACACTTCCTCCTCCGCCCCTCTCATTCACGCACATATATTCTGTTTTACTTCGGCTAATCTTCATTCCTCTCCTTTCCAGTGCGTACCTCCATCATTCTAATTGTTCCTCCGCCTGTTCCCTGCTTTCACTGCAGATGACAATATCATCTGCGAACATCATGGTCAAACGGGATTCCAGTCTAACCTCATCTGTCAGCCTATCCATTACTCCTGCAAACAGGAAGGGCCTCAGCATGGATCCCTGATGCAGTCCCACCTCCACTTTAAATTGTTCTGACACACCTATCGGACATCTCACCGCTGTTCTGCTGCCCTCATACATGTCCTGAACGACTAACATATTTCTCCGCCACACCAGACTTGGACATCCAGTACCACAGTTCCTCTCTTGGTACTCTGTCATAGGCTTTCTCGAGGTCTATGAAGACACAATGTAGCTCCTTCTGACCTTCTCTGTACTTTCCCACGAGCATCCTCAAGGCAAATAATGCATCTGTGGTGCTCTTTCTAGGCATGAAACCATACTGTTGGTCACAGATACTTACTTCCGTCCTGAGTCTAGCGTCCACTACTCTTTCCCATAACTTCATTGTGTGTCTCATCATCTTTATTCCTCAGTAGTTTCCACAGTTCTGAACATTGCCTTTATTCTTTAAAATGGGGACTAGCCTACTTTTCATCCATTCTTCTGATATCTTCTCTCCCACTAGTGTTCTATTGAATAAGTTGGTCAAAGACTCCACAGCCACCTCACCAAATTGCTTCCATACCTCCTCTGGTATATCATCGGGTCCAACTGTCTTTCCATTTTTCATTCTGTTCAGTGCCTTTTTAACTTCTCCCTTACTAATCATTGCCGCTTCCTGGTCATTCACGCTTGCCTCTTCTACTGAACCTTCTCTCCCATTTTCGTCATTCATTAACTTCTCAAAGTACTCTTTCCATCTACATAGCACACTACTGTCACCAGTCAACATATTTCCATTGCTATCCTTAATCACCTTTACATGCTGCACATCCTTCCCATTCCCCTCCCTCTATTTGGCCAACCTGTAGAGATCCTTTTCGCCTTTTTTTGTATCCAACCTGGAGTACAAGTTGTCGTATGCCTCTTGTTAAGCCTTCACCACATCTACCTTTGCCCTATGATGCATCTCAGTGTATTCCTTATGCCTCTCCTCAGTCCTCTCCGTGTCCTACTTCCTCTTCACTAATCTCTTTCCTTGGATGACTTCCTGTATTTTGGGGTTCCCCCACCAAGACTCCTTCTCCCCTTTCCTACCAGAAGACACCCCAAGTACTGTCCTGCCTGCCTCTCTGAATACCTTGACAGTAGTATTCCAGTCTTCCGATAGCTCTTCTTGACCACCTAGAGCCTGTCTCACCTCTTTTCAAAAGTCCAAACAACATGCTTCCCTTCTCAACTTCCACCACCTGATTCTCTGCTCTACCTTTGTCTTCTTAATCTTCCTACCCGCTACCAGAGTCATCCTACACACCAGCATCCTATGCTGTCGAGTCACACTCTCCTCCGCCACCACATTACAGTCAGTAACCGCCTTCAGATTACATCGTCTGCACAAAATATAATCCACATGTGTGCTTCTGCCTCCGCTCTTGTAGGTCACTCTATGTTCCTGTCTCTTCTGGAAATACGTGTTCACCACTGCCAATTCCATCCTTTTTGCGAAGTCCACCACCATCTGCCCCTCAAAGTTCCTTTGCTGAATGCCGTACTTACCCATCACTTCTTCATCGCCCTGTTTCTTCCCCAACATGTCCATCGCAATCTGCACCAATCACAACTCTCTCTCTGATGGATGCTCATCTGGTTCCTTCCAGAATTTCTCTTTCAACTCACAGTCACATCCTACCTGTGGGGCAGAGCCGCTAACCACATTATACAAAACACACTCAATTTCAATTTCCATCATCATCACTCAATCTGATACTCTTTTCACCTCCAGGACATTCTTACCCAGCTCTTCCTTTAAAATAACCCCTACTCCATTTCTCTTTCCATCTACTCCATGATAAAATAATTTGAACCCTGCACCTAAACTTCTCGCCTTACTCCCTTTCCACTTGCTCTCTTGGATGCACAATTTATCAACCTTTCTCCTAATCATCATGTCAACTAACGCCTGAGCTTTTCCTGTCATAGTCCCAACATTCAAAGGCCCTATACAGCTGTATGGTCTGTGTCTTTCTCTGCTTCTTCTGTCGACTAAGCAATATTCCTCCTCATTTTTGTCTTCGACCTACATTATCTGAATTTCTACCTACGCCTTGCAGATTAACATTTAAGGGTGCAGGTGTAGGAATCCCGGGCCATGGACTAACCTTTAAGGAATTCGTATGATGAACGCTCATATATGTTTGGCACTGTTTTACGCCGGATGCCCTTCCTGACCCAACCCTATGTATTTATCCGGGCTTGGGACCGGTGGGAGGAAACCGGAGTGTCCGGGGAAAACATGCAAAAACCACACAGGCGGGCCTTGAATGTGAACCCCAGTCCTCAGATCTGTGAGGCCAATGCTCTAATCATTTGCTCCACCATGCCACCAACAATTTACCTGTTGTTCTTTTTTCTTTTCTGGGGAACTCACTGTATCCTGAGCCGTTAACTGAAAAGCTTACCTATTGGCATATTTTGGCGCTCTTTCTGCAATTCCCAATGATGCCACAAGATTGCACCAAAGCCTTGGCTCATAAAAAAGTAATAATAGCGATATAGTTGCAGCAATTCATCGCTTTCTGTGGTCCTCCATGAAAGCAGACTGAAAACATGTATTTTTTAGTTGTAAGTTTGTTTTTTCAACTGATGGATGCTTTTGGATCGCTATGCAAAGTTGTTGACAGTTTATACATCATACGTTATAAATGTTGCTCACTATAAATTAAATATTAGACACTGATAAAAGTAATTACCTCTAAATTGAATATTAGATCATCATTGTTCAGAATTCAGGGCATGAGCCACTGTTTATTTGAACCTCTAAAGCAAAAAAACCCTGTACATGTCAACAAAAACATTTGGCCATATTTCAATAGGTTGGCCTGATTAAGCAAAATCCATGCGATATTTGAATTGAATAGGTCAAAATTGTCTTAAATTAGCTAAAACATATGACACAATAAATTTGTTTTTCTTTTCTCTGTATTTAATCAAAACAAGACATTTGCAAATGTCTACTTTTACTTTGGAGTCACAGTCTATGAACTTGGAGTAATTGAGCAGAACAATGGGTCAAAGACACAAGTACAGAATGAGAATACTCACAAGCAACTGCTGTAGGCCAGGATTCACCACTCCCCTAATAATCAGCCAACCCGACTTCAGCTCCTGACATTACTCATTAGTAGTGTCGTACCAAGTACCAGACAGAGGCATTTTGACACGATAACGTTAAAGGCCAGTACACAAAAAAGCCAACGGTCAGCCACTGACTGCCTGTGTGCCAACAAGTTAATAATGCCTTTAAGTTTGGTGGCTTTTGCGCATCTGTGACTGTGAGGAAGGCGGGAGGAAGAAATGGCTGCAAACTGCTGAGCTTCTGCAGAGTCCTCACAAGCTGAAACAAGATGCACAAAGCATCCTTTGAAAGTATTAGCACCGGATGTTATCCTCCAAGTTCACAGCTCACGAGGCTGTGTTAGCAAAATCTGTAAAATCAGTCGAGTGGAGTACAGCTCGGGAAACTCGGCATTTGATGCACACGAGAGTCAGGATTACTAGCAGGAGAGCGATAGTATTGGACAATCTAGGGTTGGTGGGCCCTGGTGGGCCCCTCCATCCCTGGGACACATGTCACTTGTCGAAGGAGACCACTCCGGAAATTGGGGAGTTCGAGAAGAACAAAAATGCACCCAGTGCAAAAATAAAAAGAAAACCACTTGCTATCCAAGTGGAGCAAAAAGCGCTACTCTTTAAGAGTGTAGCCAGGTTTGAACTTACATACTCAAAGCATTCTACAGGATATGTACATTATACATGTTTTTTATTATTGTTTTGTGTCTAAGCAAGAGCCTTATTTATTTTGAATGATGATGTGGTGTAGCTCTGAGAAAAGCAGTGCTTTCTGAATAAGGAATTCTCCCTGCTGTAATTCCGTTTTAATTCTGGATTGTGATACAACAATGAAGTGACTCAGCAAAAAAAAAATGTAAATGGTGTGTTTGGGAAACTGTGGAACTAATCCTGATGATTGCATTTTATAGGTTACCCGATGTGAGGATGTAGGGTCCGTGGCTGCTGATGAGTTAGCCGCGCAGGCTCAGAAGGAGAATTTGGGCGACATATCCACAGTACCAGGAACCACACGTCACCAGATTCTGGCAGCGCAGTTTGAGTGCTACCTGAAGATAATCCACGATCCACCACGAACCGAAGAAGGTGACGTCACCGTTCAGTACCAGATCATCCACTCGGTTTATTCTTAGGCCAACTAACATTTAGTCCCATTTAAAGCCGCTGTGTGGAACAATTTGACCATCGTACTCATAATTAGAATGATTATTAGGACTGAGTTGGAATACGTATTGCCTTTCTCTTGTTACCATGGCCACCCCAGATCAACTGCTTTCTGCCCATTACATGTATTGTTGCTGGGCCAGCCAGGAAAACCTAATGTTTTGTTTCTTCACATGATGACAGAGGACTTCTGTTAGTGTTTAGGTTGTTAACATTAGTCTGATTTTTAGCAGAAAATCATTTATAGCTGTCCATATGAAGAGTTTGTTTTCAAAACGAGACATAGGCATTTTTTTCAGATTTACGAAACTCGCGCCAAAATTATCCATTCGGAGCTGGATAATTTTGGCGCGAGTTCCGTAAATCTGAAAAAAATGCCTATGTCTCGTTTTTAAAACAAACTCTTCATATGTATTCATGCCAGTGTCTTAAAAGTTCTAATAGGAGCTCTAAAAACTACAACAAGAACAATAAATATTGTTGAATCTCAAGTCAAGGGCCCTGCCCTCACGCCATCATGGTTTGGTTTTCATTTTGCCTTGTGCAGCATTTTTTTCACAGTTATTTTCAACAACGTGTGTTAAGAGAAGAAGAATCTGAGAAATGTACAAAGTATTTGATCCTGCAGGGCTGCTTTTGGAACACCTCTACAAAACATGAGCCTTAGAATCAACAGGTTTGTTTTCCCACGCACGTAAAATTTGGAGACCACTGCCTCCGGGTAAAATCATGACAGTGTATCTGACCACCATTGGCCGAGTTTGATGTCATTTTTAACCACAAGTGGTGGTGTTAGTACCACGTGGTGATGTATCAGTCGAAAGTCACTCATAAAACCGGTGAAGAGAAACCGATCATCTGAAATCAGAGATCACATCAATTCAGTCAATTCAAGTCTACAAAAAGCAGGGGCTGAAGCTTTAAGTTCAAAGTTAAGAAGATCTGACAAGACTAACGGAATAAAGCAAGTATTGGACAAGAGTTATACTATAATAATGAGGAAAAAAGGAAAAAGTGAAAGTCCTTATTTACTATAATCATTATATACTGGGAGATACATTCTGTATACACACATTTGTTTTTCTTTTACCAGGGTTTGTCATGGCTCAAATTGAAGCTTGAAACTGGTACTATTCTGATCATTAGTACACGAGCATATACGGTACTCCTCGGCCCAATCTCAAGCAAACACCTTTGAAGTATTTGTTTCTTGTTTTCTTGAATTTTATAGTAGTAAACAAAATGAAAATACAAATACAGTTTGATCTTAAATGAAATGTGACAAAAGTGCACAAATAAAATTTAAAAGCAAAGGTAATCTACTTTAACTTAACTAAAAGTGACTAAGTTAAATCGTAGTTTAACATTCTCTTGAGGCATTTCATTTTGGAATTTCCACAGTCAGAGGCAGAACGTTTACATCTATTTTTGGCCAACAATAATTTCTTATCTTGTGTAGTGTAGCCACTTCTGCTCGAGAAATTTGTGTATTATTTCGAAAAACACGTTCTCCTTAAAAAGTAAAAACACTGCTGGTAACTTTTGAGGTAACTTTCTTCAGTCAGTGCAGAAAAGTGACCTCACCATTTGCGCTATTATACACTATTGTTCTCTTAAGGAAGCACTTTGGATTTTTACTTCTCTGTAGTAGTACAGATTATAATTTGACCTCCTGCGGCAATTTCTCTTCCAAGTGAACCTTGATTAACATCCGTTTTCACCTTTATGACATGAATGTTAAAATGATTTTGATGTGTTCTTCAAAAGGTTTCATAATTCCCATTATTATATTTACAAAATACAATCTGAGAAAATCACGGGTTGACAAACATCCTGGAACGGATTGAGGTCGACCTTTGATATTCCATCTTAAATCTATACTGCTGCCTAACAAAATCAATGAATGAGATAGCAAACTGATATGTAGTAATAGACATTTGAAGTGGCACAAAGACACAAAAATATTGTTACTCAAGTTGTTTCACATTCGCCACAGATGCACTTTATGTTTGGTGCTCCAGTAATTTATTCAAATACACCAAGGTTGTTGCAGAGAAAGAGGATGTGGGTATGAAAGAAAGGAAACTTGGCCTTTGTCTGGAGGCAGTGCTTTTTACTGCTTCTCAGCTCTAATCCACCTTTGAAATGTTATTTTGTGATCGGCTTCCCAACATGCCACTCGGCAGCCCGCTAATACCAGGCTTCCGTCCATTGTTGGCCTCGCTTGAGTGGCCCAGCTGCCGGGAGGTTTCCATTTTCAAATCATTCTTAATCTTCTTGTGGAGGTTGATCCTGCTTGAGGATTCAGTCTGAGGTACTTTCAGGTCTTTGTGCATATTAAGGCTTATGATAGCTGGCTATAAATGTCATGAAACATGTAAAGTACGACGAATTGTAAGTCACATCTTTATTTTAATTATATCCCTAAGTGTACAGTGTGCTTTTTTATGTATACTCAACAAAAAGAAGGTAACAACTGAAACTCAGGTAAACCATATCAATTAATACATGACACAATAAGAGAACAGCAATGTAAATGTTTACATAACATAGACAATCAGCCAAACACTAACATGCAAACAATTACAGTAAGATTGTATTCATTTTATTTCAAGCCATCAGATTGTAGGAACCCTTTGTTTTCCAGATATCTCACATCTTCCCATATTTCTTGTTTGTACTGCTTCCTGCAGGCAATTACTGTAACCGCACATGGGATGGCTGGCTGTGTTGGGGGGATTCGTCTCCAGGGACGTTCGTACAGATGTGCCCTGAATACTTCCACGATTTTGACCCTGCCGGTGAGGCCAGGAGCAGGCCAACACAAAATCAATCAAATCAAGTTATGCGCAGTCAATTCTGATCTCTTGTCCAACAGAAAAAGTTACCAAAGTTTGTAATCCTGACGGACAGTGGTTCCACCACCCAGAGAGCAACAGAGTGTGGTCCAATTACACCCAGTGTCAGATCTACACCAAAGACAAACTGAAGGTGAAACTAATAGAGTATTAAATGTCTTTTCTTTCTTACTGATTTCTCAGTGGTTTAAAAAGGTGACTGCTTAGCAAGTCTGCCTCAGTCAAGATGTCCCAGGTGCAAATCCCGGCCAGGCTCGCCCGATGTCAGCTGGGATAGATAGACTCACGATGACTCGTGATGCTAATGAGTGCAGGGGCTACAGAAGATACGAGATGGACGTAGTTGCATAACGCCTTCGCTGATGTTACTGTTTAGGATCCGTTTGGCAAAGATGGGAAATAGTTACTTCACAATTTGACACTACAACACAGATATTTAAATCGTTGCTGCTGTAGATATTATTTTTGAGACTTGCTTTAGGTGGAAACCAATTAACAATGAGTTGTACTGTACTTGGTGTGTGCAGTTCGCCATCAGCTTGTACTATCTGGCCATGGTGGGTCACGGCCTGTCCATTGTCTCCCTGATCATCTGCCTCATCATCTTCTCCTATTTCAAGTGAGCAGATTTTCATCATTTCACTTCCTTCCCAAAATCAGAGTGGTTATTACTGTTTAGGTTTTAGCGTTTACATCCAAAAGTGGTACAAGAATTATATGGTACTTGGGAAAAAAAAACCTCTGTAAAATGAATCTCCACTTTTTGGCTCTTTGATATTCATGAATTCAGCCCTTGGAATTTTATTCTCAGCTTCTTCTTCTTCTTTTATTTTCGGCTTGTCCCGTTAGGGGTCGCTACATCGTGTCATCTTTTTCCATCTAAGCCCATCTCGTGCATCTTGTTCTCTAACACCCACTGTCCTCAAGTCCTCCCTCACAACCTCCATCAATCTTTTCTTTGGTCTTCATCTCACTCTTTTGCCTGGCAGCTCCGTCCTCAGCACCCTTCTACCAACATACTCATTCTCTCGTCTCTGAACATGTCCAAACCATCTTAGTCTGCATGCATAACACCAGACACCTTCCGCCAACTGTTCCACCCCGCTTGGACCCGTTTCTTCACTTCTTTACCACACTCTCCATTGCTCAGTATTGTTGACCCCAAGTATTTGAAATCATCCACCCTCACTATCTCTTCTCCTTGGAGCTTCACTCCTCCTCCTCCTCTGCCCCTCACATTCATGCACATATATTCTGTTTTACTTCGGCTAATCTTCATTCCTCTCCTTTCCAGTAAATGCCTTCATCTTTGTAATTTTTCCTCCGCCTGCTCCCTGCTTTCACTGCAGATCACAATATCATCTGCGAACATCATAGTCCAAGGGGCTCAGTGCAGATCCCTGATGCAGTCCCACCTCCATCTTAAATTCTTTTGACACACTAACGGCACACCTCACTGCTGTTCTGCTGCCCTCATGCATGTCTTGTACTATTCTAACATATTTCTCCACCATACCAGACTTGCGCATGCAGTTCCACAGTACCAACATTTTATCCTCAGAAATTTCATCGAAAAGCTCACCTTCTTGTGTGTGTGTTTTTTTAAATGCCCGACAATGCAACAGGTTGTGCCAAAGCCCTGGAAAATAAGAAAAGTATTATTTGGTGTTAATGATGCACTTTGGAGGAATACAACCACAGTTTGAAGATCTTTTTTTCTAGGAGTAGGATAACTTGGTATATATGACCTATTTGCATAAATGCACGAAAAAGTGAAATCATTGTTGCTTTTTTTAGGAGTCTTAGCTGCCAGAGAATCTCCCTCCACAAGAACATGTTCCTCTCCTTCATTTTGAACTCCGTTGTTACCATCATGTGGCTCTCTTTGACAGCAGCCAACAACCAAGCCATAAACACAAGCAACCCTGTGAGTCCATCGCATTACAAGAATAAAACAACATCTAATGGAACCCGTTTGCAGTGATTTGGTGATTAAAGCCACATTTTCTTTCTGGCAGGTGAGCTGTAAAGTGTTGGCTGTGCTAACCCAGTACACGTCGACTTCCACCTACTTCTGGATGCTGTGTGAGGGCATCTACCTTCACACTCTCATCATTGTGGCTGTCTTTGTCGGGGACCAGAAGCTCTTCTGGTACTACGTCTTGGGCTGGGGTAAGCGCTGTCATTGTCATTGCATGTCGGTATTAGATGTAACAAAATTGCGCCGCTCAACAGATTATAGTTGAGTAACAGATTCTGGTGTCGTGAGCAATAATACTGCGGTTTCACAGTATAACGATACTGCAATCATAGCTGCATAATGTATTATTTGTAAATCTTTTGGTAAATTTTTGTATTGCCGTTGTCTGTAGGCACATCACTAAATGTAAAAAGAAAAATAAACAGTAGAATTTTTTAAAAATAAAATCAAAATGCAGTACAATAGTAAAAGAACTCTCTGTATTTCTCAGAAAATGAGTCGCTACTTCTCTGCTGTTTGCCACTTTGTGAAGTAAAGCGTTAGAGGCGAATGTTAGCCTTGCTGGTTAGCCATTTCAGTACCGAGTCCATATTACTTTTCACAACCAATAATGTAGGCATAGTAACTCTTGTTCACAGTTGGTTGCAAATTCATTTCAAGACACAATAACAGGAATTTTATGAGGTTGTTTTGAATTTGTCAAAGAGTTATAGGTGGCACTCTCCTGCTTGTGATAGCATAGTACCTCGTGGAAGTATTGCCTCCTTGGGCATCCACGTTTTGCCTATCCCTCCTCTCCCATGTTGTGGTAAAAATAATTTTCCACACCAACAACAGGAGGGGATGTGTGCCTTCACCTGCACTTACTTGAAAAAAATAAATAAAGGTCACACCACTGACGGACAAATTGAAGCAGTTTTGAAAGCATGACTTTTTGAAACCGGTAACCTGCCCATGCCTGGTCCCAGCAGTTCCGTTAATGTTCTGCTGCAGGGACATCAGTACATCAGAACTGATGAGGACATCAGTTGGGACTAAGGCAATGCCAAGGGTTCAACATTGAATACATTGAATAAGTGACTTGAATACAGTTTTACTGAAAATAAAATCTGATGTGTGTGTCTACCTTCAGGCTTTCCCATCCTTCCTGCAATCACCTATGCTGTGGCCCGCGGGCTCTTCTTTAATGATAGGTAAGCAAACAGTAGTGATGTCATCAAGGGTTGAGGCTATGGTCGGGGATTTTGTGAGTTAGGGTTAGCAGTTTGGTTAGATTTGGATTAGACTTGGTTTGGCTTCAGATTAGATGGGATTAGATTAGATGGACATGTGTGTTAAAATTACAATATGCTATAGGATAAGGGGTTGTGATTGTTTTAGGTCAAGGGTGCGTGATAGGGTAAATGTTAAGATTAGGGTTGGAATGTGTGAGTTTTTAAAGCTTACACTAAGGTTATAGTTTCAGGACTCAAATTAGGGTGGGTTAAATCTACATGTTTTCACACTCACAAATTTAGAAAATGTCCGCTACAAAATGGCTACACATAAAACACACTTTCACAAACACCCATTAATATGTTAGGATGGATTAGTATTAAGGTTTAGGATCATGTTAGATTTGGGGTTAAGAGTGACTACTTTCTGTGCCTTGTTTTGAACTATTGTGGTACAATTATAGTGTCTAATCTCTGTCACAGGTGTTGGATCAGCTCACACACTTACTTACTCTACATCATTCACGGACCCATTCAAGCTGCGCTGCTGGTGAGTAATTGGGAAAAGTTTTTATAGTATACAGCTCAGATCATCTTGTACTTAGGTACATACAGTAAACTTGGACAATCTACTGAGCTCCACTACTGCAATCGTACCAATTTGTAACCACAGTATTAAAAAAAAAAAAAAAGTTCATTTAATAGCTCTGACAATGTCAATCAAAACTGAGCACTATTATATGTATGAATGAATAAATTAAATAAGATCAACAATGAATGAATGTTTTTGTTGTTGTTGTGTTTTTTTTTTGCATATAGAATGATTAAATATGCATGCTATGTTTATTTACTTTGTGTTCCTGTGAAAAGAAATGTAAATATTTTCCACCCACTTTCAAAAAGATTTTAATTTGCATATAGATGCCACAAAATGTGACCGAAGCAGTATTTTAATACTACCACAAAAACTAAATAGGTGAGTTTTCAGAGCGTAGGGAGGAATAAGGTCCCCCCAAAAATCTATAATCAGGTGCGAAAATGATACACGTATATGCAGGGAACACTCTATATTGTGAATAAAGTAAAATGCATTTTTCATCATCTTTGTAAAACAAAATTGTATTGCATCTCATTACATTGTCCAGGGATATGTAATGCTATGTCTGCAAAGTGTATCTTTCTAGATGTTAAGAATATGAGATTATCTGTAAAGACCTAGATAACATTAAAAGAATGCTTCTTAACCTGGGTTCAATCGAACCCCAGGGGTTCGGTGAGCCAGTCGCTGGGGTTCAACGGACAACTTGACCCACATCGGGTGTCCTTTCCTCTGACCTGAGAGTGACAGGGAGATGACAGAATTATTTCCATTCACTTCCAGTTTATTTTCATTGAATTTAATTTTCTTTGCATGAAATTCACAGTTTGTTGGTTTTGTTCATTTAACATTTAATGATTTTTGTTTGGAACTGTTGCTCGGTTTATTTTGTGCATGACCTGAATGGCTGAGAATCTACATAGACAATAAAATAAAGAACTATTTTCCATCTATTTTGAATTTAAAATCAACAATATTTTATTTTGCAAATTAGGAAGGGTTCCGTGAACCCCAGATGAAACTGGCTGGTTTCCGTATGTTGAACAAGGTTAAAACCACTGCATCACGAGGAGTTGGATCGAGTGTTTGCACCAAATATCTAAAGATAAGGGGCTAAGAAAATGTATAGATGAATGGATTTTGTGTGTCCAGGTGAACTTGTTCTTTCTCCTGAACATTTTACGAGTTCTGATCACCAAGATGAAGGAGACCCACTGTGCCGAGTCCACAACCTACATGAAGGCTGTGAGAGCCACGCTGATCCTCATCCCACTGCTCGGAGTCCAGTTCATTCTTTTCCCCTGGAGGCCCGAGGGCCGCATCAGTCGGGCCATTTATGATTTCTTTGTAAATATCTTCTGCCATTTCCAGGTAAAAAACACAGAACATTTGTGGAGCTATCAAAGTGCAAGACTGGTCAGATTATTGTCATTGTACTTTTCAGGTTTTCGGCAAAAAATGAGAATTTTTTTTTAACACTAAATCTGGTGACATTTGGGTTGACGCAAGTACAGTATATTCAATATCCAAATGTGAAGAGGGTATTTTTTTTTTTATTTGTAATGTCATTTACTTCATATTACTTACCCTTACCTAAAGTGAAGAAAATAAGTATTTGAACACCCTGCTATATTGCAAGTTCTCCCACTTGGAAATCATGGAGGGGTCTGAATTTTTTTATCATAGGTGCATGTCCACTGTGAGAGATAATCTAAAAAGAAAAATCCAGAAATCACAATGTATGTTTTTTATTGATTTGTGTGATACAGCTAAAAATAAGTATTTGAACACCTGTCCATCAGCTAGAATTCTGACCCTCAAAGTCCGATAAGTCTGCCTTTAAAAGTCCACCTCCACTCCATGTATTATCCTGAATCAGATGCACCTGTGTGAGGTCGTTAGCTGCATGAAGACACCTGTCCACCCCATATAATTAGTAAGACTCAAACCTCTAACATGGCAAAGACCAAAGACCTTTCCAAAGACACCAGAGACAAAATTGTACAACTGCACACGGCTGGAAAGGGCTACAGAGAAATTGCCAAGCATCTTGGTGAAAATAGGTCCACTGTTGGAGTATCCTTCAAAAAGTGAGGAATCAGCCCAGAACTACACGACAGGACTTGGTCAATGACCTGAAAAGAGTTGGGACCACTGTTTCCAGGGTGACTGTTACTAATTAACTAAGACGTCATGGTTTGAAATCATGCATGGCACTGAAGGTTCCACTGCTTAAACCAGCACATGTCAAGGCCCATCTTAAGTTTGCCAATGACCATTGGATGACACAGAGGAGTTATGGGAGAATGTTTTGTGGTCACATGAGACCACAATGGAACTTTTTGGTCATAATTCACTCCTCCACACAGATCTCCTCTGGATCAGACAGGTTTGTCGCTGAGAAACACAGAGATTCAGCTCCCACCAAAGATATTAGGTTAAGGTCTGGAGACTGGCTAGTCCACACCAGAACCTTGATATGCTTCTTACGGAGTGTGCTGCGGGTCATCCTCTCCTTAATACAGTGCAGTTGTCCTGTTCCTTGTGCAGAAAAAAACCTCAAAGCATTTTGCTACCACCCCCATAGTTCACAGTAGGGATGGTGTTCTTGGAATGAAACTCATCATTTGTCTTCCTCCAAACACGGTTAGCGGAATTATGACCAAAAAGTTCCATTTTGGTCTAATCTGACCACAAAACTTTCTCCCATAACTCCTCTGTGTCATCCAATGGTCATTGGCAAACTTAAGATGGGCCTTGACATGTGCTGCTTTAAACAGGGGAACCTTCTGTGCCTTGCATGATTTCAAACCATGACGTCTTATTGTATTAGCAATAGTCACCTTGGAAACGGTGGTCCCAGCTCTTTTCAGGTCAGTCACAAGACCTTTTGTATAGTCCTGGGCTGATTCCTCACCTCTCTAAGGATCACTGAGACCCCACTAGGTGACATCTGCATAAGGGTCCACTCTGATTGAGATTGACCGTCATGTTTAGCTTCTTCCATTTTCTGATGATTGCTGCAACAGTGGACCTTTTTTCACCAACCTGCTTGGCAATTTCTCCACAGCCCTTTACAGCCATGTGGAGTTGTACAACTTTATCTCTGCTGTCTTTAGACAGCTCTTTGGTCTTGGCCATGCTACAAGTTTGAGTTTTACAGATTGTATGGGGTGGACAGGTGTCTTTATGCAGCTAACGACCTCACACAGGTGCATCTGATTCAGGATCATACATGGAGTGGAGGTGGACTTTTAAAGGCGGACTAACAAGTCTTTGAGGGTCAGAATTCTAGCTGATAGACAGGTGTTCAAATACTTATTTGCAGCTGTATCACAAAAAAATTGTTAAAAAAACATACATTGTGAATTCTGGATTTTTCTTTTTAGATTATCTCTCTCACAGTGGACATGCACCTACGATGAAATTTTCAGACCCCCTCCATGATTTCTAAGTGGGAGAACTTGCAATATAGCAGGGTGTTGAAATATTTATTTTCTTCACTGTACTTCATTACTTCATGTGCTTCATTGTCACTGTTCTTCAATCGAAAGAGAAAATAGTGCTCGTTTGTTAAACATGTTAAATGCAAACCTTTTTGTTTTACAGGGACTCTTGGTGGCAATTATATTCTGTTTCTGCAATAGTGAGGTATGTTTATCAACTCAAATAGACAAGTCTGTGACATTTACAAAATCAAATTAGGCAGATATTTACAAAATAAAATTAGAGCTGATACGAAAGCAAAATCCAAATTCTACCAAAGACAATAATACTCAATTTTGATTTCGATAACTTTGCGATGAGTCTGTAAACTGTAAGTACTAGAAATCTTGATGTAAATTAATTGCGTTGTGTTCTTTTTCCCCATGTGGGTTCAGGAATGTACAAAGTTTAAATGATATTGCATTAAATTGAGTCTAGTTCTTTGTCAGGTATATTAATGTAATGAGCTCATCAATAATTTGTATATTGTGTGGTGAAAATAATTAAGGTACCATGTGGCTGAAAGATGTACTGCAGTTAAAGTTACGGTAAAGTTACGGTAATTTGTTCAAATAAGTATTCTGTGCACATGCTAGATGTTTTCTAGACATTTTTTCCCCTCTCCATGTCATGTTCGTGGTGCTTTTGTTTGAATTTCGACTGTCACACGACTCTTGTTATCACCACCAGGCCCAAACGGCACTGAAGAGAAAATGGGCCCAGTGGAAGTTGGCCTGGGGTAAGACGGGCTGGGGAGAGACCCCCACCGCCAACAACCACTTCAGCTACCACAACAATTCCTCCTTCACAGAGACCAGCCGTGCCACCGTCAGCATGGAACAAGCCGATACCCACTGCAAAAGCAGCGAGAACGCTCACTTCCTGTCCGGCAGACAGCCAGAGAGAAGTGTGGAGTGCAGCAACGGGGAGGTGGATGTGCTCAACAAGCTGCATACCGTCAACATATGACACACCTTCAGGGGCACCTTTTTTAATATACAAAAAAAGAAAACAAAAAAAAAAAAAATGTCCTACATATTATTTAAGAGCACTTGCAAAACAAGCTTGTTTTACACACATTTTGAGATCACAGCTTCAGTTTATGCACATAGAAACTCTGAAATACATTATTTGTATCATTTTGTAGTCCTTATAGTGATTCTGTGTATACTGTATATTTGATGTGGCTGGCATTGCAAACTTTATTTCCTCATACAGTGTCCTTTGGAAACAACGACTACCATATGATGTCTCTATAAGGCTTATAAGGGTTAACCTTTTGGAGAGGTATAAATGCATTTTTACAGCGCATGCACAAACAATTCACAGTGTCACATTTTGTTAAAGGTTGATTAAATTACCTCCAGCGGCACATTGGAGCATCTAGTTACATCGTTGGCCTCACAGTTCTGAGGACCGGGGTTCAAATCTCGGCCCTGCCTGTGTAGACTTTGCATGTTCTCCCCGTGCCAGCGTGGGTTTTCTCTGGGAACTCCAGTTTCCTCCCACATCCCAAAAACATGCAACATTAATTGGACACTGTAAACTGCCCTTAGGTGTGATTGTGGTTGCAGCTATTGTCTGTCTCCATCTGCCCTGCGATTGGCTGGCAACCAGTTCAGGGTGTATCCCACCTCCTGCCCGATGATAAGCTGGGATAGGCTCCAGCACTCCGTGACCCTTGTGAGGATAAGTGGCTCAGAAAATGGATGGATGGATAATTGTCACCCTCAAAATTCAGAATACAACAACCCATGAAACCTGAAAAGGGTTTGGGATTTTGAAATCATTTTAAAAATAACAACTAAGAAATCAGATGTACACAAGTACTGTATTGAAATTTTCAGAATCAAACCTTGGATCTGGCTGGTCAACTCAGAGACATTCAGAGAGTAGAAGAGTATGAATGCATCCATTTTCTATACTGCTTGTCCTCATCAGCTGATTTGAGGTGAGAAGGTTGGGTACTCCCCAGACCCGTTACCAGTCAGTCGCATGGCACACGCCAACAAACAACTACTGTATTCACAGTCACGTTCAAACCTGCGGACAATTTTGTAATCTTCAATGAACCTAACAAGAAGGAAAACAGAGGATGTGGAGAAAGCCCATGCAAGCGAGAACCTCTTGACCGAGAAGTGAACATGCTAACAGCTACACTAACATGTTGCCCATAATTGAAATTGAACATCAATATAGAATACATACAGCATGTACCTCCTGTATTCCGTATCTAAACATGTCTGTGAATAAAACTAAGCGCACAGTCCAGGGCAGTTCTAGTTTTCCTCAAACGTCCTGAAAACAACATGCATTCCATATTAGAAGGGTAACACACCACCAAAGCAAAATGTCACAGAGTTGCTGAAACAATGACTTCATTTCAATTTTTAATCAAAGTGACTCTCAATTTCATCTCAAATGTACTTTATCGAATTGAAATCTAAGCCTGTTTACCTGAACAAAAAGCTATTTTGTTTTTTTATATGGAAACAGGAAGAAAGACACATCAAGTGTCTTCTTCTTCTTTTCCTTTCGGCTTGTCCCGTTAGGGGTCGCCACAGCGTGTCATCTTTTGCCATCCAAGCCTGTCTTGTGCATTTAACTCTCTAACACCCACTGTCCTCACGACTTCCTTCACAACATCCATCAACCTTTTCTTTGGTCCTCTCGCTCTTTTACCTGGTGGCTCCAACCTCAGCACCTTTCTACCAATATACTCACTCTCTCGCCTCTGGACATGTCCAAACCATCGAAGTCTGCTCTCTCTAACCTTGTCTTCAAAACATCCAACTTTGGCTGTCCCTCTAATGAGCTCATCTCTAATCCTATCCATCCTGTTCACTCCAAGCCAGAACCTCAGCATCTACATTTCTGCTACCTCCAGTTCTGCTTCCTGTTGTTTCTTCAGTGCCACGGTCTCTAATCTGTACATCATGGCTGGCCTCACCACTGTTATATAAACTTTTCCCTTCATCCTAGCAGAGACTCTTCTGTCACATAAGACACAAGACACCTTCTGCTAGCTGTTCCAACCTGCTTGGACCCGTTTCTTTACTTCCTTACCACATTCTTCCTTGCTCTGTATTGTTGACCCCAAGTATTTGAAGCAATCCATTCTCGCTATCACTTCTCCCTGGAGCCTCACTCTTCCCCCTCCAACCCTCTTATTCACACCAATATATTCTGTTTTACTTGGGTTAATCATCATTCTTCTCCTTTCCAGTGCATGTCTCCATCTTTCTAATTGTTCCTCTGCCTGCTCCCTGCTTTCACTGCATATAACAATATCATCTGCGAACATCATTGTCCAAAGTGATTCCAGTCTAACCTCATCTGTCAGCCTATCCATTACCACTGCAAACAGGAAGGGGGTCAGAGCTAATCCCTCATGCAGTCCCACCTTCATCTTAAATCCCGGGTGTCATCCCAATAAACGTTCTAAAATAGAGATTGTAATGAAAAATATATATAGCATTATTAACTTCAATGTCTATACGAAAAAATAAATGTGAGCGGCGAGCGCGTCATCAATGCGCGAAGTTGTCATTCTACGACATCCAAGTGGTCGCCATATTGGCTGCGTCCTCCGTCCGTGACATCACCCGGACATTCGCAAATTAAAACACGCGGTGCACCCTAACAATGGGAGACAAACGCGCCTCGTCTGACACTTTTCGAAAAGGAGAACACCACACAACCGAGTGAAGTTACCGGGGCAATATTACACTATTGTTTCGAACCCTCGGGGCAATATTACACTATTCTTTCGAGCCATATTCAGATAATATGCGATCACGGCCAAACCTCATCCACGTCCGATCCACTTCCGTGACAGAGATGAGCTATCGCAGCGACATGCATCCTTCCCAGAAGCAGTGACAGCCGAACGTGGCGCCTCAGCCAGTGTGGCAGATAAGGAGGAGGTGGAGCCGAGCGATGCTGCTTTTAGGGGTATTGTAGTAGCACCGGAGAAAAGGAGTCCGAGGCGGAGTGTCGGACACAGGAACAAAACTTGTTTTATTGGCAGACATCAAAACACTACTCGCATAACGGCAGGAACTCTGTGAACTCGTCACTCCGGAAGAGCAACAAAAACAGTCTGCACCCCAACTCGAGGTCCCGCGAGTGAATTATGTAAACACCACACAAGCCCCCCCAGAATTCACCCATAGTCAAAATCCTTGTGCCGTCGAGGGATGACGACCCGACCCCGGCGGGTGTGCAATGTAGGGGCCGAGGGGGGCGGGGCCACACTGTCCATTGAGTCACGGGACAAGGGCCCAGGCGGGGTCAAGGGCACCCCGGCAGGCGCAGGGGCATAGGGCAAAGGGGGGCGACGCCGGCGCGGGGGGAGGGCCAACCCCAAAGGCTGGGCAATGTTCAGGTGCGCGGGTTTGACCCTGTCCACGGAAACAGTCTCGGGTCTGCCGCCAATGTCCACGAGCAGGCTCTTATCCCCGTGCTCCAGGACCCTGAACGGCCCGTCGTATGGGGGGCCCAGAGGTCCACGGTGGGCATCATGATGAACAAACACAGAGCACAGGTGACGGGGCAGCTGGGGTGCCATGTTGCGCTGCAGACCAGGGCGCTGTGGCATCCGGGATGAATTCGCCGGGGACCCGCAGTGGCTGGCCATAGACGAGCTCGGCGGATGAGGACAACAGGTCCTCCTTGGGGGCGCACCTGAGGCCGAGCATGACCCACGGGAGCTTATCCAACCAGTTGCCGTCCGTCAAGCCGGCACGCAGGGCTGCTTTCATGGAGTGGTGGAACCACTCGTAGAGACCGTTCGCCTGGGGGTGATAGGCGGTGGTGCGGTGCAGCTTGACCCCCAAACTCTCAGCGACTGTGTTCCAGAGTTCAGAGGTAAACTGAGGGCCACGGTTGGAGGAAAGGTCGCACAGGGTCCCGAAGCGCGCAACCCACGTGCAGACGAACGCCCGGGCCACGTCTGACGACGTTGTCGAGGAGAGGGGAACGGCTTCGGGCCAGCGGGACATCCTGTCCACCATGGTGAGCAAGTAGGTGAAACCGTGGGAGGGAGGAAGCGGACCCAATAAGTCAACGTTGACTTGGTCGAACCTCCTCTCGGGGACAGCGAAGGGCTCCAAGGGGGCTTTTGTTTGGCGAAGCACCTTAGCCCGCTGACAGGCCACGCACGAGTCGACCCAGGCCTGCACATCTTTCTTAAGACCGCGCCACACGTACTTCTGGGCCACCAGCCTCACGGACGGTTTCCTTCCTGGTTGTTTAACACGGTTGAAAATTATCATGTATTAATGTCTTCCCGCTCCTGCCCGCTCCCGTTGCTTTTTTTCCCGCTCCCGTCCCGATCACGGGATTAATTAAAAAATGACTCCCGTCCCGTGGGATTCCCGCGGGAATCACGTGACCCACGGGAATTCCCGAAAAATGTCATCCTCTACTGCCTACCTGTCATTTGGAACCCACGAAGCTCTCGTCCTCTGCATCCGTGCAATCCATTTTTCACAACGAACCGGGTCTCTTGCAAACTTATGAAGGCTAAATCCATTCTCCCGAGTGTTCTAGCAATGTCCAGCAATGCAATGAGCCGGCATTTTGGCTAACACGAAGGAACAAGAGCTACCTTCCCGGAGGAAAAACTAATGGAAGAAAACGAGTCCTCGAGGGGGCGCCTCTGTCCTTTACGTCACTTGCTGCTTCTTCTCGAAAACAAATCCCTCGAGAGGATTTTCATGGCGGGAGTTACAAAAAGCTGTATACGCCAGAATCATGTTTTGTGGTGAAAAAACATATGGGACCATATTGGCTGTGGTTTTTCCATTAATAATATTCCAAAAATCATCAATTTTATCACACTTGACATTTAAATGCTTCTATCTCACCTAAGGCACACCTCACCATTGTTCTGCTGCCCTCATACATGTCCTGTACTATTCTAACATATTTATCTGCCACACCAGAGTTGCACATCCAGTACCACAGTTCCTCTCTTGGTACTCTGTCATAGCGTTTCTCTAGGTCAATGAAGACACAATGTGGCTCCTTCTGACCTTCTCTGTAGTTTTCCACGAACATCCTCAAGGCAAATAATGCATCTGTGGTACTCGGCATGAAATCATACTGTTGCTTGCAGATACTGACATCTGACCTGAGTCTACCCTCCACTACTCTTTCCATGAACTTCATTCAAGTGTACTTTCTATCAAAGATAGAACGAAGATATAATGTCTAATGAACATTTTTAGTGATACGGAGTAGGAGAAACATTTACTCTTACTTTAAATGCAACAAAAGATGAGGTCCCACCGAGATTTGAACTCGGATCGCTGGATTCAAAGTCCAGAGTGCTAACCATTACACCATGGGACCATTTGGCTTAGGACTGCGCCTTACATTTTTCTAATATAGAATGGTAGCGGATATCCTGAAACGATGGTGTTTTCATATTCTTGTTGTGCTTATTCGTTAATTAAATTGTCTCGGTCCACTGATTAGGTCAACATTTGAGATTCATTGAACGACGATTTTTTTTTTTTTTTTACTTCACGTACTTGGCACAACTTGCTATCTTCCGCATTCTCCACCAATCACATATCACGCTCACGTGATGTCACTTAAATGACCCCTGGAATTTGGAAGTTCCCTCATTTGTCTACCTAAATCGGATCATATCGCCACGCTAACACACTGCGAAAATCATAATTACACTACATTTTAACGGTAAAGAAAAAAGCTCTAAGCGGTTTTTACTCTTGAAACAGCGTAGGTTGAGGCCGGAAATGAAGAACGTCCTGAAAACTTTAAACGATGCTGTCATCACCTGGTGTATAGTTCTCCGTCACCCTCTTGTGAAGTGATTCAAATTTCGTGGATTCGAAACTCTCATTGAACCTTGAATGACGACGACAAAAGAACGATTAAACGTTTTCACCGAGCCGAAAAATTGTTGAAAGCACCTCTGCTTGTGATGACGAAAAACTGCCGCGTGGTGGGAGTAAATAACCAGTTGACACTGTATTGGTTATCCATCCATCCATGTTCTAAGCCACTTATTCTCACAAAAGGGTCGCGGGAGTTCGGGAGCCTATCCCAGCTGTCAACGGACAGGAGGCAGGCAACACCCTGAACTGGTTGCCAGCCAATCGCAGGGCACATGGAGACAGACAACAGTCGCACGCAGAATCACACCTCGGGGAGGTTTAGAGTCTCCAATAATGCATGTTTTGGGGATGTGGGAGCAAACCGGAGTTCCTGGAGAAAATCCCCGCAGGCACGGAGAGAACATGCAAACTCCACACATGCAGAGCTGGGATTTGAAGCGCAGTCCTCAGAACTATGAGGCCAACACTCAAACAAGTTGTGCCACTGTGTGCACTTATCATACTTATCACTTATCATATCATCACACTGAGAGAGGCGAGCCTGTTTCAGAAGAGAAACTGTCAAGTGTTTCTGACAGTATCCACTAGAGTTTGCATACTGTACTTAAAAAGAATCCATCAAAGGAGGGAGAATTCATTTTCATCAAACATTGAATTAAGCAGAAAATAACTCGATGAAAAACATTAGCACCAAGGTGGGATTGGTGAAGGCCCGTTATTACATTACCAGCCAGAGAGAGGGAAAAAAAATAATAATTTTATTCAGTGTGCTTGCTGCTGAATGTTTGCACAATTTGGCCAAGCAGGGAAGCCGAAATTCCTGCTCCAGTTTGGCTACCCCCCAGTCCTCCTTACTGAGTCACTCTGATTTACCAAAGCAGCATATTCAGAACTAGAAAATTTTAAATCAACTAAGGCGACGGTCTGATTTCATTTAGCCCACTAATGTGCTGGCTGCAAGTGGATCTGCATCCTGCTAAAGCCAAACAACACAGTGAGAAGCAACTTGCGACGTTACACTCTTAATTTCATTGTGGAGTAGCAAAGTTGTGTAATCCAATGATTCCAATCGCACTTAATTTTTTCAAAGAAAATTATTTGATTACAAATCTATCTTTGTTCATCTATCTTTGCCAGCAACTGTATAGCATAGAACAATTCAATGCTCAGAGGTCAGATTCAATTCACACAGAGAAAAATGAGATAATATCAACATTTCAGTGGTCAGACGTTTTCGTACGGTTGTGTGACGTAGGGTTTATCTCACGTAAAATGGCTTTTTTGGCTCCATAAATGCTGAAAAAAATTCGATGAGATGACTAGTTTGCACAACCCGTCGTACGTAGCCGAGTGAGTGATATCAAATCATTCCAATGTTTTGCTCAGCTGCACAATATTAGCCTTGGAACTGCTTCGAAGGCCATCAGAACAAAGATGAAAGTTTCTCCTGCACAAAATGATGTCGGTACAACAACTGAAAAAATAAAGAAGAAAAACACTGTTGCAGAGCGTTGAAGTGATTTATTGAAGAGAATAGAACTACTGTAACGTGTTGGATGTGACATTTTTCACAGAGGATGGATGCATGGTGGGTTCATCTTCCAATAATACTCATAGAGTCTGCACAAAATCCTTTCACTGTTTCAATGTTGAATTGCTGGCACTATTTTTGTTTATGTACAAAAAAAAACCTGCAAGTGCTAAAGTTCTGAGACCCTTAAACCTGCACTAGTCAGATGACGAGTAAGGAAATGAGTGGCGACACATTAAGCATTTTCAGTGAAAAAGTCAGTTGGAAAAACAATTTTCGCTGTCAATATGTTACAAGCTACCAGGACACCATGTGAAATGTGAAAATAAGCTCTGTTGTTAAATGTGTGATAAAATGGATTCGTTCCTGTTAATATGGAAATGGAACCAAAAGTTTTGACTTTTCAATGACAAGGCTGAGGATTCTTTCACACATACAAACATTTGACAGGTTAAGACAAGAGTTGCCAGTCTTGATCAATGTGTTGGACTTTGGTTGGTCAGGGATACGATAGGAATCAGAACAGTAGGCTGTATAGACTATATTTTAATTAGACAGCGAGCATAGGGTTTTGAATTACAACAACTATGGCGTGACCAAACATAAAATAACTCACTCTCATTTTTCACAATTAAAATAAAAAAAAAATCAAATCAGAACTAGGACAGAAAATAAATGAGTTTTTGCAAGATTTTCAGCTTCAATCCATTGGACATTGAGCTATTCCATCTGGTGTGTGTAATATAGACACATGGATATGCAGTACATGGAGAAAATCACAAGTTTCTCTCCAGTGAAAACTTGGTTGTTCTTTGCAGAGGATAAAGGTTATATTCCTGTGTTTTTTTTTGATGAATCAACATCTATTGCTCCAACATTTGGATTCAAATATCCCTTGTTTGAAGGGTAATAACAGCGCAAAATATCTAAATGGAGTTTATAAAGACAAAGCTGTTTGTTTAAAATACGCAGCATATCATTCCCTCTGTTTTACATTTCATTTAACAGTAAACTTTAACTTATGTTGGAACAAACAGCTTGAAGCCACTTTTTGGGGGGGCTTTTTGGGGAGAAGAATACTTTGGTGCCAGGTCCTACCTGGAGGAAAGGAGTTACTTTGTAATAGGGATCGCAAAAAAACGCTTACTTTCATAATCGGTTTTGATCGAACACCTGTAGCAAAAAAAACGATTAACCGGTTTTAAAATCGGTACCATTGTGGTGTTAATAGTTGACCCTTTCCGTAGAAATTGCTTCATCCGCGTCGCTGACCAATCAGAGGCCAGAGATCTGCATAAACCACGCCCCTTTTTGGAACCACAGTTTCCTCAGACAACGTTGTATGGTCCAGTATAGCTTTTGTTAGCGTTTTATCGCGTATTTGGGTTCTTTAACAATAGATATGGTTAAGAGGAGTAGTCACGGACTTTATAATAGTGACGACAGGTATCCTGAAAGGCAAGTTGGTGGAGTTCAATTCGTACCCTTTCCAAAACCGAAGACCCAGTACGAAAAATGTCTTCGATGGATCAAACTTTGTGGAAGACCGCATGATCAACTGAATCCATCAACCGGAACAGATATGTTTGCACGAAGGTAAGCCCTATATTTGATTTTCAATACATGTCTCATATAAATGAATTAGCAGTTCTTTGCTTGCATAACATAGCTAAGTGTGAATGATTGACACACTTGATCTGTGTTGAGCGATATTTTGCAATGATCTGACTGCACAAACGTGTCCCTTTGTTCACGGCTAATGAGCTAAGCTAAACCGGACTAGCAGTCCTAAAAGCCTTCGACATGCACCGAGTCACCAAGACTGAAGGAAGGATGTTTGAGGACACTAAAGTAGTGATTGTCGTACTCGGTCGGGACTCACGTAGGTTAGGCACTAATTCAAGAATAATTATTGAGGGGAGCGCGTGACGTTACACAAAGAAAACGAGAGAAACAACTCATAAATCAAGCCTCGCCTTCTTCTTTTCCTTCATACGGCGGTTCACAAACGGCTATACAGATACATATACAGATTCTGCACAGAAGTGTGATATGTAACACGAAAATAGGAAACTGTCAATGACGAATTCGTCTTTGGGTTATAATATATTATATTATGTGGCTTCTCGGTCTTCCTCTGACTCTGGAAAGATCTCGCGCTAATATCAATGGTTTCTCCGTCGATATGCATGTAAATACCATTGAAATACCCCTCGCTGAAATACTTGAAGCCCTGCTGTCTGCTTTTCAACGATATTTAAATGTTAGCTAAGAATGCGAGTGAGAAATCAGCCGGTAAATCGGACAGTTTCGCTCTATTCTTTTCTTGCTGGGCCGCCCTTTTTGCTAATTGTTTCTCTGATGTAGGCGCACGTGGCGTGACGTCACTTCAGGAGGCGTGGTTAAGTGCCCTGTACAGAGGGGTCAATTCACCCTCAGGACCTCAAGTTGGGATGCGGGGTTCCGCACAGACTGTTTTTGTTGCTCTTCCGGAGTGACGAGTTCACAGAGTTCCCGCCGTTATGCGAGTAGTGTTTTGATGTCTGCCAATAAAACAAGTTTTGTTCCTGTGTCCGACACACCGCCTCCGTCTCCTTTTCTCCAGCGCTACACCATCGATCGTTAATTGACTCCGCGGTAATGGGTTAGTTTGTATACAATATTGACAAACAAGCTTGTTGAATGTGGCTTTCAACAACGCACTCGTGTAAGTTAAATTTTTGTTCTTTTTTTTGTAAAAATGTTTTAATGTTAACATTCTTGAAAAAAGTGGAAATGATTTTGAAAAAATAGCGCAATGTGGAATACCGGAACCGGAAGAAATTATTGGAAATTTTAACCAATTTCGAGAGTCCGATTACGGTTTCGGTTTCAAACAATCGAAAACCGGTTATAACTGATTAATTGTAACCGTTTGGGATCCCTACTTTGTAACCATTGGAAGTGCTCAATCTCAACAAATAACAATGACCTATCGGCTCGCTTAAGGGTTGGACCCCTCTTGTTCAGCTTTTATATGCTACCCTTGGGTCAAATTCTTCAAAACTTTAATTTTGACTCTCATAGCTATACAGTGTTAGCAGTGTCTCCAGATGACTACTGCTCAATTGCAGTGCTGTGCCACTGTCTAAAGCAGATACTGTAAATAAGTGGATGAGCCAAAATTTGGTTTTGGCAGTAAAGAAACGAGAATTGCTGTTAGTAAACACCTGGACTCACTATTTTTAAAAACCAAAGACCAAGTCCAAAACCTCGGTTTTCTGATTGATTCCGACCTAATTTTCAACAGTCATATCAAATCAATCACAAAAACTGCCTTTTACCATCAGAAGAACAATCTAGACTGAAGCCTTGTGTGTGTCAAGCAGACCAGGAAAAGCTCATCCATGCTTTTATCTCAAGTAGACTTGACTATTGTAATGGTCATCTGACTGAACTCCCCAAAGAGCATTAAACAGCTGAAGCTCATTCAAAATACTGCAACTCGGGTTCTGACCAGAAAAAAAGAAGTCAGAGCATATAACTTCACTGGGCAGAAGAGGCAAATGCACTTCGAAAATGACATCGTTAAAAAGTTGGGCGCCTCCCATTCCGCATGAAAGTGATACGTTTTTGCCTTCTTTACTGCAGCATCCATTTTCATGTTTGTTAAGATTTCTTAAGCGAGAGCTTAAAATCGAGGGGAACTCACTGACAGCGTGTTTTCCTATACTGTCATTGTTTGCACATGCACGGCAAAAATACGGCTGTCTTTTTTTTTTTCTCAGCACGCCTTCGCTATCGACTGAAACTGCGTCTCAATCTCGATCGACTCATTGACCACCCCTGCTTGAGATGAACGCTCATATTTGTTTGGCATAGTTTTACACTGGAAGCCCTTCCTGACGCAACCCTCTGCATTTATCCGGTCTTGAGACCGACCTACAGATTGCACTGGCTTGTGCCCCGATAGGGCTACATTGCACATGGTAACTCAATATGCGCTTTACATCATTAAAAGCATTCAAATACAAAAATGAAACATTTCAAAATAAAAACTACAATTTTAACAGGTTTTTGTGCAAGAAATATCACTGAAAAGTGGAAGTAATCTAAAAACACATGAGAAAAAATAATTTTTAATCTGGATTTGAAAATACTTACACTTGGGGCTGAAGGGAGTGAAATGTGGAGCGGCATTTTCAAACTGTTTATTGAAAATATGACATCGACATTCCACCGAAAAGCAAGCTGAGAGTGAGAAAAGTGAATGAACTAAAATTAAAATTGGTCGCACAGCAATCACTTTTCACACAATACAGTTCAACAGTGAAAGCTGCCACCACCGAAGGATCGTTTCCGGGTTCGTCATATTATTGTTAATAACAAGAAGACCTTCCAAGACGATCTTTTTAAAAATAATGTGGAAATATTATCTTCATTAAAATCACTATTCTAAAATGTGATGCACCCGGCATCGTTAACCTGCAGGACGTCGGTGGAAATTCAATGTGGGTCAAAGACAAAGGAGAGGAGGAAAGCTGATTCGCCAGCAGAAGAAGAGGAATGCACATAGCCTACAACTGAGTGTTGGGACTTTGAATGTTGGGACTATGATATCAAAATCTCGGGAGTTGGTTGACAAGATGATTAGGAGAAAGGTTGATATACTGTGCATCCAAGATGGTAGGTGGAAAGATAGTAAGGCTAGAAGTTCAGGAGCAGGGTTTACTAGGTTGGACATGACAGAAGGAGAAAAGAATCTCCACAGGTTGGCCAGACAGAGGGATAGTGATGGAAAGAATGTGCAGCAGGTAAGGGTGATTAAAGATACAGATGGAAATGTGTTGACTGGTGCCAGTAGTGTGCTAAATAGATGGAAAGAATACTTTGAGAAGTTGATGAATGAAGAAAATGAGAGAAGGAAGAGTAAGAGAGGCAAGTGTGAAAGACCAGGAAGTGGCAATGATTAGTAATGGGGAAGTCAGAAAGGCGCTACAAAGGATGAAAAATGGAAAGGCAGTTGGTCCTGATGACATACCTGTGGATGTATGGAAGCAATTTGGAGAGGTGGCTGTGGAGTTTTTGACCAACTTATTCTACAAAATACTAGCGGGCAAGAAGATGCCTTGAAGAATGGAGGAAAAATGTACTAGTTCCCATTTTTAAGAACAAAGGCAGTTCAGAGCTGTGTGAATTATGGAGGAATAACGTTGATGAGCCACACAATGAAGTTATGGGAAAGAGTAGTGGAGGATAGACTCGGGACAGAAGTAAGTATCTGCGAGCAACAGTATGGTTTCATTCCAAGAAAGAGTACAGCAGATGCATTATTTGCCTTGAGGATGCTAGTGGAAAAGTACAGAGAAGGTCAGAAGGAGCTACATTGTGTCTTTGTGGATCTAGAGAAAACGTATGAAGGGAGGAGCTGTGGTACTGCATGCGTCAATCTGGTGCGGCGGAGAAATATGTTAGTTTAGTACAGGACATGTATTAGGGATGCCGAACAGTGGTGAGGTGTGCTGTAAGTGTGACAGAAGAATTTAAGGTGGAGCTGTGACTGCATCAGGCATCAGCTCTGAGCCCCTTCCTCTTTACTGTGGTAATGGATGGGCTGTCAGATGAGGTTAGAATGAAATTCCCTTGGACCATGATGTTCGCAGAGGATAATGTGATGTGCAGTGAAAGTGGGGAGCAGGTGGAGGAACAATTAGAAAGATGGAGACATGCACTGGAAAGGAGAAGAATGATGATTAACCCAAGTAAAACAGAATATATTGGTGTGAATAAGAGGGTTGGAGGGGGAAGAGTGAGGCTCCAGGGAGAAGTGATAGGGAGAATGGATTGCTTCAAATACTTGGGGTCAACAATACAGAGCAAGGAAGAATGTGGTAAGGAAGTGAAGAAACGGGTCCAAGCAGGTTGGAACAGCTAGCAGAAGGTGTCTTGTGTCTTATGTGACAGAAGAGTCTCTGCTAGGATGAAGGGAAAAGTTTATATAACAGTGGTGAGGCCAGCCATGATGTACAGATTAGAGACCGTGGCACTGAAGAAACAACAGGAAGCAGAACTGGAGGTGGCAGAAATGAAGACGCTGAGGTTCTCGCTTGGAGTGAACAGGATGGATAGGATTACAGATGAGCTCATTAGAGGGACAGCAAAAGTTGGATGTTTTGAAGACAAGGTTAGAGAGAGCAGACTTCGATGGTTTGGACATGTCCAGAGGCGAGAGAGTGAGTATATTGGTAGAAAGGTGCTGAGGTTGGAGCCACCAGGTAAAAGAGCGAGAGGACCAAAGAAAAGGTTGATGGATGTTGTGAAGGAAGTCGTGAGGACAGTGGGTGTTAGAGAGTTAAATGCACAAGACAGGCTTGGATGGCAAAAGAAGAACACGTTGGATAGGATTAGAAGCGAGCTCATTAGAGGGACGGCCAAAGTTGAATGTTTTGGAGACAAGGATCGAGAGAGCAGACTTTGATGGTTTGGACACGTCTAGAGGCGAGAGAGTGAGTATATTGGTAGAAGGGTGCTGAGGATGGACCTGCCAGGGAAAAGAGAGAGAGGAGGACCAAAGAAAAGGTTGATGGATGTTGTGAGGGAAGACATGAGGGCAGTTGCTGTTAGAGAGGAAGATGCAGGCGATAGGCTTAGATGGAAAAAGATGACATGCTGTGGCAACCCTTAACGGGACGAGCCAAAAGGAAAGAAAAAAAAAGAAGACATTGAGTTACCGTGTGTATGAAATGTGCTGTACAAATAAATTTGCTTTGCTTTCAACCAACCGGTTTCTTACTGTGAAGTGAGACATATTATTGACATTCATGGAAAATATTTTCCAATTTAATGTTGTTATTGTTGTTGTTGTGGTAGCACTTATGAAATCATCATTTGGTCTTTTTGAGTACACAAGAAGTAAACTGATGGGGTATACCGCTCTCCATTTTTACGCTGCGTTCTCATTGACAGTTACGTGATTCACGCTCCAATTTCAACTTCTACTTTTGCTGTCTGAGAGTATTGAGTGGGCTGTAAATAATTTTTAAATCCTCTGTTTTTCAATCAAACTCTGGCAGCTGAAATGATAGTCCTTGGGAGGTTCCATTGCTCAAACTGAAGTCGATTCCTGCCAATATTAGAATAAGTCAGGCAAGGAGAGGAGGACGGCACCCTGGCTGCTAATTAGAACACAGCCTGTCGAGCCGTTTATGTAATGCGACAGCATTCTGTCGGCAGTCTTCAAAAACAAACCCAGCCTCACGAGCCATCAGTCGTCTGATGCCCAAGCGATAATGCATCTGTGTTGAATTATTTTCGGCGTTCATCTGTTATCATGGTCATGAGGTCATCCTCATACGACGCTTTTACCTTTTGAGGCCGTCAAAATGGGAACGTGTGCTTGATTTTGTCTGGACGCCGCTTTGTTTTTGCGGTCTGGCGAAAGTTGACAACTTGTTGGATGGCCCAGTGTTGTTTTGGCCTCTGTGTTTTTGGTGTGACCCAGAGTCTTATTTCCGTCAAACAGACAGACATTTCTTTGCTTTTCGTGTTAGAACGCTCATAAACTGTCAAGGCACTGTGGAGAAACACATTGCATCACTTGACATAAATAGATTTGTGGCTGATGTCGAAAAAAAGTGTTTCCCACGGCAATAAAGCTCACTTGAATAGAGTTGAATCAAAAAGAAATCATGCATAGTATTTAGGATGCTCATGTTGCTGACGGGATGCGTTAACAATTTTAGCGCTGCTTTTTGTTCAACAAAAAGCACATGGTGGCTAAAGGAGCTTCAGAGAATACACTATGCTTCTTTCCTTAATATGCTGTGAGATATCAGTAGAAAGCCCAAGGCACAGAAAGTGCTATTTTGGGGGGGGGGGGATTTGGTTTCCACGAACCAATAACGATTCACAAAACAATCAGTCGGTATCATTTTGGTACCTAAGTGCTACCTGTGGGCAGCTGGGGTCGAAGAACTGGCCAATTTCCATGGGGCGCTCGAATGCAGCAGTATCACTCATGCTGGTTCACTCAGGTTCCGAAAAAAAAAAAACAGATCGATGCTGGTGCCGATGGAAATCTTGGCAGGCTGGCAGCTAACCATTTGTGGAAGTTCTCAGCGTGGTTTTCCTGCCAGTAGGCCATTAACGGTTCTTCTGCAAGCCAACAAAGCCAACATCATTTGTTTGCGACTTCTCAGGTAGACGCCACCCCGGGCAATAAATAAGACATGAAAAAACATGCAATAAAAATGAGCAAAGGAACACAAGAAAAGGCAGGCATGTGCACCACCTGCCCCCCCCTTTCCCCCCAAAATACATGATTCATTCATCCATTTTCTTAGCCGCTTATCCTCACAAGGGTCGCAGGGAGTGCTGGAGCCTATCCCAGCTGTCAACGGGCAGGAGGCGGGGTACACCCTGAACTGGTCGCCAGCCAATTGCAGGCCACATCGAGACAGACAACAGCCGCACTCACAATCACACCTTGGGGCAGTTTAGTGTTCAATTAATGTTGCATGTTTTTTGGGATGTGGGTGGAAACCGGATTGCCCGGAGAACACCCACGCAGGCATGAGAACATGCAAACTCCACACAGGGAGGGCCGGGATTGAACCCTGGTCCTCAGAACTGTAAGGCCAATGCTTTACAGCACCATGCTGCCCTTGCCAAAATCTTTTTTTTTTCTCACATTGAGTTGGGTCTTTGTTAAGGCTTCTCTTTCTCTTTCTCTTTCTCTTTCTTTCTCTTTCTCTTTCTCTTAGCAAAGTGGACCTTGCATGCACCACATGCACACATCAGCACACCAACTGAAAAGTGTTATTTGTCACCTTGGTAATGAAGTAGTGTTTCAACAAGTGAAAATATCTGCCATTATGGAGGCTCACATTTTTCTTTGCGACACAGGGCTGTTTGACAAGTAATGCAACACCGTAGCTCTGCGCTTGGTCGTCTTGGTAACAAAGGGAATGCCATGCTGAGCAGAGATCAGAAAAAACAGCACAGTAATTTCAACAAGTTACAAGCAGATAAAAAGTGTTTTGGAGAAATTTATCAAGACAGTACAGTTCAAAATAAACTGTAAATAAATATTTCAAATTCTTGGGGAAAAAAATGCATTTGTCTCCCTCACTTAGGTCTGCAAAGGAGACGAAGTTCATTCACTTCATCCAACTGGAAAGACGTGAGGACCAAGTGCAGGAAACCAGCAGTCTTGGTTTAGTATGGGGATGAAGCTAATATCTCATTACGGTCAAAAGTCATCACCCCACAGTGACGTCTTATAAATTTGAAGGAAAAGAAAGAACCTGACACAAGAGGCTGAGTTATGTTTGGCTTTCTTTCAGACAGTTTAAACTGACATACTGTACAAGACCTTGCATGAGAAGTGTTACGATGAGAAGATTACACATGAGTGCTTTGCTTAGCATTACTTTTAAAATATCCAATTTGTGTCCTTAGATGGCCTGAAGAGAAGTTTATGTTTGACCAGAGATTTTTGGGGAGATTTGAGCTTGTGGAGTGTGATGATGCATAATGAAACCTGTGGAATAAACCTCTGACATAGACCATCTTATCTTGAATTGACACGTTCCCCAATTCCCAATAGGACATTGCATGCCAAAGGCGTGAAAATGTGGAATCTCTACAAATGTTTTTCTCCAAAATTCCATTGACTGCTTGCCATCGAAGTACACACGTGAACGATGTGAGACGGACGCAAGAGTGTGATTTCGCCAGACAATGTGTTGGGTTTCAGTTTCAAAATAAATGTTCCTACCAAACCCAAACATTCTCAGGTAGTTATCATTGGACTTTTCTTCTAGTAGATCATAGTCATTTGACGAAAATTGTAAACTTTTATTCCATATAAAAGAAGGAGCTCTTTTCGGAAATGTTATACATTATGTCCCTTTTCTTTATGGAGAGAGAAATATATTTACAAAGAACAACAGATTTTATTACAAATTTATTATTTCTCTTGTTTTGGAAAAGATGAAAACAGCATCATATAGTGACAATTACTTCAATAGTTTTCAAGGAATCCTACAGTACTTATGCACACGTCCAATACCCTGGAGAGGAAGCAGAACCATGTGCTTTCTCCCAGCCAGTTAATGAAAAAAAGTAATAATGCATGATTATAGCAAAGCTGTTACAGTTCCATACAAATGAGAAAAACAATACAAAGGACAATTAAAAAGACCTAGCTGAAAAGCAAGGGTCACATTGATAGAAATCACAACTGTATAAAAACATGATAAGTATACACTCTGCATGATCAATATACCTTTCTGCCCAATAAAGGATGAAGTCACTGTAAATATAACACACAGATGATTAATGCGACTGCACAATGATATAGTAATAATCCCGGTTTGAATCCCTGCTGTCACGACCCATCGGAACGGGAGTAGGACCCAAATGCAGGACTCGGACGATGCAAGGTAGTTCGGGGAGTAACGTTTATTATTTTGTGGTCGGGGATCGGGCAGGCAGTCAGGTGCAGCAGCGGTAGTTGGGACGTCGGGCGAAGAGAGCAGGTGAGCGGGCAGGCAGGAGTCGGTACACAGGAGAACGATCAAGGCAGGCAGAAGTATCAAAGGAGTCAGGCTTACAAGGTTGGTCGGAGAACAGGCGAAGGTCGGTACACACGAGTTGTCGATCAGGGATACGGGACTACTCGAACAGGACATGAAGCTCAACGAACTGGCGGGGACCAGTTGTCATTGGGTCATATAAATACACAGACTAATCAGCCCGCATGAGGCGCAGGTGTGCGCCTCCCAATCAGCGCAACCGAGCGGGCACCCGCACAGCCCGGGCTGGAGCAGCAGGATCATGACACCTGCTCAGACTGTATGGACTTTGCATGTCGTCACCCTTTTTGTGTGTGTTTTCTCCTAGGAGTCCTGCTTCCTCCCAAGCTCCAAAAACACGCGTGTTATGTTAATTGAGCCCTCCGTAGAAATTGCGTAATCCACGTCGCTGACCAATCAGAGGCCAGAGATCTGCATAAACCACGCCCCTTGTTGGTTCCGCCATTACCTCAGACAAAGTCGCATGGTCCAGTCTAGCTTTTGTTAGCGTTTTATCACGTATTTGGGTTCCTTAACAATAGATGTGGTTAAGAGGTGTAGTCATGGACTTTGTAATAGTGACGACAGGTATCCTGATAGGCTAGTTGGTGGAGTTCAATTCGTAGCCTTTCCAAAACCGAAGACCGAGTACGAAAAATGTCTTCGATGGATCAAACTTTGTGGATTATCGCATGATCAACTGAATCCATCTAAAATCCACCGGAACAGATATGTTTGCACGAAGGTAAGCCCTATATTTGGTTTTGAATACATGTCTCATATAAATGAATTAGCAGTTCTTCGCTTGCATAACATAGCTACGTGTGAATGATTGACACACTTGATCTGTGTTGAGCGATACTTTGCGAGGATCTGACTGCACAAACGTGTCTCTTTGTTGGCGGCTAGCGAGCTAAGCTACACCGGACTAGCGAGTCCTAAAAGCCTTCGACGTGGACCGAGACACCAAGACTGAAGGAAGGATGTTTGAGGACACTAAAGTAGTGATTGTCGTACTCGGTCGGGACTTACTCGGTTTGGTACTAATTCAAGAATAATTATTGAGGGGAGCGTGTGACGTTACACAAAGAAAACGAGAGAAACAACTCGTAAATCAAGCCTCGCCTTCTTCTTTTCCTTCATACGGCGGTTCACAAACGGCTATACAGATACACATACAGATTTTGCACACAAGTGTGATAGCTAACACGAAAATAGGAAACTGTCAATGACGAATTCGTCTTTGGGTTATAATATATTATATTATGTGGCTTCTCGGTCTTCCTCTGACTCTGGAAAGATCTCGCGTTAATATCAATAATTTCTCCGTCGATATGCATGTAAATACCATTGAAATACCCCTCGCTGAAATACTTGAAGCCCTGCTGTCTGCTTTTCAACGATATTTAAATGTTAGCTAAGAATGCGAGTGAGAAATCAGCCGGTAAATCGGACAGTTTTGCTCTATTCTTTTCTTGCTGAGGCGCCCTTTTTGATAATTGTTTGTCTGACGTAGGCGCACGTGGCGTGATGTCACTTCAGGAGGCGTGGTTAAGTGCCCTGTACGAGGGGTCAATTCAACCTCCCAACCAAATTGGGATGCGGGGTTCCGCACAGACTGTTTTTGTTGTTGCTCTTCCGGAGTGACGAGTTCACAGAGTTCCCGCCGTTATGCGAGTAGAGTTTTGATGTCTGCCAATAAAACAAGTTTTGTTCCTGTGTCCGACACACCGCCTCCGTCTCCTTTTCTCCGGCGCTACACCATCGATCGTTAATTTACTCCGCGGTAATGGGGACTCCGGAAAGATCTTGCGCTAATATCAACGGTTTCTCCATCGATATGCATGTAAATACCATTGAAATACCCCTCGCTGAAATACTTGAAGCCCTGCTGTCTGCTTTTCAATGATATTTCACTGTTAGCTAAGAATGCGAGTGAGAAATCAGCCGGTAAATTGGACAGTTTCGCTCTCGTCTTTTCTTCCTGCGACGCTATTTTGTCAAATGTTTGTCTGAGGTTAGCAACAGTGGGGTGACGTAACTTCAGGAGGCGTGGTTAAGTGCCCTGTACGGAGGGGTCAATTAAAGACTCAAACTTGCCCTGAGGTGTGAATGTGAGTGGGAATAATTGTCACCTGCAACCCTCGCACTATGGGAAATTAATGGATGAATATCATTAAATGTGACTTGTGAACCATGACCTACACTTTAGAACTATGCTAATGACACACGTTTATGACTTCAAATGGATTCCAGCATACGGTATAGCCTCACTACGGCTCATGATAACCCAAACAGAAAATTGACAAAATGTTTAGTTAAAGAAAAAGCTACGTGTTTGTTTGTGTAATTTGAATTGGATATTAAGTCACTGGGAAATGAGGAGCATGTGATCGTTGGGTGATTTGATGAGCAAGCACAAGAGGTAACCGTTCTGTAAATAGAAAACCAAACCACTAGAGGAAAACTGAACGTGCGGTTTGGCAATGCGTGGATCATATAATAATTGTGTGTGTGCAAAGTTCAGTTTGGGTTAATTTCTATGCGTGCTTCTTCCTCCCTTTTGGATTTCTGTGTGACAACGTTGTCTCCCCCCTCATCTCGTCTCCGATGTGCAATTTAGTGTGCAAGCAGACACACTCTTGAGTTAAACATTTACCTGAAGGCTGGTGAAGGAGATGACAAAACCTGAACCAAATTATCTCTCCACATATTGAACATCTTAATGGAATAATTCTGCATTAAACCTTTAGCATCACACACACTTCCTCTAGTTGTTAACAGCTTTTTCTCACACGTTTTACCCCCCTTTTTTCTTTTTGAGCCTCACCTTAAACATTTATTCACAGATTGACCAAGCTCGTCTCTGGCAGTGATGCGCACACACAAACAAGTCCCTTTTCCCCACTCCCATGAATGATTTAATTTGAACATGTCAGGGAGCTCATTGGTTCACCTGAGGAGGTTCAACAACAATGGCTGCTATCGGAAAAAAGGAAAAGAAGCAAAAACTCAGCTGTTTTAAACATTTCAGTCAGCTTTGGTTGCATAACAACTAGCGTTTACACAGATGCAAGGATCACGAAAGGTGCTAAGTTTACATGCATGAAGCTCAAACTTTTTAGACCAAGTGCAACCTAAAAATATTTGTAGCTCACCATGTACCTCCATCATGACCAACATAAAAATACAGTAGCGTAGTAATCAATCTCAGTTTTCATTAAAAAAAAATGAGATGTAGATTTTATTGCTTATCATTAGAAGTGAATCAGTCGAGACTGGTCACAGCAATTGCAAACGCCACAATGCAAGATATTAGCAGGGAACGGAAATGCAAGTGCTACAATACAATGATATTTACAAAAGATTAAAAAATAAATAAAAATCCAGACCCACAACACTTTATACACACCAGCAGACTCCCTCCGACTGTCAATTCATCTCGGTTACACGGGACTCATATTGCCGAATGCCACTCATTTATCCAAGTAATCACATTTTTGTATGGTCGGTACCATTTTGACAATTTTTACGAGATCACATGACTGAAAAAAACAGAAGGGACGTATCATGTGCATAAACAAAGGCTTGGTTACAGATCAATTCCTATACAATCACAGCGCTGATTTCTTGGTTTTATTCTCATCTGATGAAGAAATAGCATTATCGGTTGATCGGAGGACAGAGGATTACGTCCATACAGATTTGAACCTGTGGCTGTTCCAGCCAACAGGGTGGTCGGGGTCCAAGTGATTATGAAATTATATTTGGCTTGGTTGAAGTCGGGAGTGTTGACATGATGATGGTGAAGGCATAAAAAATTTTCAGTATTGAACAACTTATTTATGTGTGACGTGTTGAACCACTTCTAGCTGCATAGCTTGCCCTGCGTCGCTTTGTACCTGAACTACTACTGTTACATGCACAACTGGCATCACTGAAGGGTGTGCTTCCCGGCAGTAGTGGCTGTTGTGTCCCTTTGTCCTGCTCAGGAAATCAATCAATACTTTTAAGTTATGACGCAGATCCTTTGTGATGCAGAATTATGGAATGTTCCGAGGAGTGCCTATATAAGGATGAGAAAGACCATCAATGGGGCTTATTCACACTGCATTACTGCTGTGGGACAAAAGAAGAAACTACACGGACAGCTGCTGTCTTTGGTCTTTAAACATTGGGACATTTCTGGAACATTCGCTGGAAAGAACATTCCCTGTTTGGGAAGATTCGTTCAACGTTGGTGAGTATTCGCCGTTTTGGCTCAACTACTCTGTCTTGGAATTTCTATTTTGTGTTTGGTGTGTTGTACGATTGTGTGTGTGATTAAATTATCTTAAACACAATACAACTGCTTTGTTGCATTTTGCTGGTTTGAGCAAAGGGGACGTTAGTCTAAATTCACAGGTAACAGTGGACAAAATGTTCACTGCATAGCCTGGCCAGTTTGTCGTACGACTCAGGGCGACCACACTTGGCTAGCCTGTGGGTCCTTAAATGTTTCTTTTTCTTACTGGGCAGAATATGCCACAGAGCCTTAATTGTATCAGAATAATAAAAAAAAAAAAACATTTGCGATACAGTAGGGCATTTTCACGTGTCCGACGGTTGTGGTACTCCATATGGTGACACTACAAATCGGCCATGATATCTTTGTTTATGCATAGAATATATCACATCCGCGCAAGTAGGTCATGTGACTTGCCAAAATGGCGGCGCCCATGAAAATTCATAATTGCCAACAAAAATCTTCTTAAAACACCAATTAAATGATATTGCATCAACCTCAAATTTTCAAGGTACAGTACATATGAGATGACCTATTGGATTAAGGCTTTTCATTGTTCAGAATGACCAGAGCATTCCTTTAAAAAGGGAAAGTATATGAAAAGATGATCTTAATCGTTGCATCATTGCTGAATAAAGTCATATAACACATTTTATTTTCACATTTTTTAAAGAACTTCCAGTGGCAGTCAACGCTCAGCTTGTCTCGGTTTCCGGGCTCAACGTCTTCTTTTATCCTCGTGTAAAATCATGACTTTGAATTGCTTTTCCGTAAAGTAGGTAAATCATCAATATTCCAACTTTGTTCATTAAAATTTGTGTAACTTCCTAATTTAATCACTTGAGCAGCCGCCTACACAAGCCCCTGGTACCCCGGACGGACAAATTATGGAATCATGTTTAGCCTTCACCACCTCTACCTTTGCCCTATGTCGCATCTCAATGTATTCCTTTCGCCTCTCCTCAGTCCTCTCTGTGTCCCACTTCATCTTCGCTACTCTCTTTCCTTGGATGACTTCCCATATTTTGGGGTTCCACCACCAAGTGTCCTTCTCCCCTTTCTACCAGAAGACACCCCAAGTACTCTCCTGCCTGCATCTCTGAATACCTTGACAGTAGTATTCCAGTTTTCTGGGAGCTCTTCCTGTCTCACCTCTTTTTGAGAGGCCACACAACATTCTTCCTTTCTCAACCTCCACCACCTGATTCTCTGTTCTACATTTGTCTTCTTAATGTTCCTACCCGCTACCAGAGTCATCCTGCACACCACCATCCTAGGCTGTCGAGCTACACTCTCCCCCACCACTACCTTACAGTCAGTAACCTCCTTCAATTTATATCGTCTGCACAAAATATAATCCACCTGAGTGCTTCTACCTCCGCTCTTGTAGGTCACTCTATGTTCCTGTCTCTTCTGGAAATAAGTGTTTACCACTGCCAATTCCATCCTTTTTGCAAAGTCCACCACCATCTGACCCTCAAATTTCCTTTGCTGGTTGCCGTACTTACCCACCACTTCTTCATCGCCCCTGTTTCCTTCGCCAACATGTCCATCGAAATCTGCACCAATCACAACTCTCTCTCTGTCTTGGATGCTCAGAACTACTTCGTCTAGTTCCTTCCAGAATTTCAAACTTTATCCTCATCACTCAATATGATATTCTTTTCACCTCCAAGACATTCCGAGTCAGGTCTTCCTTTAGAATAACCCCTACTCAACTTTTCAACTTCTAGCCTTACTCCCTTTCATTTGTCTCTTGGATGCACAATACATCAACCTTTCTCCTAATCATCATGTCAACTAACTCCTGAGCTTTTCCTGTCATAGTCCCAACATTCAAAGTCCCTACACACAGCTGTAGGGTCTGTGCATTCCTCTTCTTCTTCTGCCGACTAAGCCGCATTCCTCCTCATTTTTGTCTTCGACCAACATTATCTGAATTTCTACCTACGCCTTGCAGATTAAGGGGGGTGGGCGTAGTTAGCCTGGGCCACGGCCTATCCGTTATGAAATTTGGTTGATGAACGCTCTTATATGTTTGGCACAGTTTTACACCGGATGCCCTTCCTGACGCAACCCTCTGCATTTATCGAGCCTTGGGACCAGCCTACAGGTTACACAACATTGTGCTCCCCAACGGGTTACAGATAGTCAAAAAAAGCAATCAAATAAACAAAGACAGCACACAAGATACACAATTCACATACTACCTAATTTATGTCAAAGTTAAAGTCAAAATAGTAGCAATCAAATAAACAAAGTCAGCACATAAGGAACACAATTCACATACTACCTCGTCTATGTTAAATTAAGTTAATGTATTAATTAATGTAATGTTCAGTTAAAGTTAAAAGGGTGTGAGGGTAAGAAGTTTCGAGTCTGAAAATATAAAGGCAATGTTGATTTAAAGGATACGGGGATGAAAGAGATTCAAACCCAACTCTCACGCCAGTAGTTGAAGGTTGCGTCCACCTGTACAATTACCTATTAGTCCTCACAGCCCTCGGTGTACAAGTTGTTTAGGTCATACAAGTTATGTAATTACTCACGTTCGATGTTTCTTCAACAGCAACAGTTTGATCACAAACGTGTCTCGTTGTTAGCCAGCTAAGCTAAGGTAGTCTGGCCCTAGAGGAAAGTTTAAGTTGATGTTTCCACTTGCCCAACGTCCTATAAGTACTCACGGTCCTCGTCGTGTATGACACGTAGGTTTTGCAGATCGTGCAAGTACTCGCGTTTGATGTTTACCTCCTCAGCAAATATTTGATTACAGACACGTCTTGTTATTAGCAAGCTAGGCTAGGCTAGGCCGTGCAGCTTCAACACAAAGGATACAGCTCCAATTTGGGTACTAAGATTACACTGATTTTAATCCACTGAAGTTGTCACCAGGGTTGTCCCACGTCAAGAACCCCAGACTGGTGGCCATCCAGGCCACCAAACACGAGGCGTCCGGGTGGACAGGTCAGGAGGACGACCCGGACGCCAAGCACCAGGGTCCCCACGGGGCGATACGGCCGGACGACCTCTGTGAGGAACCAAACGGCGAAGCAGGAACCAGAACGAGGCAGGCCACTGCTCCGGACGAGAACCTCCCACGCCGTCGTTGCAAGACGACCAGAGATTGGTCGCCAACGAGGCCAGGTCATGAAGCGGCTGGGAGCCATCTGGAGCGAATCGGATGATGGAGAGAAGGACCAGAGCAATGACCGCCACCCCGAAGTCTCTCCAGCTCCTGGGTGGCTCCACAGAACTCCCCAGCTCCTCCTGGACAGAGACGTGAGAAGGCGGCGCCAGTACCACCCCCTCCTGGACAACAACTTGAGAAGGCGGCGCCAGTACCGCCCCCTCCTGGACAGCAACTTGAGAAGGCGGCGCCAGTACCGCCCCCTCCTGGACAGCAACTTGAGAAGGCGGCGCCAGTACCGCCCCCTCCTGGACAGCAACTTGAGAAGGTGGCCCCAGTACCGCCCCCTCCTGGACAGCAACTTGAGAAGGCGGCGCCAGTACCGCCCCCTCCTGGACAGCAACTTGAGAAGGCGGCGCCAGTACCGCCCCCTCCTGGACAGCAACCTGAGAAGGCGGCGCCAGTACCGCCCCCTCCTGGACAGCAACCTGAGAAGGCGGCGCCAGTACCGCCCCCTCCTGGACAGCAACCTGAGAAGGCGGCGCCAGTACCGCCCCCTCCTGGACAGCAACTTGAGAAGGCGGCGCCAGTACCGCCCCCTCCTGGACAGCAACTTGAGAAGGCGGCGCCAGTACCGCCCCCTCCTGGACAGCAACGTGAGAAGGCGGCGCCAGTACCGTCGCCGCCTCCTGGACAGGAACGTGAGAAGGCAGCGACCCCGTCGCCGCCTCCTGGACAGGAACGTGAGAAGGCAGCGACCCCGTCGCCGCCTCCTGGACAGGAACGTGAGAAGGCAGCGACCCCGTCGCCGCCTCCTGGACAGGCCGCGTGAGCTCTGCTCGGGACCGCCAACACTGCGACGTGCACTTGAGGTGGCGAGTCTGTTCCCACTATGGCGTGCACTTGGCAAGGGGGCGGGTCAGTTTCCACGGCAACGTGAACCTGAGTCAGCAGTTTGTCCGTCGCCGTTGCGATGTCAGTGAAGCTCGGCTGGTTCGCTAATCCTTGCCGGACCTGGGCCGTGAGAGTCGCCAATTCCGTGCTCTGCCGCTCTATCTCCGCCCGCATTTCGCGGCGGAACGCCTCATGATTTGGCGACTCCTCCTCCCTCTGGGCTGGAAGCTTCGCCACCAGCTGCGGGTCTGCCAGTTTCGCCGTTGCCGGCGAGGAGTGGGAGGACGATGTCTTAGTTGCCACGCAGCGGGAGGCACCGGGGCGTCTCCTCTGGCCGCCACGCGGAGGTCCCGGGTAGATGGCCAAGCGGGTTCCCTCGTACCGATAGGTGTACTTGGACCTACAGGGCGAAGTCGCTCGGGTGCTGGGAACGCGGGGAGGTGAAACAAACTGACTGGGATGCAAAGCCGGGCAAAGAGATTCGAAATCAAAATCATCGGAGTCGTACTCAGGCAGCCGGTCATACAAATCACGGTCCTCCTCATATTCCGAAAAGTCAGAGTCCAGAAGAATATGAGGAGCCGGACGGGTCGTGTTCGGGACGTAGTCATACCTCGCTGGCGGAGCGTAAGACACGGGAGCGGAGGACATCAGGGAGCCTACCCGGATTGGACAGGCTTGGTCCTCCGGCAGACGGTCTACCTTGCGTCGGTCCCGGCGACGCCGGGTCTTTCCTGCTGGGTCCTGTATTGGCCAGTTCGTTCTGTGACGTCCCATCGGAAACGAGAGTAGGACCCAAATGCTGGAACTCGGAAGACGCAAGGTAGTTCAAGAAGAGACTCATTTATTGTAAGCAGAGGTCGGGGATCGAGCAGGCAGTCCGGTGCAGCAGCGGGGAGAGCAGATGAGCGGACAGGCAGGAGTCGGTACACGGGAGAACAATCAGCGCAGGCAGAAGTATCGAAGGAGTCAGGCTTACGGGGTTGGTCGGAGAACGGATGAAGGTCGGTACACACAGGTTCAATCAGGAATACGAGAGTGCTGGAACGGGACATAAAGCTCAACGAACTGGCGGAGGACCAGTCGTCACCGGGTCCTATATATACGGGGGATGATCAGCCCGCATGAGGCACAGGTGTGTGCCTCCCAATTAGCGCAGCCGCACGGGCACCCGCACAGCTCGTGCTGAAGCGGCAGGATCATGACATATGGCTTTTGTGAAAATGGTGACGTCACGTGAACGAGCTCTATTCTGGCATGGCAATTTTTCTGTATGCATTTCTTTGACTACACTTAAAACGTTTATTCTCAAGAGATGGTAGGTAAGATGTTACTTATGTTATTATATATATTATATTATTATTATTATATATTATTTATAAAATTATTATTTTTATATATAATTTTCTTAGCATCCTTTTTTATTTTTCAATGTCTTGTTGTATCTTTTTAGTTCATACTATCTGTGTTTTTTCTGTTCACATTGTGTCAAAATACATCTTAATGTAAGAAAAATAAAAGATTGCTTACAAAAAAAAAAGAAATTGACACTAACTACCTCTTTCCTATTAATCAGGGCTCTGGCACCATCTTTTTACATTTTGGGGCATTATAGAAAAAGCATACAAATGTGAGGAATTATATTTCCAGCAAAAAGCTGGGGATATGCTCCACGGGAAAAATGCCTATATTAATAAATGTATGGTGCACTGCTAACAAGCAGGAGTTCACTGGATTACTTATAATTGATCGCAACCAGACTTTCAAAATGCACGTGAGAGCTGTAATCTGAACAGGTTCAACTTGTTGATTTACAACAATACACGCAGACAAACCGATCGGAAACCAAATTCCTCTTGTTGCTGTACTTTAACCCCGGACGCTGCAGTATGATACCCCACAGTCTCCACATTGGTACAATGCTCCGTGTTGTTGTTGCTCTCAGTCCCCTCCTCAATAACATTTTGCCTTTTTACCGCACATAATAAAAGCTTTACTCTCTGCTTTATCCATCCGTTATTTTGCCGCTTATCCTCACGAGGGTCGCGGGGAGTTCTGGAGCCTATCCCAGCTGTTAACTGGCAGGAGGCGGGCTACACCCAGAACTGGTTACCAGTCAATCGCAGGGCACATGGAGACAAACAGCCACACTCACAATCACACCTCGGGGCAATTTGGAGTGTCCAACTAATGTTGCATGTTTTTGGGATGTGGGAGGAAACCAGAGTGCCTGGAGGAAACCCAAGCAAGCACGGGGAGAACATGCAAACTCCACACAGGATGGTCTGGGATTGAACCCAGGACCTCAGAACTGTGAGGCCAGCACTTTACCAGCTGGTCCACCGTGCTGCCTTCTCTGCTTTACTTTACATTTTCAGTACCACCATAACCAAAAAGAGCCCAGAAATTGTGTCGATCTATTTTTAAAGTCGAATTTTTTCCTCAGCCCTAACTCAAATATCTACATATTTACACTCTGAATACATTTATGCCCTATTTATGTGTTTGTTTTTTCAGCGAGCGAGCGGGGGAGGGAGAGAGAGAGAGAGCGAGAGAGAGAGAAAGAGTGCAAGAGAGAGAGACAGAGAGACAGAGCGAGAGAGGCTAGAGGGGTTGGAAGGCCAGTGTGTAATTTTCTATGTATAACTCTGGCTACAAGGCACTACGGTCTGGGTTGCCAGTGAGTCTTTGGTCACTTTCTCTCTCTCTCTCTCTCTCTCTCTCTCTCTCTCTTTCTCTCTCTCTCTCTTTCTCCCTCTTCCAAACCACTTATCCTCACAAGGGGGCACAACAGAAATAGCCAGACCGAGATGGATTTTAATTTATTTAATTTAACTCAATGTTATTTACAGAGCCCTTTCGAAAAAACAACAACTGAAGCAGATGAATGAAATCATTGGTAAAGAACAGCAATTTCCTTCCAATAAAGTGGTGGGAAATAAAACAGACATGGTAAATATACACCAACGAGCCACAACATTGGCACAATTTCCACAATATAATGTTATCCAGCACAAGAGTTTATTTTTCATTGATACTGCCAAACACGTGTAGTCACAATGTCAATAAAACAAAATCAATGTACTTATAAAAAACTTGAATCGAGGTAACGGGCCTCTTCTCTTCTCTGAAAGCACATTATTTGATACAGCTCTTGTATTGGATATGAGTACATTTTGTATGTGAGCTAAATGTGATGGCTGGTTGGTGGCCATATTTACAGATAACCCGTGTCATCATTGTCAACAAAAAACTGAGGGCAGAAAACACATCGGTGGAGTCAGGAGGGCTTTAAATTTGAGCCGTAAGTAATAAGTGAATGTTTTGGAATTTGATGGAATCTTTGAGTTAAAAAAAAATTGTCATACAAGAGAAAACAATTGGTTAATTATATGAAGAATTCTGAATTGGTTGAGTCCAGCATGCTTTTTTTTTTCGGACTCATCATTTGGACAATTTCTCCTTTTCAAAGAAGCTTTTGTTGGTTTTGTGACCAAGATTAGGGGTTTGCTATGTACAGAGGCACAGGAGGTGCAAGCAGATTTTCAAAATTAAACTTCTTCCAGGCTGATGATCAATAACGTGTTTTTTGTTTTGTCAGTTGGTGTGGCCCTTTACCAAATGGATGTCCCACGGGGTGGTGGTTGGCCAGCGCTTCCTCAGAGGATTAAAAGCGACAAAATTATTTTTTCTTCTTGCTTGCTTCCAGCCTGTTAGGAAAAAAATGTGGTCTGTGCGGTATTTCATAGATCAACAACACAAAAAAAACAAAACTCTGTGCTAGGAAACTGACTTGTGGACTGAGTCAAAGTGTATAATTTCATCCCTCATTGAAATTGAATAAAATGACATGAATTCTTGGACAAAAAAAAAGTGGGGGCTGTGTACCAGATACAGTCTTACTCAGCCTAAACCTCATTCTTTATACATCAAGTTTGTATTTTAGCGGCCTTCGCCAAGCTTGTTCTTGGCATGGCGATCCTCATGCAAAAGCAAACCAGGTGTCTACCACTTGCGCTGCTGCCCCATGAGGTTGCATCAAGTCGGTTTAAATATGCTGTGAACACACACGGACATCATCAAGATCTTTTTGCACCATCTGTTGTTTTGACGGAAGTTGGTCGGCCTTTATAGTATTTGCAAACACTCGAAGATTCATCTAACACTGCCGTTCCTCTTTGCATAACTTGTGACAAAGCCCACTGGGGCAAAGGTCAAAAGCAGCGTTGGGCGGGTGCAGGTCGTGGTGGGCTGCTGTTTTGGGGCTGTTCAGCCATAAGAGTAAACAAGCAGTTGGCAGAGGTGAAAAGGGAAGCCCAATTGTCACTCAGCGAGTGTTGGGAAAATGCCCTTGCTACGTGATATGCGTTGAATGAACCCTGCTGTAATTTCAATGCCGAAGCAACTGAGCAGGAGGAGAAAACAAAAGAAGAGGTTGTTGTGCAACAGCAGCCCAACATTGATTTGAGTTGTCGGATGAGAAGACGGCACTCTATTGTCTCACGTGGCTGCGGCCTCTTGTTCTCCCCTCCGCCTCGTCGTGCTTCCTCTTCCAGCCAGGATGGTGTCGAAGCGTCTGAATTGGTGAAATTTCACAGCAATGAAATACTGTAAATGTCATTCTTTCACCATGAAATCTGAATGACTTTCCCTACATTGACCAACGAGACCCAGAATAGTGAAAATACAATAAAGGGTTAGTTTAAAGTTTACTTTACTTAATGCTGTTCTCAGTCATATTTGACCTGCATCTACTAAAACTGTGTTAAATTAAATTGGAAATTATCGAACTGTGATACTGTACATGTAATGCTTTTTTTTTCTTCTTTTTTTAAAGAGACAGTGTTAACAATGTTCAAGGGGTAGCGTGAAACAGTCCACAGAATGGCCCATCTGCACAGCATCCCCCGTATCATGCACTGTTCTTCTTTGAAGAGTCCCAGGAGAATCTCAAAACAATAATGAAAAATGATCGGACGCACTATACATAAGGAACAGAAGTCATACAGTGAGTGCGTTGACATAGTTGTGAGATCTGTATACTAAATGGCAAATCTGACTGGGAGATATGTTGCCAAGACTGATGAGTAACAGCGACTCGGAGACCTTGGAGACTAAAACATTTTCTTACTTTCGCGTGAATTTTAACACAATGTGAACAGAAAAACATAGACATAGAGACCAGGAACTGAAATGATATGCTGTACAATGATATATTAACCTGTGATGACCACTCATCTATCATCCTTTGACCCGCGAGCTTTTCATATTGCACACGTTTATCCGGAGCGATGTATCCTGAGGTTTTCTATCGTGATGGAACTTGTTGTCAGCCCCGGCTTGGATCATTCAGAATCTCCAAAACCACATTGCTCAATAGCCAATATGTGACAATAATCATTGTATTTGGGATTTCACAAATGTTTACCTAAGTGGAAAAGTTCCCTTCACCGCCTTATATTTTGCCTGCACTGTACTGGCACCTCAGAACTGTGAGGCCAATCCTTTCCAGCTGAGCCACCGTGCCGGCCCAGGTTTGATCAGTCACATTAAATTCAGTTATTTAAAAGCATCTATTTGCATCATTTCTACTGCTTCCAGAACACACAAAATGAACTGTATGTAAATCTTAAGGATTTGACAGTGTAAGATCTTGGGTGTGTCTGACTAGCAGATCAGCTTCTACATTATGTTTGCACCCATTTTTGCGTACAGAATTGTTTAATGAATTAGGCCCTATGTACTTGCAGAAATGAAGGTTCTAACGCACCAACATAGGTATTTAACACGCAGGTATCAGGACCGCGTTCGTATATCTGGAGAGTCCAACCTCACCGATGACGTCAACCTAATCGGCCTGACATTTAACTAAAGGATAAAGAAGGAAAATAGACAGCCTGAACAATCATCACATTTTATCAGTTATACTGAAGCAGTTCCATTATGAAAGAAACAAGAAAAATATGCAATATAGAAGTTAAGAAAGGCTACAAAGAAATAAAGTTGTAAGTGGTAGAGACGTTCCAATGTTTTTGTGTGTGTCTCTCGACAGTCTCTCGTGTCAACTGGATCTTGGGGTTTGTGGGTTTTTATTTCAGTACCAAATGTTCTTGGACCTGAAGTTCCTTCCATGCTACTAGTTGCCATGAATGTGAGGCAAGCAGTGTTTGTGTACAAGCACTTTGCTTTGTGTCGAACAGGTGAGGTCCGTGATCAAATCCTTTTTCAGCTTTGCGATGTTAAAATGGGCTTATTGATCCGAGTTGGATACCAGCGTCTGCTGTAATCATTACTAGACACTTTTCACCACACCCTTACTGTTTTTTCCTCTCTCTTCCTTGTTAGCATGTTTGTGTTCATTTCCTTGTTCATACACTGTGTCTGTGTGCAACCAACTTGAAATATGGTGAGATTTGTGTTCACGCATGGAATTTTACAACCAAGAATTACCCTAGTTCCAGGTATGAATGTGGAATATGAACCCAAGTACAACCACAATGGAATTTCCACATTTAGGATTCATTGTTTCATTTCATCCTTTTCATAGAAACTAAAATAATCTGTCGCAGTCAAACCGTCATAGCTGACTGAATAGTTACTGTTTTGAGTAACATCTGTACATGCTGAAAAGCTATGCATGTGTAAAAATAAGATAATCTGAATTTTTACTCACCTAAACCAATGGACCTTTCCGATGACGATCTTAAGCTCCGCCCCCTTCGCCATGTCCCACAAGCTTTCAAAATGGCAATTAAACAGAACATGTTTGAAGTCGATTCTTGATTGCATATTGCAGATAATAGTGGGGTATGTTTTTTTGCCAGGCTTGTCCAAGAGAGTTCGACAGAGAGGTCTCAACTATTTCACACAAAGATATGCACACAGAATTAAGATTTTGGATGTAGTAGGACGCAATGTCAGAGTTACAGCGAAATGTTGATGATCGATGTAAAAAAGTTTGATGCCTCACAAACGTCATACTGAAATCTAACAGGATAAAATAGTGGAATTGTCCTACGCATGTAAAGCAGGGTGAGTACTTTTTACTATGAAAGATCACGAGTATTATCATTGTAGTCTTTATAAGTGAGTGGGTTTATTCATTTGACTTGGCTCGTAATCGAACCCAGTGCTGTGTATTAAAAGTCTGATGTGATACTAATAGGCAAATAAGCTATAGACATTTCTCTTGCATGACATTGTGCATTTACGTATCCCTAATCCCTCATAACATAGTTGGATATCTTTCATCAGAATTGCACGTTCCCCAAGTACATCTGAGGACCATTTTCTTCGTAACATTAACTTTTCCAAGCACACGCTACTGACAACTAGCATTGCTTGTGGGACAATATGGCGAGAGGGGCATGTCAAGCCAGGGGTTAAGACAATGCGGGATATCTGATTGGCTATTATTGTACGAGTGATTGACAGGTCAGAAAGGTCCATTGGTAAAATATGAAAAGGAAACACCATGTGCAGTCACTGCTTTAGTAGTAATTCTTAATCACCATCTCGTCTTTTTCTTCTTTTCCTTTCGACTTGTCCCGTTAGGGGTCGCCACAGCGTGTCATCTTTTTCCATCTTAGCCTATCTCCTGCATCTTCCTCTCAAACCCCACTGCCCTAATGTCTTCCCTCACCACATCGATAAACCTCTTTGGTCTTCCTCCTGCTCTTTTGCTTGGCAGCTCCATCCTCAGCACCCTTCCACCAATATACTCACTCTCTCGCCTCTGAACATGTCCAAACCATAGAAGTGTACTCTCTCGAATCTTGTCTCCAAAACATCCAACATTGGCTGTCCCTCTAATGAGCTCATTTCTAATCCTATCCAACCTGCTCACTCCAAGCGAGAACCTCAGCATCTTCATTTCTGCTACCTCCAGTTCTGCTTCCTGTTGTTTCTTCAGTGCCACCGTCTCTAATCCATACATCATGGCCGGCCTCACCACTGTTTTGTAAACTTTGCCCTTCATCCTAGCAGAGACTCTTCTGTCACATAACACACCAGTCACCTTCCGCCAGCTGTTCCAACTTGCTTGGACCCATTTCTTCACTTCCTTACCACACTCACCATTGCTCTGGATTGTTGACCCGAAATATTTGAAGTCCTGCACCCTCACTATCTCTTCTCCCCGTAGCCTCACTCTTCCCCCTGCACCTTTCTCATTCACGCAGATATATTCTGTTTTACTTGCGTTAATTATCATTCCTCTCCTTTCCAGTGCATGTCTCCATCTTTCTAATTGTTCCTCTGCATGCTCCCTACTTTCACTGCATATCACAAGATCATCTGCGAACATCATGGTCCAATGGGATTCCAGTCTAACCTCATCTGTCAGCCTATCCATTACCACTGCAAACAGGAAGGGGCTCAGAGCTGATCCCTGTTGCAGTCCCACCTCCACCTTAAATTCTTCTGTCACACCTAAGGCACACCTCACCATTGTTCTGCTGCCATCATACATGTCCTGTACTATTTTATCATACATCTCTGCCACACCAGACTTACGCGTGCAGTACCACAGTTCCTCTCTTGGTATTCTTTCATTGGCGTTCTCTAGATCCACAAAGACACAATGTAGCTCCTTCTTACCTTCTCCGTACTTTTCCACTACCATCTTCAAAGCAAATAATGCATCTGTGGTACTTTTTCTAGGCATGAAACCATACTGTTCTCGCAGATACTTACTTCTGTCCTGAGTCGAGCCTCCACTACTCTTTCCCATAACTTCATTGTGTGGCTCATCAACTTTATTCCTCTATAATTCCCACAGCTCTGAACATCCCCTGCGTTCTTAAAAATGGGAACTACAACACTTTTCCTCCATTTTTCAGGCCTCTTTTCACCCGCTAGTATTCTGTTGAAGAAGTTGTTCAAAAACTCCACAGCCATCTCTCCAAATTGCTTCCATAGCTCCACCGGTATGTCATCAGGACCAACTGCCTTTCCATTTTTCATCCTTTGTAGTGCCTTTCTGACTTCCCCCTTAGTAATCATTTCCACTTCCTGGTCCTTCACACTTGCCTCTTCAACTCTTCCTTCTCTCTCATTTTCTTCATTCATCAACTTCTCAAAGTATTCTTTCCAACTATTTAGCACCCTACTGTCACCAGTCAACATATTTCCATTGCTATCCTTAAACACCCTTACCTGCTGCACATCCTTCCCATCTCTATCCCTCTGTCTGGCCAACCTGTAGAGATCCTTTTCTCTTTCTTTTGTGTCCAACCGGTGTACATGTCTTCATATGCCTCTTGTTTAGCCTTTGCCACCTCTACCTTTGCCCTACGTTGCATCTCGATGTACTCCTTTCGCCTCTCTTCAGTCCTCTCAGTGTCCCACTTGTTCTTCGCTAATCTCTTTCCTTGTATGACTCCCTGTGTTTTGGAGTTCAACCACCAAGTCTCCTTCTCCCCTTTGCTACCAGAAGACACACCAAGTACTCTCCTGCCCATGTCTCTGATTACCTTCCTTGGCTGTCGTAGTCCAGTCTTCCGGTAGATTCTGCTGTCCATCAAGACCCTGTCTCACCTCTTTCTGAAAGGCCGCACAACATTCTTCCTTTCTCAGCTTCCACCACATGGTTCTCTGCTCTGCCTTTGTCTTCTTAATCTTCCTACCCACCACCAGAGTCATCCTACACACCACCATCCTATGCTGTCGAGCTACACTCTCCCCTACCACTACTTTACAGACAGTAATCTCCTTCAGATTAGATCGTCTGCACAAAATATAATCCACCTGCGTGCTTCTACCTCCCCTCTTGTAGGTCAGTATATGTTCCTCCCTCTTCTGGAAATAAGTGTTCACTGTAGTCATCTCCATCCTTTTTGCAAAGTCCACCACCATTTGACCCTCAAAGTTCCTTTCCTGGATGCCGTACTTACCCATCACTTCTTCATCGCCCCTGTTTCCTTTACCAATATGTCCATTACAATCTGCACCAATCACAACTCTCTCGCTGTCTGGGATGCTCAAAACTACTTCATCTCGTTCCTTCCAGAATTTCTCTTTCAACTCTAGGTCACATCCTACCTGTGGGGCATAACCGCTAACCACATTATACATAAAACCCTCAATTTCAAATTTTAGTCTCATCACTGATACTCTTTTCACCTCCAAGACATTCTTAGCCAGCTCTTCCTTTAAAATAACCCCTACTCCATTTCTCTTCCCATCTTCTCCGTGGTAGAATAATTTAAACCCCGTTCCTAAATTTCTAGCCTTAGTACCTTTCCACCTGCTCTCTTGGATGCACAGTATATCAACCTTTCTCCTAATCATCATGTCAACCAACTCCTGAGCTTTTCTTGTCATAGTCCCAACATTCAAAGTCCCTACACTCAGTTGTATTCTTAATCACCATACAGGTCTAAAAAAAAATAAAATACACCCCCGCCACCAAAAAAAGGGTGAATATGCAATACAGTAAATGCGACAAAAGATTGTCATAACCTTGACGACCTGTGACAATGCGCTGGACAATAGTACACAGCCTCAGGCTGCTTTGAACGTAACCTTTCTTCATGAACGAATGCTTTAGCTCACCTTTGCAGGTAGACACTGTTAAGGTTCCTCTTCTTTTTCATCGTGTCACAATCGAAAGAAAAAGCAAAACATTGCATTGAGGAAATAATCTTTTAATGCTATCTGACTCACCGGAGGTCTTGTGAGGAATCCAGATGTCTCGCTTGACATGTATGACTGCAGCTTTGATATTGAATTTGATTTTCCACAAAAAGGCAAAGCCCATCATAGGTTGAGTCACTGAGGGGGTAGCAGGTCACTTATTTGTTATTAATAGATAAAGAAGGGCGGCATGGTGGTGCGACTGGTTAGTGTGTCTGCATCCTAGTCCAGGCAGGGGGTTCAAGTCCCAGCCCAGCCTATGCGTCGAGTTTGCATGTTCTCCGGGCACTCTGGTTTCCTCCCACATCCCAAAAACTGGTATTCATTGGAGACTCTTAATTGCCCGTAGGTATACGACTGTTGTCTGCCCTACAATTCGCTGGCAACCAGTCCAGGCTGTACCCCGTCCGCTGCCTCATGACAGCTGGGATAGGCTCCAGCATTCCCGCAACCCTTATGAGGATAAGCGGCTCAGAAAATTGATGGCTAGATGGATAAAAGAAGAAGCAGTGGCTCTAAAATTGAGGCAAAACCTGGTGGGTTTTTTTTTATTGCAACTAACTTACTGACCCCATTTTGCACAGCTATTCTATTCCCTTGTGCTTTACTGGACACAATCCAATAAGCTTGTGGTGAATTCTGAATGGCTTTGGTTTGTTGAGAGGTGCTAACTTGTTGATAAGTGCGCCGAGACAGACGAAACACAAGTGAGGACAATCACTGTCCGACACGACTGTGTGATCCCCGTGTGTGGCCTCAACTCTCTTAGAACTAGTGAGGGAAGGGCGACGGCGTTCCTTTAGATGTGTGCTCTTGTGCATTTCGACTGTGGCTGAGGAAATAGTGTGAGGGCTGCATTCATCCAAGTAATGGTCCACTCATGTGTGAGAGCGAGGGAGCCAATGCTCGGCCTGACTATTTTCTTTTCCAGCGGTTTCCAAGACTCAAGGAGAGAGTGTGGTGTGTGTGTGTGTGTGTGTGTGTGTGTGTGTTTGTGGGGTCGCGAGCGTTCAGAGCATTAAGATGGGATGGGGAGAACTAGAACATAATGAAGAAGAAGAGACTAACCCTAACCCTAACCTAACTCACATAGACACTATTTGTGCTCACTTTAAAGCCAGGATGTCTACAGAACTAGAACATAATGAAGAAGAAGAGACTAACCCTAACCTAACTCACATAGACACTATTTGTGCTCACTTTAAAGCCAGGATGTCTACAGAACTAGAACATAATGAAGAAGAAGAGACTAACCCTAACCCTAACCTAACTCACATAGACACTATTTGTGCTCACTTTAAAGCCAGGATGTCTACAGTTCCCATTGAAATTTATTTACAGTGCTCTGTGGAAACCACATGTAACCTCACAACTCTGGACGAGAAACTTGTCGTCCTGTGTGTGTGTGTGCGCGTGCGTGTGTCTGTTTGTGTGTTTGTGCGCATGCTCCCCACATAAACCCGCCCATATGCCTGGCTGTCCCTCATATAGACTGATCCGCCTCTCAGACACATAGCCACAAGGGATGGCCTAGATTCCAACACATGCACACACAGGCTTCAGGCTGGAAAGACATATCACGCAACCTAACACTTCGCGGCGTGAATGTATACTGTGCATGGTAAAAGCATTATTACCCTTTAGTATACAGTATACACACAATGTGGATGTGTTTAAATAGAGGAGGCTCTGGGAAAAAAAAAAGCTAGAAAAAAAAGTGTTTAAAAATATTTTAAAGTTTTCATTTCCTGCAAATAAATGCTCTCAATTATAATATTTTGCATTTTAATTAATGAACTGTATTGTAAGTAGTTTATAGAATCAAATAAAAATGTTAATTTGCCTCAAGTGACCTAAGAAAAGCAAAATCTGATAAATTGTTAATTTTGCAGTGGGCTCGTAATTTTTTAGCTAGATTTACACAGTGTGTCCCAAACCGGGATAAAAAATTATGTCATGAAGGGCATCCACCATTAAAAACTCTTCTAGACAAGTCATGGGAGTGGCTTAATAGCACCAACCCAAAAGTTGCACAGTATATTCTGTAAACAGAAGAGATCAAATCAATTTTTGGTGCGAAGTGAAACATACAGGAAGGCATTATGAATGAATACATTTCATCCATTCATCAATTTTCCATTTTGACTTTTACTTACACCACTGACAGTGTTTATGAATGCGCATGTAAATGGGGGAGCGTCTAATGTGACCGCCGACCAATCCTGGAATAGGACAGACGGCAATCCTGGAATAGGACAGATGGGATAAGCGGACTAGAAAATGGATGAAAATTTGATTTTCCTTCAGATAAAAGCACATGAAACACCGATGAATTGTCTCGCTGCGGTCTCAATCACAACTTTGCATTCCCATCCTCTCATAAACTCCATCTTAATCATCACCCAGCACCCATCATTTGCTCCATATGTACAGTATTTCTAAAGGGCTGGTGATCATCAGGGTCAAAGGTGAGCTGAAGCCTGTCCCAGCTGACTTTGGGTGAGGGGGTGGGGTGGGGGGGTACACCCTGTACTGATCACCAGTCAATCAAAGGCCACCTATAGACCAACAACCATCCCCACTCTTCTCGCCCATGTAAATGCCATCTCCAAAGAAGCTACCGTGCATGTTTTATGAGTGTGGGAAGACAAGTGAGGGCAGAACGTGCAAACTTCCAACATGGTGACCCAAGCAGAAAGTAAAACCTGGAATCTGTGGACTGTGATGCTACCCTTTCAGCCAACATTTTTACTGGATTTCACAACACTGAATTTCAGCACTTTTTATTTACCAACCTGATAAAATAATAGCATTCCATATACTACAAGTACGGAATCCCTTTTGTTATCACGTGTTATTAAATAGAATTCATTTATGTATATTTTTTTTACTCATCTTGTTTTTTTTTTATAAATAACTCTCTCAGCCACTAAAAAAGTACTAATTTCATTTGTTTAATACCCAACTCTCTTGACGGAATTTTTGTAAGTGTACGTAGCAAATAATCTTCAATAAATATACTGCAGATATTCCAATTCATAATCACATGCTTAAAAACAGGTACATTAAGATGTGATAAAAACATCAATGGCAATGTGGTGATTGCATCCTGAAAATAAAACTAAAGGGTTGATGTACATTTTAAAATTTGTTCGATTAGCCTAATAAGACTTTATCTGATTTAACACAATAGGCATGTATATTGGCTATAGTCTACTCAGTTACAAGCAGTTGCTCAGATGGAGAGGGGATAGTGGAACTTTCATATAGTGTATACATTATAGGTACATCGGATTTTATTTTGGGCTATGAAGTTTCATGATACAAAAGAAGAGTCAGAATTTAACGCTGGACCCAAAACAAATATGAAATCAAATGAAACTCAAACGCGCACAGTGACACCATGTCTATATACTGTACAAAGTCATGAATTAGTGTTTTTAATAATGAGTTGAAAGCCTGGATTGATGGCATTCAATTATTTCTTTCAAGATCCTTTTTTTTCTCAGATTGTTTACTTCGAACAGGCTGTGTGACGTCACGACACACCCCTATATGGCAGGGAGACAGCTGGCGACACAACCGAGATTGACCCCTCTGTTGACCAATGGAAGAAGAAATTGTTCTTACGTAAAGCCCGGTGATTGGACGCTGGGAGATTATAGATATGTATAGATATGTCGTGTGACTCTAGTACACAAGGGCGGGACAACTGGAGCAGCGCTTGTCCAGCTACATTGTTACTACGTACCACTAGACCGGACTAATGCTCCTTCTCGTATGGAGAAATGTAAGTTGTTTTACACTTTCAAGCGGCGTCGGCAGTCTCTGGAGGGAACGTTGTGTTGTTTTCCTCTTTAGGGTCTGCTTAGAAGTAGCTCTCGGGCCAGCCAAAAGTGTGCTAGCTGCTGGTAGCGCTTGCTTTATAGCGGGTTGCGATTTTTTGACAATGCGCGCAGTCAGCCGGGGTGCAGTGTCATTTTGGCTTGTGGCCGTTTGACTCCTGTCGCTTTCTCGAGACGCTTCTTGTTATTATTATTTCGTGTGTGACATTCTGGCAGACGTCGCCTTTTGTTATTGGTAGCCCCCCCCCTTCCACCCCCACTTAGCGCGCGAGCCCAGTTGACGTCCGTCCACCGAACTACGTTGAGGTGGATTTAAAAAAATAAAAAAAAAGCTAGTTTTGAAGCACGGCGGGTGGCCACTTCGCAGCACAATTGAAGCGCTCTCTTCGCGTTACGGGGCTTCTTTTGAGTTCGGTCACTACCCCGCGTGATATTATGACAAAGGTGAGGTGTTGCGTCATATGCAACTTTTGTCTCCACTGTCTCATTATTTGTGTTTGTGGTTATTTTATGTTTACCAAATGACGTTTTGCATGCATGTTTAGAATCCCAGAATGAAAAGGGGCGTCATCGTGGTGAACATGACACTATTCCCCGTTTTGCCCCTTCAGTTCACTTACTTTGTCTGACTCACTCCCCTTTTTCTTCTCTGTTGACAGTTTGGTTTTATACTGAGGAAAAGTTTTTCACCGGAGAGAATTCCTTAAGCCATCGCCTTGAACTGGCTCGAAAATTTTGGCTACCACATTTTTGCCCCCCTTCCTCCTCCTCCTCTCCTTCAGCTACCATTGCACAGAGTGAACGTTGATATGCTACATCAGGTAAGAGATCAATCTCTCGCGCGCACACATACACGCCCGCGCAACGCTGGGATTTGTGCATGTTGCTTTGGCGCACATGGTCCCAACAGCATCTCGCAGCCTCACTTCTGTCTTTGTTTCCACGCGAAAGCCCCGCGTGGTATTTTGCATTGCAGATGCACATTTGAACAATTTCCAGCACACGCTAAGCCTGTAACGTGTTTTGTGTGTGTGTGTGTGTGTGTGTGTGTGTGTGTGTGTGTGTGCGCGCGCGCGTGGTTTTATTGTTGTGTTGCTTCCCTCTACATTCCACCCTTGCGTGTGCGCGTGAATTTGTGTGCGCGCGCGCGTGCGCGTCTGTGTGTGTGCGCGCAGCAGGGCTGATGGGCGAATCTGCAAATGAAAAACACTAACAGAGCTGCGTGGCTGCAATTGTGACTTGAACGTGTGAAGAAAATAGAGCGTTGCTGGCTCCTGGACAACAGGCACATACAAGCAATTGAGTCTGGACGTGAGCTGCTTCCTTTTTGGATTAATTTTATTCTTTGCGTACTCTAAACTCATTTTTGTTTTATAAACAAGGCATGCAGTGTTAAACCAGAGAACAGGTCGTGCAACAATACACCACTAAGCTTTGATGTGATTACTTTCCCAGATTTTTTTTTTTTAAATGAAAATATATTTGAAACATTTAATCAATAAAATTTTATTAAATCTACTTATTTTGACACACACCTTTTTTGGTATTTTGACTTTTTTGTTTTCTGCAAATGGTCTGAATGGAAACATTTTTATTTAGAATTTGTGTTATATTTTCATTAGTTTACAGAATGAAACAAAAAAAATCATTTTATTCACACACACACACCATAGGTATATAGTTATTTTCTGTTACATCCCCTCGAGAAAGAAGAAAACACTTTGCACCCCCCAACTCTCTGCAGCAATGATATATATATATATCATTTGTCTATAAACTTGTTACAACTCTACATGACACTAATTATATTAAGGAAAACAAAATATAGATCAACTACAACACAAAAAAACTTTGACATTGTTTTATAGTCTGCATCAGAAAATATTTAACATACAACAATTAGGCTTAAATTCCCACAAAATAAAATCCTTATTTAAACTGTTGTTTCTTTGTTTTGTTTTTGCTAGAGAGAGGGATATTTTATTTTTTTTGCAGAAGGCACCGCTGGGTCTTCTGCTGTGGTATTTTTTTTTTTCCTCCACTGAGCTGTTTGGTATGCCACCTTTCAGAATCAGCTTTAATGGCGAAGTGTGTTAAAACACACAAAAAATTTCTCCGGCAGTCAGTACTGCCCTGGTACGACATACAGAACAAGGAAGAACATAGCGACAAGAACAAAGAACAAGAGACATTTCTCTCGATAGGAACCATTCCCTATAAGATGTGCAAGATGTAAAATCTATGTAGATAAGTGTGTTAACAATGTCAATTGTGCGAAGGGAGCAGTTTAAAGTGACAATTTGTGCGGTCTATAAAATATATATATATATATATATATATATATATATATCCATCCATACATTTTCTTTGCCGCTTATCCTCACAAGGGTCGCGGAGCATGCCGGAGCCTATCCCAGCTATCAATGGGCAGGAGGCGGGGTACACCCTGAACTGGTTGCCAGCCAATAGCAGGGCACATGGAGACAAACTGCCACAATCACACTTAGGGGCAATTTAGAGTGTCCGATTAATGCATGTTTTTAGGATGTGGGAGGAAACCAGAGTGCCCAGAGAAAACCCACGCAAGCAAGGGGAGAACATGCAAACCCCACACAGGCGGGGCCGGGATCGAACCCAGGTCCTCAGATTACCAGTTCTGATTTAACATACAGGATGTGAGTGGGTGTCTTAACATGGCACAAGCCAGTAAAATAGTAGGTTCGTTGATCAAGAATTTAATGACTGAATAGCCAGAGGGGAAAAAACTGTTTGAATGCCTACTACTTTTGACCTTCATTGATCTGTAGCGCTTTCCCGACGGAAGGAGGTGGAAGAGCTGGTGGCCAGGATGCGGAGGATCTGAAAGGATCCTGCCTGCTCTGGACCTAGTTCGCGTTGTGTGCAAGTCCTTGGTAGTGGGTCGCATGGTGCCGACAATCCGTTCAGCGGTTTTGATTGTCCATTGCAGTCTGAGTTTGTCCTTTTTTGTGGTGGCCCCAAACCAGACTGTGATGGAGATACACAGTACTGATTGGACAACTGATGTGTAGAACTGTCTCAGCAGCTCTTGTGACAGGCCGTGCTTTCGTGCTTGCTTGTTTACTGAAGTTGCATTCACAAAGAGGGATGATTAAAGGAATACAATGAAAAGCCTTAATATGCATCATATGTACTGTACCTTGAAAATTTGAGGTTAATCCGATATCATTTAATGGTGTTTTGAATGTTTTTTATCGGCAATTACAAATTTTCATGGGCACCGCATTTTGGCGAGTTACATGACTTAAAAAAACAGGAAGTGGCATTTTCTGTGCGCAAACAAAGGAATACACAATCACGTAGAGCGCTGATTTCTCGGATTTATCTCCATCTAATGTAGAAATAGCAGTATTGGTTGATCGGGAAGATGGAGGAATACGTACATACAGATTTGAACCTGTGGCTGTAATAATGGTGAATATTTGGATGGATTTTCAGACGGGAATGATGTGGAGTCTGACTAGCTCACTTACCACAGGCGCGGAACGATCGAACGGTGATCATGTCGAAACAATAATTATGCAAACATTTGACAAAGGTCGCTCAAAGGAAAAAATATGAGTAGCGAAGTTTTCAACAAGAATGGACAGCCTTTGTGGAGAGGGAGGGTTCTACTGTGTGTTTAAATTCACAGATGTGCAGTATGCCAAAGCATTTGTACTCGACGTTGCCAATCAACATTTTGCCAACTTCGCATAAAGACAAGATAATCAAATGAATAAAAGACATGCCTTTGTCGGGAAAGAACTGTTTGCCAGTGTACCATAGTGATCCCAAATCAAATTGAATTACGGTCATGATGAATGAATGGATGTCTCAACACCTGGATGACGTATGAAAGCACAAGAAGCCTTATTAATGGTAAGACGTACTTTTGTCATCATTGGTTAGCAACATCATAGCAATGTTATTTAAAAGAATTCAGAGACTTATTGTACTCTAAAATTGTTGTTCTTGAAAAAAATGCGGAAATACACTTGTACATATGTCGTGTGGCTCAGGGTGACCACGCTTCGCTTGCCAATGGGTCCTGAAATGTTTCTTTTTCTTACTGGCCAGAATATGTCACCGAGCCTTCCTCGGATTATTTCTATCCGAATTATGGCAAAATTCCGTGATACAATAGGGCATTTTCATGTGTCTGGTGGTGATACCGCATGTGATTACACTACAAATCTCCCACCAGAGTTTCAGTGAAGCCGAGTGCGACATATGTGTTGTCATATTTCCTTGTCTTTGATCTTGGGAGACTTTCATTCGTTTCCTAATCATCATCTCTATCTATTTCTTTTCTTCACTTTCAAATGTTTTTTTTTCATGGTCCCTCTAGAGTAGGGATGTCAAATTATTTTTTGTCATGGCCTACATTGTAGTTACGGTTTCCTTTTATGACTGAAACCATAACATTTTTTCAATTACCTCATCTTATTTCCACATGACATTTATGAACAAGTTTTGGAATCAGAAATCTTGACATAAAATATTGTTCATGTTTGGTAACACAAGTGCTTGCAATCTGCCCTTATCATGTATGATATCTTAATTTGAAATTTTAGTCCAGATTTTAACAAGAATCATGGAAGTTGAGAAATGATTTCGCCACCGTGACTCGAGTTCGACAACTGTTCTCTAGTATGTGGTTTCTCCCCCCCACCGCACTTCATATCTCCTGTTCTGTGTGTGTGTGTGTGTGCACGCGCGTGTGTGTGTGTATATATATGCTTGTTGCAAAAAAAAAAAAAAAAAAAAAAAAAAAAAAAAACACTGACAATGAGAATGCAATTACACTTTATTCTAGTATGCCCATGAGGCATACTCACTGGGGTCACATCCTCTCCACTGGCGTCCTACAGGTGCAGCCCAACATTAGAGAAGGACTTTTGTAATGTAAGCATGTGTTGAAATAAATTAGGGTAATTTTAATATCTGAAATAGTAGGAAACTCTTATTTAATGATGAATGAGCTGGTGTAATTATCACTATACCCCATTGATGGACTCAAATGCACGACAACAGTCACAGGTTAAAGTTCGAGTAATCTGTCCAGTTGAAGCTGTTTGATACCAGCTGAGAGGCTGATCAAGCCGATGGGATGTATAAAAAAGAAATTAAATAAAATAACAGCATTGCAAATCACTTAAAAGAAGCAACACATGGCCATCAACTGGGACAAGTGTGACACTTAAAAGAAACGTGAGCTGGACAGACTTATTAGGACAATTTGGTGTTTTTCAACTTTAACGTACAGTCCTCTCCAAAAGTATCAGAACGGCAAATTCAAATTCTCTCTTTGTTGCGTAGTGAAGACATTTGGGTTTCAGATCAAAAGATGAAAATGAGACACATTTCAGAATTCCAGCTTTTGTCTCATGATATTTACATCTGGATGTGTGAAACAACTCACGAGAGAGTACCTTTTGTACGAAGCCACCCACTTTTCAAGTATCTATGGGAATATGTAAGTGATGGGTGATTCTAGTTGCTCAGGTGTTGCCTTTGAGATTGATTACTTAAACAGTGTTTTTTTTTTTATTTTTATTTTTTAATTTGGCTTTGGGTTTCACCTGCGAAAACTGAATTTGCTGCTAAGCAAACATGAAGACCAGAGAGCTGTCTATGGGGTAAAGCAAATAATTTTGAAGCTGAGAAAAGAGGGAAAATGGATCAAAGCTATTGCAAAAACATTGTGCGTAGCCTGTGTAGCAATTCGGAAAGTCTTGAAGAAGGAAAAATGACTGAACTGAGCAACAACCCTCAAACAGGTTGGCCAAGTGTATCAATAACAAATGATGACAGAAACATTGAAAGAGCTGTGAAAAAAGCCAAAGACAACAGTCATTGACACCACTGCCAACTTCCACGTGGCAATGGTGAAGTTATCACAAGCCACTGTTTGAAGAAGACTTTGAGAGAAGAAATATACAGGCCATACCACAAGATGCAAACCATTTCTCAGCCAAATCAATCAGATGGCCAGATTGGAATTTCCAAAGAATTACAGAGATCAGGCAAAAGATTTCCAAGTTTTCTGGACTGAGGCCAAGACTAGCCTTTACAAAGGTGATGGAAAGACCAGGGTATGGAGAAAGAAAGGATCTGCTTTTTATCAAAAACGCATATCCTCATCTGTGAAGCATGGTGAGGGTAATGTCATGACTTGGGCTTGAATGGCTGCTTCTCGAATGGGCTCTCTAGGCTTCATTGATGTAACTAATGATGATAGCAGCGAAATAATTCTGAAGTTTACAAACCCATTTTGTCTGGCAATTTACAGTAAATTCAATCCAAACTAATTGGGAGACGCTTCATCGTGCAACAAGACCATAACCCAAAACACTGCCAACACAACAAAGGACTTCATCATGGGGTAAAAGTGGAAGTTCTTAGACTGGCCAGGTCAATCACTTGACTTTAACCCAATAGAGCATGCATTTTAGCAGGGAGAACCATCACAAAACAAACAAGAACTGTGTGGCTGCGGTAAAAGCCTTTCAAAGAAGAATGCAACGGTACCGGTTATGTCGTCAAATATAAAATTTTATTCACTTTAAGTTAATTTGTTTGTACCAGTACTTTCACCCACTTAAAAAGTGGGTGGCTTTCAACAAAAGGTGTTCTGTCCTGAGTTGTTTAACAAATCTAGATGTAAATACCATGAATTAAAAGCTGTAATTCTAAATTGTCTCTTGATCTGAAATCTAAATATCTTCAGTTTATAACAAAAACGAATGAATAGACCTTTCTGTAAGATTAATTTTGGAGAGGACTGTATACAGTAGTCTGCTTAATCTACCGTAAACTCCGATGGATATTGCTGTTCTCTATGAGCTATAACCACGTTAGAGCTTTTAGTTACTCCTGTTTATAGACCTTCTGATGACAGGAATATGAGTCACCATTGGACATGTGGAAAGCTTTTTGCACACTCTATTCAAGTTCATGTCTCTTTCTTCAACTGTCAATGGGTAATGTTAAGTTATAATTATATCTGTCATAGAGACTATCTTTATATCGCTATTTCTTAGTACAAAAGCTTTTCTCCTTGAGGCATTTTATGACATTGTCTTTCTTTCTGGGAATAATTCATCAATCCCATTGTCAAAATTCAGACACTGTACGGGATCTTGCAGTTTGGTGTTGATCCAAATTAAAATTGTTTGGCCTTGACTGCAAGTGTGCACACTCTTGAATGTTCTTGTAAGTGGTGATAGTGCTGAAATATGATAAGTTGAACCAACTTTCTGAACATTTTTTTGTCTTTCGTATAAGATAAAAAAATAACTGGTTTGATTCCCTCCTTTTATTTTCGTTGACATTTTTAGCCAGAGATGTGTACATGTTTTGTTGCTAACCTACTTCCATTCTATGCTCATCAGTTTTCCTCTGCTTAAATACAACAGCTATTACAATTCAGTGGTGAAATCACAAATTAGCCCATAACAAGTTAAACAATTGTGATTACTGCATAGTAAAGGTTACTCCCACAGATGTTATTAGCACAGGGACACAAGAACTTCTTTGAGGTAGTTTCAGAGCCACTTCTCAAACTTTGAACAGTTCTTTGAATACCAATGGTCACCAACTGAGTCAAGATGGGGCAAAAAAGCACGAGATTGCAGTGTATGTTCTGTCTGTAATTGACGCCATTCTCTTGCAACCCACACATTAAAATGTATAGCTGTTAAAAAATGGGAATCCACCCAACAGTTCTCCTTAAAGATCAGCTCCATTAGCAAATGAGGTGGTGGTGATGATGATGATAACGTAAAATTTACTGAGTACTGCGATTAACATTTTGGAAATAAAAGGATCTGACAGTACAGTTACTTGCAAAAGGAAGACTTGTCATGAGTGTATAGTCTTTAATGTGTATAGATATTAAAATGTTCTCTGCCTGTTTTCATACTTAATTTTACTGTACTGAGGCCAAGTGGTATGAAAATGAATTATTTCAAAATTTTTCACATAAAAAAAAAAATTCTCTTCTGGAGTTGTGATCCATCTTTAGCGTTGGTGTAAACATAGACACGCTTGCACATTAGGGAGCATTTGAATTACAATTAGTTTCACCACTTAAACAATGACATTGTGTTGGTTTGTTGGAACCCCACAGAGCATGGAAAGCCAAATTGGTTCACAGTGAGTTCACTATTGAACTAGAACTGAACTGGCTCAGAACACCAGCTCAGGCCGCTGTGAGGTTGTTTGAATGGAAAAGATGTGTTGCTCAGATGTTTGAGCTTTGCTAATTTCCAGGCAGGTTGTGAAATGAGAGCAGATTGTTTTGATATTTGAGCTAATTGCCAGCAGCATGTTATGCACATGTACAAATCCACCGCCTACAAAGAGATACATGCCGCTTTTTTTGGTTCGCTCATCAAGTTCACGATTCGTCTTGTTTATGCACGGTTCCATGACACTCTCTCTCTCTCTCTCTCTCTATACACACACACACACGTTACATTGTGTTTAGCTTTATAAAAAGATTCTATATTTAATCACGGCAGAGCACTTGTGTGAATTCAGTATTTGATTATTTATGACTAAAATGCACTCTAGTGCAAAAAATGTTTAGACTGAAAGTATTAAGTTTATTTTTTGCAGTTTTGGAGGAAAAAAATGGAACCTTCAAAATCAAATGCCATAATAGTTGTACAGTTTGGAATTACAATAAGGTGTGATCACAATCAGAGCTAGAAATGGAATAACGTCTCTAGATCAGGGGTTCTCGATGTGTCGATCGTGAGGCAGTTTTGGTCGATCGGGTGAGAGCATGCCGAAAAAAAACCCAAAAGACGTCAGCCTATCATCCATCTCATCACTTGATTCAGGTGCGGCAGATACTGTATGTTGATCGCACGTACATAAAGGTGCGTTCCAGCAAGCTGGCCTCCAATTTACGGTCTCTCTTTTGCTTTCTCCACAGCAGTTGCAGCGATGCGCGCGTGGCCCCCCTTGTCGGTAGCTCGAAAGAGGCTGGCTGCTGGAAAAGTAGATCTTTGGGTAAAAAACGTTTGGGCACCCCTGGACAAGATGCTCAGTCAAACACTTCATGAAAATTTGCATTTTTTTTTTTTTCATTTTTGATACACTTCACAAAACCTGTTAATGCCAAAGTACCCTTTGAATTACACTTGGTTACAGTATTATGTCTTGGTCGGGCTAATTTATTATGTTGATTTGCACAGGTTGTGCCCTGAATAACCACGGTTACGCAGGCAAGTGACTGATTTAAACACATTCTAATTTTGGCTGTTCTGTTGTCCTTCCTTTTTCACAATCCATGCTGACTCAAGGGCAGGGACTTGTATCAGGTTTGTTTGAAAAACTTGCTGTTTTGCAAGTCATGCAAGAAGTTCAATGGTTGGTTAACAAAATCGACAGAAAATGCGGTTGCATTGTGTTTTCTTGCATCATGTATCAAGCATTCTGTGTATCTGCTTAAGTTCAGTTAGAGCATTCATCCATTTACCAACACTGAGAGACAAGATATGAAACATTTTTCACATAAAAGGCTTGACTAAATGATTTTTTTATTTCCACTTAAAAAAAAAAATACTGTACTTTGTTGGCTTTGGTATCACAAGAAGATTAAAAACCACGCTGTGGCCAATTCTGGAACTAAAACACTTTGTAAATGGCATTTTAAGGGACAAATGGAAAGTACTTTTGGACGTATTGTTCAATCCAGAGTCCTGGATGACTGGTTAGAGCATTTGCTTCACAGTTCTGAGGACCATGGTTAAAATCCCAGCCCCACCTTTGGGGAGTTTGCATGTTGTCCATGTGCCTGCGTGGGTTTTCTCCGGGCACCCCTGTTTCCTCCCACATCACAAAAACGTTTATTGAAGACTCTAAATTTCCTGTAGGTGTGAATGTGCACGAGTGGTTGTTTCTATGTGCCCTGCGATTGGCTTGCAACCGGTGCTGGGTGTAACCCGCCTTCTGCCCGAAGGTAGTGGTGATGGGCTCCAGCACTCCCGTGACCCTTATGAGGATAAGCGGCTCATCAGAAATCCATTATATTGGAGTCCGTTTTTTATTGAGGTTCCACTGTTTATACAAAAAGCTTTTTAGCATCTTCAGAATATTTTGCAAATCATGAACTTTTTACATTTGACTGATCACAGGAAAGATACTTTTGCATTAAAAGTGTAAAATAACCACCACTTTAGAGTATTTTCTTTCTTCAAAACAATTGACCCCTCCGTACAGGGCACTTAACCACGCCTCCTGAAGTGACGTCACGCCACGTGCGCTGACGTAAGACAAACAGTAAAAATGGCAAATACAATACAATACATTCTGAACTGAGACAGACTCCATGGTTCTGATTTCATTCAAATCAACGATATAGATTCTAAATACAATACTTTCTTAACTGAGAGAGACGCCATGCTTCTGATTTCATTCAATCATTCACACGTAGCAATGTTATGCTAGCGGAGAACGTCTCATTTATTTATACGAAACGTGTATTAAAAATCAAATTTAGGGCATATCTTCGTGCAAACACAGTCTGGTTAAGCTTCGGCCGCGAGCCAGCAAGAAATCGATACGTTTGTGCAGTCCGATCATCGCTAAATATCCCTCAACAAAGAATAAGTGTGTCAATCGTTCACATGTAGCGGTGTTATGCTAGCGGAGAACGTCTTATTCATTTATACGAGACGTGTATTAAAAATCAAATTTAGGGCATATCTTCGTGCAAACACAGTCTGGTTAAGCTTCGGTCGGGAGCCAGCAAGAAATCAATACGTTTGTGCAGTCCGATCATCGCTAAATATCGCTCAACAAAGAATAAGTGTGTCAATCGTTCACACGTAGCGGTGTTATGCTAGCGAAGAACTTCGAATTCATTTATACGAGACATGTATTGAAAATCAAATATAGGGCATACCTTCGTGCAAACATATGTGTTCTGGTTGATATTAGATGGATTTAGTTGATGATGCGGTCTTCCACAAAGTTCGATCCATCGAAGGCATTTTTTGTACTGGGTCTTCGGTTTTGGAAAGGGTACGAATCGAACTCCACCAACTAGCCTTTCAGGATACCTGTCGTCACTATTACAAAGTCCGTGACTACACCTCTTAACCATATTTTTTTGTTAAATTACCTATATACGCGATAAAACGCTAACTAAACCTATACTGGACCGTGCAATGTTGTCTGAGAAAATGGCGGGAGCAAAAACGGGCTTTGCTTTATGCAGATCTCTGGCCTCTGATTGGTCAGTGACGCGGATTGCGCAATATCCACAGAGGGGTCAATTATGGCTGTTTGAATGACAACAACTACCAATAATTCAAATACTCATCAGTAAAATTAATATATTCTTCAAAATAAAATTTAGTGGAGAGGCTTTTCTTTGTGTGTGTGTGTGTGTGTGTGTGTTGTGTGTGTGTGTGTATATATATATATATATATATATATATATATATATTTTTTTTTTTTTTAAATCGAATAAGAAAATGAACCATATGCATAAACCATGCATGTCAGCACACTTGCAATTTTATAAAGCCTTTCAGTAACCTCCCACATTGCAAATAATAACTCAGCAATAAGGAAATAAAGAATTAGATAAGTTTCTTTCAGCTTGTACCTTTCGGGGTCGCAACAGCGTGTCATCTCAGATGAATACACATATTTGTCTGGCACAAGTTTTACACCGGATGCCCTTCCTGACGCAACCCTTCTCAGGGAGTGGAGACCCCGGTGGGATACGAACCCACAACCCCTGGTTTACCAAACTAATGCTCTAACCACTGAGCTACAGGGCCTCTAAATAAAGAGCTAGATACTATTATGTTTTTTTTTTTTTTTTTGCATTATCATGTGACTGCTAAATCCCCTATGAACAGTGTTTAATTGATTCCTTATGGGAGCCAGTTGTGTGCTAACAACATAAATGTAGCTCAGAATGGTGTTGTGCCTGGTGGGATTAGGTCTCCTTTCAAATACCTCCATAAGGGGCTTGGCAAGATAAATCGAAAAAGCGGCTCACCCAACTATTTAAGTACACGTGTTGCCATGCATGAAGGGCTTCTAGAATCTTCAGCTTTAACTTCTAACAGACTTGTGGTGAAGAATGCCAAAGACCATGCAGAGGATCTAGAGTAGCTTTAATGGAAAAGATCCACTTGGAGGCTCAGTTCCCATGAGGCCAAGAATGCGTTCACCACAAAACCATCTCTAGCATGCTCGACGGGATACACAATGCTGCCTTAAAGCATCGTTGTGGAGTTTTGCAAATTTATTGAATTACAGACACAATATTAAATGTATTAGGTTTTATTTTATAAAATCCTGTTCTGTCTACCTTTTAGAGTTTTGCATATTATTTTATTGCCATTCATGAAGCTTCTAGTCAAAACTTGATACGGCAAACTTAAAAACTCAAACAATTGTGAGGGTGTTTCATTTTCCTCACTCGTAACTCAAGATCTTGCTTTCACGAGCTGAACTAAGGCTTTTAAAATTAACCGGATGTGACAGTTAGTGTCACGTTTCATTGCTGCACAAAAAATCAGTTGTTTCTTTAGTGCTTTCACTCAGTGTGCGCGTGCGTTCACTGAGCCTTGTGGGTTTTTGAGTCTGCCACTAACAGTAATTCTTATAGCAATTCTGTAATGATAAATCAACATTTGTTGAACAGTTGGGGGCACAATGCTACTTGCTAGCTCTTTGGATTTGACGTAAAAGCATCAAAATGATGCAATGCATCATTTTGCACAATGGAACTACCAGTATAGTAAATGCTCCTTTTATTGCTGTGTATATGTTACCAACCCACAATGGATAAAATCTGCACATTACAGTCTATAATTTTTTTGTTGTTAGTGTAAGGCAAAATTTGAATCGCCACCACGCTTCAGACATGCCACTGCTCAAGTGAAGTGGGTGGAAAGAAGTGACATTTGTGAAAGCACTTTCAGATGTTTATTGAACGAGACAGGTCAACGGAGAAATACTACACTATTAGGCTGTGCCCTTTAGTAGCACAGGTTCACACAAGTATGAGGAAAAATAAATAGGATAACCAGTATAATTAATGTTAACTAATATCCTCAAACTCCTTTTTTCTTACTGCTTTTCTTACATTATCTGTTATAATATAAACTTGGACTACTGTCCTCACCACTTGCCTGCCTCACACACACCTACTTGCTCCATGCACAAAGCTTCTCTGAATGAACGATGACTATTGGTTGACTGATTATTGTAACAAGGAAGGTCTTACAATGTACATTTTTGGTGTGTGTACACTAATTACTGTAAACATTGCTCTTCCTTCAGTGGTCATCTCAAGTTGTGTTTGACAGGAAGCTTTTTACATTTTTCGATATCATAAGGAACTTCCAAGGAGAGAAAAGAAGGGCAAAAACAGTCAAATGAGATTCAGTCCATGTCCCCCCCTTATTCTTTGTGTTAGTGTGTTGAGGCCCAGTGTAAGGGTTTTCACTGAGCACTAAACCGTCCTTCCTGAACATCACTGCCCCCACTCTCCATTCCATTCCTCATTTTCTCTTTCCTGATGCTACTGTAGCAGAGAGAGCGAGAGAGACAGAAGCCCATTAAGAGGATTGGCTTGAACACAGCAGGCCTCCAACGTGAGGATCCACCCATTGCTTCATGTGACAATTAGCCACCTGCAAGGATGTAGATTTCTTATTTCACTTTACTATGCTACATAGGGTATTTGTTTCTCATAATCTGCCTGTCTCCATCCATGTTTTGACTTCATTATCCTGCACTAGGGCTGAGATGAACTAATCAATTCTAATGTCTCATGATGCAGATGTAAATGGTTCTGTAGCGATTAATACATTACTTATCATTTATTGAAAGAACGATGTTCAATGCTCTGCACATAGAGATCTAGAGTGTGAGTATACAATAGGGCTATGCTAATACTGTCCATAATAACGTGGTAGTTTTTTTTTTCCATAAATTTATATGATAAAATGCCATCTCATCATAATCTAAGGCCCAACACAAGAGAAACTGACTCATACCAAACTATTTCCATGTTGATAATGAAGTCAAGATGAAAACATCACAAGTGAAAGCCAGAATGGAGAGACTGAGGTGATGATGTTGCTGTCCAATAAATGTTTTATTTTATGTTTGTGACAATATGGTCACTCATTTAATTCTCCTTGCGTATCGTATAGCTATGCGAAAAAGTGACAGTTGTTGCATTATCCAGCTGAGTTCTGTGTAAAAGGCAAGGGCCTCGGTTATGGATATGATGTGCCAATTTTACATCTGCATCTTAAAGAAGTAACGGTCACGATAGTCCAGTCCAGGTTTCGTCTACCGCTGTGATTTATAGCTTATCAAAAAAAAAAAAAAAAAAAAAGCAAAGTGGGCTGGATCGGTTGAGCTGGCTCAGATCTGTTAATCTGCCTGTCCGCATGATTGTACACACAATATCCAAGCATGCCTTTGACTGATCTTGCAGGCTAAATGACTTGCACTATCTAACCCTAACCCTATCTTAGGTACACCTGGCAAGTCACTCAACATTCAATACGAGAGGCTTATGAAAGAGATCTCTTTATAAAGAGCGTCATGCTCATAATTTTCATTTCATTTGTCTTTTTTTTAATAGCTACAATGATTCATGTTTGTGTAGTTTGCATTTGAACGGAAAACTGAACAAGTCTCTATTAGGGCTGGCCAATTAGAGCCAAAATCAAAATCACAGGAAATTGAAACTTCTGTTGTTTTCAGTCAACGCGTATTCATTCCTTTTTATCTAAATATTTGGTTAATTTTGAATCAAATAGTGTGTAGAATGAAAATGTTTGTGAGGGAGATGTAATTTTTCCCATCAAAATGACAAATTTTAATACTGCAGTGTTAATGAAGAAAATACTGTAACATGTGGAAAAAAGGTTTCATTATGAAAAAGGTATCGTAATTTCCGTCTGACAGAGCGCACCTGATTATAAGCCTCACCCAGTGCATTTGTAAAGGAAATACCATTTGCTACATACATAAGCCGCACGTGTGTAAAAGTCACAAGTGCCCAGATTGAAACCCACATTGAAACACAAGATACACAGAATTTTCAAAGTTTTCATACCTTAGCTTATCTTAACATAGCAACAACACGGTAGCATGAACAGGGCTGTTTATAAAAAAAAAAAAAACAAACAAACAAAAAAACAACCAAACAAAAAAAAAACATACCGGTTGGCAGCTACACAGTAGCAACACTGTAGCACGGCACTAACTAGGTAAAAAAAAAAAAAACAACTAAACTAAATCACTGAGACACAGCAGTCACACAGAAGCAACATGCTACCGCGGCGCTAACAGGGCCAGTAAAAAAAAAAAAAAAAAACATACCGGTAAAAGTCATTTCCTCGGCACATATATACCACCAGCCTCGCTCTTACCTTTTCCGCTCGAGTGTCCCCTTGGAGCCATTAGAAAAAATGCACAAATTTGCCGCATCACCGCAAAAGCCGCAGGGTTGAAAGCGTGTAAAAAAAGTCACAGTTTATAGGCTGGAAATCACGGTAATTTCTCCTATAAAATACTACTATAATTCTAAAAATGCTAGAGAGACATTGTTGCTGCAAGATTCAGATTAAGCAGCTTTTTGTTGTTGTTCTTTTAGACCGGTTCACCACTACAGTTTTACAAACATCTTCGTTGAAATGGCACAGTGTACTTTTGCTAGAGGGCCTTACCGAGGCATTGAAAACCATCCCGCTCCACGGTTATTAAACGTGCAATGTTATGCGATATGCAGTATGAAATTGAGTCATTTATTTCTCTCTATGATCATTTTCATACAACCTAAACATGCTAATTGGTTGAGCCACCCCAAGAAATGACAAATGAAATGAAGTTTTCTCAGCGGTCTTGCTGTTTTGTGAGAAGCCGAAGGGCATTGGTGTCACCACGGCAGCTCAAATAAGGCCTCTTTATACTCATGCATGCTGCAATTACACTTACGTCACTGTAGCTCTCCTGCATGCAGTATGCCTTTATACAACCCATACACGCAGTTTTGAAAAATGTGCTGCAGTTCTTCTCCAAGTTAGAGGTGTCGCTATGGGTGCTTGGAGGCCACAGAGCGGAGTTTCCTTCAGCGATTTCTGGTCGTTTCCGGTATCCGTGTTTACTTTCCTTTCTATAACAAGGAACAAAGCAACAACAATGGTGACCGTGAAATAGTGTGTGCTTGAACCAGTGGATAGGTTTATTTATGTTGCCCAATTGATCAAGAAGGTGATGACGTAGTTGCTACGTGGGGCCAGGAGGAAGCCGGAGTATGTCATCATAGCATGTGACGAAAATGGACCAATCACGAGAGATGATTTTCGCAGGTTTCTCCCCAAAACTTTTTTTGACGTGTGCGCGGCAACCTCCGCCGCCTTCCGCTGCCGAGAGACTGCTCTCAGCCGCCATGGTGACGCCAGACTCCTGCAGCTTCTCACAGCATAGTGCGAGTGTGCTTTCCACTGCTGAAGAGGACCAAGGTTGTATGTTGGTGTGGCACTGGTGAGGCATTCAGTGTGTATAAATCAATGGAAAGCACAATTTACCAAGTGTCTGATTGTTGGCCTGCCAATAGACAATGTGAGATGGCTGAGATTGAATGTTTGAGTGATAATGGAGAGGGTGAAAATGAATACAAGCTTCACTATTTCATCCACCACAGTTACATTAAAAATGACATGACTAGTTAAGTAATGTAAAACAACCTACAAATTTCGTGGCTGTGGAACGGCTGAGCATTGCTGGCAAAAATATCGGAAATCCCGTGTTGTCGTTCCTCCAAGTTGAGTGGGCGGGTAACATTCACAAGGTGGTCGTGTATAAAATATAAATAGAATTACAAAAACTGTCACATTGTCAGTAATTTCAAATCATTACATTTGCAAGTAGTTGTGGTGGTAACAGGCTTTTGAAATCAAACAACAAACTGCATAGATCTCATGAAACAGTAGAAAAATTGAATTCTGAGTGTAGTTCTTTAGATGTTTTCCTGGGTTCCTTCGTGACCTGGATGAGTCCTTGCTGTGCTCTTGGGGTCATTTTTGTAGGGCACCCACTCCTGGGAAGGGTTGCCATTGTTCCATTTTTTTTTTTTTTTTTCTTCCCCCCCTTTGAATAATTGCTCTTGCTGTGGTTTGCCTGAGTCATAAAAAGCTTCAGAAATGGCTTGGTAACTGTAAAGAGACTGATAGATTTCAATTACTTTATTTCTCATAGGTTCTTGAATTTCTTTAGATTGTGGCATTTTGTTGCAGCTTTATGGGATGTTTTGGCTGACTGCATTTTGTCAAACAGGTTCTATTTAAGTGATTATTATTATTTTTTGATTGAACAGGCCTGGAGTTAACAAATCTTGGGTGTGGTCAGTGAATGTCAAGGTAGGTCTTCATTGCTCAAAATAAAATTAATGAATATTTATATACATTAAATGTTTTCATATTTTTACGCACTATTGTCTTAAGAAAAGGCCAGACTTTCAGGAAAGGCAAAAATTACACAGCAAATTAGGTAGTACTTAAGAAATGTCCTCACTTTCTGTTACAGCATTGGCTGGGCTGAAATCTGTCTGAAAATTATTATATAATCATTAAACAAGCCTAAAATTACTACCAAGTAGGCCTACAGGATTACAGCCCAAATAATAATCACAATTTTGATCAGTTTTGTAATCACAGTGATTTCTCATGGTAGAAAAAATAATTTTCATTGCATTACTTGACAATCAGTTTCCAGTTCCAAATAAGATAAGAATCTATTATTCATAATTTTAAATAAATCCATCTTTACTAAGGGTTAACTGAATGAATGTGTTATTATAACTGCAGCTTAATGGAAGCAAATGCAATGTATACATATCCCCAATAAAATAAGGATTCAAGCGTTGACTTTTCATTTGAAAATCTGGCTTGTCAATATAGTGAATTGTCAAGGATGGTACGTCTCTATTATTCTGCTTGACCGTTGGTCAGTCATGCACGATCATGAACTGCAAAGAACTCCACAGGTGTCATTTCCCTCTGTATTCGTGTTTTTTTTTTTACTGAAGTCAGGCCAGTCGAAAGGTGGAAGTTGAGGCAGCTGCTATGGTTGACCGTGACACTCTGCCTTTCATCCAACGTGCTACAAGGGGCAACTTCAAAATAAAAGTTTAATAGATTACTGCATTGGGCATCAATTCAATTTGAGGCTTCTATTTTGAAGTTAAGGCAACTGAACTTCTTTCTTGTTAAAGATTTACCAGTTGTGTGCAAAAGGATTCTTTGGTTCAACTGTATTCAAGTTGTCAATGTTATTTTTGGATGGATAACCATGACCTGAAATAATCATAAATCTACACTTAGTTGGAAGTTGAAAAACTGCTCTGAAGTGAACATTCAAATGCTTAAAAAGGGATTTTTTATTATTATTTTTTTAATGGTCTGTTGCGGCGGATCAAACACACCCTGCTGACGGGCACAAGTTTATCAGACTCTTTTAATTGTCCAATGATTAATAATTGGAAAGATTCCAATACAACCCCTCTTGCAATGTCATGGCCCTTCATTGTTTGACACTTGCTCTCCATTGTGTTCTATGATACCTTGCAAGTGATTCAGTTCAACAGATGAAAGCGAAGTAATTCTCGAGAAATCTGAGTGAGATTTTATTCTTTTATTTACTCATTTATGTGCTTTATTGACAAAATGTTTGTTACATGTCCATATGTGGTCATAGTCCCTAAGGAATTACAAGTACAGTGCTCTCCTCTTATTCGCGGTGGTTACGTTCTTTACAGCCCCGTGGATAACGAAAATCCGTGAATAATGAATGGAGTATTAATGTACCTACTTAGAAGCTATACCATATTTTTTCAACCATAAGATGCACTTCAGTCTTAAATTTTCTCCAAAATGGATAGCGTGTCTTATCGGAATCAGCTTTATTGGCCAAGTGTGTAAAAACACACAAGGAATTTTTCTCGAGCAGTCAGTGCTGCCCTGGTACGACATACAGAACAAAGAACAACAAAGCAACAAAAACAAAGAACAAGAGACATTTCTATTTATAGGAACCATTCCTTATAAGAGTCGTGCAAGATGTAAAATCTTCTTCATTTAGAACAGGTAAGAGATAACGTCCGACTTTGTGTAAAGCTTGTACAAAGTCACTCTACCCGTTTGCGGATCCCGTTACAGACCAGTGGAATGAACGTTGTGCAAAAGGAGCAGGTTAAAGTGACAAATTGTGCGGTAGTCAACAAAATATATTAAGCAGGATGTGAGTGAGTGTCCGAACAATGGCAAAGGGAGGAAAATAATAAATTTTCTGTTCAAGAATTTAATGACGTAATTGCCAGAGGGGAAAAAAACTGTTTGAATTCCTACTAGTTTTGACTTTCATTGATCTGTAGCGCTTTCCTGACAGAAGGAGCTGGAAGAGCTGGTGGTTAGAATGTGGACGATCGAAAAGGATCCTGAATGCTCTGGACCTAGTTCGCATTCCATGCAAGTCGTTAATAGTGGGTAGAGTGGTGCCGATAATCTGTTAATCTGTTTTGATTGTCCTTTGCAGTCGGAGTTTGTCCTTTTTTGTGGCGGCCTAAATCCAGACTGTTATGGGGGGGACACAGTACTGTTTGGATGACCGCTGTGTAGAACTGTCTCAGCAACTCATGTGACAGACTGTGCTTCCTCAGGCTTTTTTGAGGACGGAGTTGATGTTCGTCTCACACTTCAGGTCCTTTGAGACTGGAATTCCCAAGAACTTGAAGGTCTCAACAGTTTCTGCAAGACATTTGGACAGCGTCAGGGGCAGCTGTGGTGAAGGATGCCTCCTGGAGTCCACAGTCATCTCTAGAGTCTTGAGAGTGTTCAACGCCAGGTTGTGTTGACTACACCAAAGCTCCAGTTTCGCCACTTCCTGTCGATATGTAGACTCATCGCACTATTTGATACGGCCGATGACCGTGGTGTCATCTGCGAATTTCAGAAGTTTGACAGGCGGAGGCCACGTGATGCAGTCATTAGTGTAGAGTGAGAAGAGCAGAGGGGAGAGGACACAACCTTGGGGTGTCCTGGTGCTAATAGTGTGTCTGGATGAGGTGGTGTCCCCCACACTCAGCTGCTGTATCCTCCCCGTCAGTAAGTTGTAGATCCACCGGGAGATGACAGGCAAGACGCTGAGATGGAGAAGTTTAGAAGAGAGAAGTTCAATGTTGATGATGTTAAACGCAGAGCTGAAGTCCCCAAACAGGATCCTCGCATAGGTACTCTTGCCGTCTAGATGTTCAAGGATGAATTGCAGACCCATGTTGACATGTTAGCTCGATAGGCAAACTGCAATGGGTCCAGCTGTCAGCCTGAGACGCTCATGAGGTGGTCCGCCACAAGACGTTCATGACTACAGAAATCAAGGCAACAGGCCTGTAGTCATTAAGACCTGAGACTGCTGCTGTTTTGGTGACCGGTATAATAGTGGAGTGTTTGAAGCAGGTTGGTATTTCACATAGCTGTAGAGACCTGTTGAAGATCTTTGCGAAGACAGGATGTGCACAATTGCATAGTGGGAGGGTGTAAATAGCATTTAAAGTCCATGATTTTTGTCAATTGTTTGTTGTTGTTCCTTTATCTGTTTTATTATTTGGTAGTTATGCAATTCTGTTTGCTGTGGTGTGATGATTTTTGTTTCCATGAGACAACATGAGTCTGAACGACATTGTCAGTAATGACCTGCCTACTCAGGCAGTTTGGGGGCAATGTAAGCTTCTTTTTCCTACAGGTATAAAATGCAATTGTTCCTCAATGCCTTGTGAGTGCCATCATCGGGTATCTAATGTATACGCTAAAACACGTGGTAGCTTACATGCTAACAGTACAGCTAGTGTGGTTAAGTGTTCTTTATTTAACAGGTCACACAACATTTGCAAATGTTGGGACTTGGACTTAGTGTGGATGTAAAGTGCACCACATTCTAAGGCACCATGTCTAATGTGGTGCCTTATAAGTTTAGAAGACAATTTAAAACTTTTATGATTGCGAAAATACGGTACATTTAAAAAAAAAAAAAAATTCCGTCTCAAATTCCACGAATATGCATTGCTGTGAACCATGAATGGGCAAGGGCACATTGTAGTCTTTAAGTGTCCTTGGAGGTAGGGGTTGTTTTTTTTTTTTTTTGTTCCTTTTGTATTTTTCATAGAAACTATAGCCAGCAAGCACAACAGTTCATCTTTACGTAGACTCTCATAAATGAGTGAGTACTTTGCTTTCTTTTATGGGCTTAAACGATAACACATTTTGAAGGCCAGACTGTTTTCCATTCACACTTGAATGTTTTCACTCTGTTTCACACTCTTCTTCACTGTCTCGTGCATTTACAAAACAGTACTCCTGTTGGCCTCCCCAAAATATGTGACTTACCTATACAGTGGTATGCTCTGGTAGCCCAGTTGATGGCAATCTTTTCTATTCTTACACTTGTCTTCTTACATTATTCCTCTTCTGTTACACTCTTACACAGCTTTTTATTTTTTAAAGGATTACTAGTCTTTTGGTGAAAAGTGGCGTAAATAGTCAACAAAAAAACCCCCTCAAAAGTATTGGGATACCTGTACTGGAACGAGATGTTGTGCTCTGTATATTGACAACTCGTGTCATGTCACTTGATGACAGTTCAATGTCCAGTGTATGTACAACATTCTTTCAGGAATAGTAATCTCGAAAATGCGAGCCATATTTAGAATTTCACGAGACATGTGGTCTTTGCTACTTGAAGTAAAACTGTATAGAGAATTGTCAGGTTTGAGGTACAGGGAGTCCGAGATTTCGACTCAAGTCAGAGTTCACTGGTAAATTACCGGTAAAAATTTATGATGACCGCAGTGATTGGCTTCAGCATCCCCATGAGCCTCGTGAGGATAAGCTGAATGAATGTTGGTACTTCCTTTAAAAAAAAAAAAAAAAAAAAAAAAAAAAACTACATTAAAATAAAAAATACAAGATGCTTCACTTACCATTAAGGAAGGGAGGCTAGGATGACAAAGAATCAAGGGAGGCTGCGCTTAGCTATTGCTAAAAAAGCAAGTGCAGGTAACCCTTGCTATTGGTAAATTACCCTCGGCGTCCTTGACTTTCTGCTCTTTCATAGTTAGAAAAATATAACGTGCCTTTTCCCTTAATGAACATTAGGGTGATATTAAGCCTATGTTGATTCTGATTCTCGATCCATAACGTAAGTAATTGTTGCATCTCTGCAACGATTGAAGAACGTTGCTTTTGTTTTTGTTTTTTTCTTTATGTAAAAAATTCGCTTCGTGATCACTGTATCTCTGAGGTGAAATCCTTCATGTGCACTAAAATACAGGCTTTGTCCATAAAGTAGGACTTTGTCGAAAATAATGGGAATGGAAGCACACATTAAAGGTTAGTAGATGAGGGTTCAGTATTTCTTTTAATGCCAAAATTATCCACAAATTTCACAGAGAAACATCTCTAAATTGGAAAAGTATTATTGAAATTCCTCTCGTGCTCAGACATTCCAATGACCCTGGCTGGAAAAAATTTTCCATTCATCCCCCTCCCTAATTCGGACCAGGTGGTATGTGTTCCGTAAGTCCAATTCGGTGAAAATCTGAGCCCTTTGCAGCAGCTTGAAGGCTGTAGCAATTAGGGGAAAGGGATACCTGTTCTTTACAGTGATGTCGTGTAGGCCCCAGTAGGTGATGCAGGGGCGCAGGGTTGTGTCCTTCTTATTGACAAAGAAGAAGCCGGCTCCGCTGGGTGAAGATGAAGGTCAGATAAGGCTCGCCACCAGCGATTCCTCCACATAGTCCATCATGGTGTTGCGGGCCTGTAAGGGGGGGAAAAAAAAAAAAAAGTCTTCCATGTGGGGGTGAGGTGCCGGGCAGTAATTCAATGGCAGTGTCATACGGCCGGTGAGGTGGGAGAGACTTAGCCCTTGCTTTTCTTTTAAGTCGGAATAGCAGGGAGGCACTAGCGACAAGTCCGAATCCGGTTGCGAGTCCCGGAGCGACCGGTGGGTCCCCCCTCTCAGGGGGTGCGAAGCACGCAACGCCATTTTTCGAACCCTATGATTTGATTTGGCCGGAGGGTCATTCAATGAGGGAGTTATGCTCTTTGAGCCAGGGACTCCCCAGAATGATGTCACTATTCTGGGAGTTGAAGACATGGAAACTCAGGCGTTCGGCGTGCGTGTCAGGGAATATCATGTCCATAGTTTGTGTACGGTGGGTTATACGGCACAAAAACTTGCTTTTAACCGCATAAGTGTGTCGGAGTCGCTGTGTCCTAAATGTTTCCAGGCCCAATAAGTCGACTACTCACGGGTCCAGGAGGTTCACGTCTGATCCGGAGTCAATAAACATCGTGGCCGTACATGACCGTCTGCTAGCGCTTAGAGTAATCTGAAGCAGGGACTGCGTTGAACCTCCTGAGGTGTGAGGCGTGGACACCTTGAGTGCGGGTTGTGTGGGCTTGATATGACACCGAGCCACGAGGTGGGCCAACCGCACGCAATAATAACACCGACCCTCTTCCCAGTGTCGTTGCCGCTCTTCGGGGGAGCCGCGGACCCCCTCGACTTGCATGGACTTCGTCTCAACAGCCTGGACCGGTTGGTGTGCAGTCGGATGTCGACCCTATCCGCAACTCTGCGTTGCCTCTGCCAGAGCGAGATTAAAGAAGCCGCCGCCTCATGTTCTGGGGACACGTATTGAAATACCTGCGTCATAGCACACACAAGGGAGGTCCAGGTATCGGAACCGCTCTCTATTCGGCTGTGGCCCAGGCCTCTGCTCTGCCCATCAGTTGGGAGATCACGGAGGCTATCCGGGAGCTGTCAACGGAGAAGGCGGAGGGGTGCAATTCAAAATGGAGATCACACTGGCTGAGGAAGGGTTTCATATTACCCATGTCTCCGGCGAACCACTCGTGCCGGGAGAGTGGTGTACACATAGTCCGCTGGGGGTCTGTTACCAGCAGGGGAGGGGGTGTGGACGGACTTGGGCTCCGGGCGGCGGTGGCTGTCGTCGGACTGGCGTTGGGAGCAGTGGACATGGACGTGAACCACGAGTCCAGCCAATCACATATCTCCTGTAACCTGTGTTTAGTTATCTGGAGAGCGGCTTCCTGCTCGGCGATACATCTGCCTTGGATCTCCAGTGACTGACGAATTGCAACTGAGTCGGCTGGGTCCATGTTATACCCAGATTGTTCTGTCACAACCAGAACATGGGGTTGGACCTAAATGCACGACTCTGGAGACGTAGAGGCAGTTCGGGAAACGTTTTTATTCAGGCCAGTGTTGGGGATCAACCAGGCATTCCACGGGAGCAGCAGTAACAAGGTCGTCAGCCGTGAGAGCCAGGTCAGTAGGCAGGCAGGGGTCGGTACATGGGAGATCAATAACGGAATCACGAAAGTGCCGGAACGAGGGATGAGGTAACGATCTGGAAAAGGCCAGACCGTACGAGGAATCCTATTTTTATCTGTCATAATTACGGGGAATGAGGCGCAGGTGTGTGCCTCACTGATTGCTGCTGGTGTGCGCCGTGGTGAGGACTGGCACAGCCAGGACAAGGACCGGCAGGACTATGACACTCTTTGGAACCTAATGCCAACTGTGGCGGAATGCCAGTGTTGTCGTGAGTTTGAACAAAAAATGGAGCATATCAGAATGAACTTGATCATGATCAACATGTCTACATAACTTCCTCAGATACAGTAGATACAAAGTTGTTTGTTTGGATGAAGACGTGTTACATATCAATTTTTTAACAGTTTGATGAAAGGACCACTTGTACATCCAGTGGAAAATCGCTGAGTACACATTTTTAACGGTCTTGGAATGCTATGTGAATGCTCTGTGAGGTATATGAATGCTATGGGCTATGTCCAAAGTTTATAGAAAATGTGAGCTTATTTTCTGAGCATGGTGTAGGACAATCTTAATGGGTTATTTATATCTGGAATGTAAAATGCAAAAAAAAAAAAGAAGGGACTTCCTTAACGTAAATACACATATATATCCATCCATTGAATTCTTAGCCGCTTATCCACACGAGAGTGGCGGGAGTGCTGAAGCCAATCCCAGTTGTCAACGGGCAGGAGGCAGGGTACACCCACACAAACACGGGGAAAACATGGAAACTCCACTCAAGGAGGTCCGGGATTGAACCCGTGTCTTCATGATTGTGAGGCCAACGCTTTACAGCTGCCCCACAGTGCCTCCTTGTAATGTATCTTGTTGCTTATACCGGCACACTGTGAAGCCAATGTCTTACACCCGCGGCACCGTGCCGCCTCATAAAGTATGTTGTTGCTGATACAGTACCGGCATATGAGGCTGTAGCTAGGCGGCTAATAGCCAGTAATGGTTAGATGCGTGCACATTTCCCTGGCTGATGAACAAGCCTCAACTGTGACAGCCACAGCTTTATCCTCGCAGGTTGACCCCACGGGACGTTAAAGAACAACAAATTTTGGTGCATTTTCTCAGTTCTGTTACAGTTTGGTGCACAACACGTCGGCATCTTGGCCTAGCTAGAACGAATGTTCCGTCTTGCTAAGCACTGATAATGTTTGGGCGAGGTCAAAGAAGTTTCTTCTGGGTCTGGCTGTGGAAGCTGGCACATATCCAGATAATGTGTGGATTTAAAAAAATGTTCTTTATTTACTTATTTTTTCAATTAATGTCCAAAATATAGGTAATAATATTACTTAAGATTGGAGGGTTTATTGTACATATGAATTTTGGACAAAGTCCTCCTTTAATAATAATTGCCACGGTCGTCCGACTGAAGCCTAAGTCTTTATGTCCATCATGTCCGTCAGTGTTAATCCTTTCTCTGTTTTTTTTTTTTTTTATTTTTATTTTTTTTTTTTTTTAAATATGATATTAACCTTAGTTTCCATGGCAAGGTGGGCAAAAAGGGCAAATAAACGCCCAGTGCACAAACATAGATAAGCAATATGCATGAGCTAGGCAGAAACACTATGGTGCCGGGAACATAATGGCGGACAAGACTCGGGCGTCGTAAAGTTGAAACGTTTTAGGTCGAGACAGTTTTAACCGGAGAACTCCCTGTATTTGTATGCATGTCTTTGCTTCATACTTATGGTTTCATTTGAGTGATGCTTTAACTAGTGGACTTGGTGCAACATTTCTGTAAGAGGTCTGCCGTCAAACGATTGTGCTTGTTTACACAAGCTTGCTGCACCTTATCTAACATTTGGTAATTTGTAGATTATAATTGGGTGAATGAGGTCTTCTGCTGGTAGGGCACTCTAGATTACGTGACAGAAGCAGTCTAAGAAGGTAGAAATATAACCCTATCAAGCTTCAACCTGATGCCCTCTGTTTTCTTAGGTTGACACTATTAGGTCTGTGTTGAGCTGCACGGGCTGTCTCTTAGTCAGAGAGGCAAGATTAATTTAATTGCTGCAAAGAACATGAACCCCTGCAGTGCTTCCAGCCAGCCACCTCCAATGGGAACAAGCTCTGTGCTGCAGGTAGACGACAGCATCATCGACCATGAGCCACGTGACTACAGGCTGATGAGTCCCGGGGTACTTCCTCATGTATCCTGAGTTGACGATGCGCTGCTCCATTAATGATGGCGAATCTGAATGTTGAATGGTAATGATGATATTTAATATGCTGCATACCTTGGTGCGCAGTTCCAAATGGTTCAATTCCAAGCCAGTTTCAAGGTTTCACCTTTAAAACATGATTGGTTACATGACAAGATAACACTGGAGAGGTGCTGCTTTAGATCTGTAAATGCCGTGAATACAAATGTTAAATTAATTCAATTAAATTGGACACAGCAAAGATATCAAATGAACAGTCATGTGCCTTTTTACTACAGTTCATTTGATCCTCCATTCATTGGAGGATATTTGGTCATCACCCTAAAAAATATCGGCGAGTAAATTAATTTTGGGCTGCTTTGATATGTTGATACCAGAGTAACATAGATCACATTTTAAAGTGGGCCTGTCATGAAATGGATGATTTTTGGTATATTATTAATGAAAAACCCACAGCCAATATGGTCCCATGTGTTTTTTTCACCACAAAACATGATTTTGACATATACAGCTTTTTGTAACTCCCGCCATGAAAATCCTCTCAGGGATTTTGTTTTCGAGAAGAAACAAGAAGTGACGTAAAGGACAGCGGCGTCCCCTAGTGGACTTGTTTGTTTCCATTAGTTTTATCTCCGGGAAGGTAGCTCTTTGTTCCTTCGTGTTAGCCAAAATGCTGGCTCATTGCATTGCTGGACATTGCTTGAACACTCGGGAGAATGGAATTACCCTTCATAAGTTTGAAAGAGACCCTGTTCGTTGTGAAAAATGGATTGCACGGGTGCATAGGACGAGAGCTTCGTGGGTTCCAAATAACAGATGAGGTAGGTGTGTATACAGCTACTAAAAAAAAAATAATAGTTTGGGGCGGACCACGTAATCGGTCTCTCTCGTAACGTAACAAAAGATCCGCGTATGAAATGTCGATGTGCGCATACATCTACTAAAAAAAAAAATAATAGTTTGGGGCGGACCACGTAATCGGTCTCTCTCATAACGTAACAAAAGATCCGTGTCTGAAATGTGTCGATGTGCGCGTCGCCCAGCCAAAAATGTCGCTCAGCCTCGTCTCGATAGTTTTCATCACGTACTGCGGTGGCTTTGAACATACCCCTAAAAGCAGCATGGCTTGGCTCCACCTCCTCCTTATATGCCACTGCTGCAGAAAATCAGCCACACTGCCTGAGGCGGCGCGTTCGGCGGTCACAGCTTCTGCGAAGGCTGCGCGTCGGGCTTTGCAACGGGGGCGGCTCTGAAGAACCCAGCCGAGAATGTGTTACTCAGTCCTGTGTGCGCATAAAGCGCCCCGGCTCGACTGTATTGCTCAGTACTGCGGCGTCTGTGAACACCCCCCTAAAGCAGCACCGCTTGGCTCTCTCATAAGCCAGACCGGCCGACTGCGATGAGCCGCGATGGCTAATCGCCGCGGAAGTGGATCGGACGGGGATGCAGTTTGGCCGTGATCGCATATCATCTGAATATGGCTCTAAACAATAGTGTAATATTGCTCCGGTAACCTCACTCGGTTGTGTGGTGTTGTCCTTCTCGAAAAAAGGTTCGTTGTCAGAAGGGGCGTCGGAAAAATCCGAATCTCTGTTGTTCAGCTTCCATAGTAGCAAGCACTGCGCGTTTTCAACGGCAGAAGTGACGATGACGTCAAGGACAGAGGACGCGACTAATATGTCGACAACTTGGATGTCGAGGGACACTCAATTGCGCAACTTTGCACATGGATGACGCACGATCCCCTCACATTTTTCGTTTAGACATTGAAGTGAATACTGTTATATGTATTTTTCATTCCAATATCTATTTTAGAATGTTTATAGGGATGACAGTCCCACTTTAAATAAACTTTGGCTTAGTTCACGTAATTTGCCTTTTTCACGTTTTTAATTGATGGCTGACAATATTGGTCTGTGTTAGTGCTTGAAACGACGCCTGGAAATGGGGTTTATTCATTACAAGTGGGCAGAGTATGTACTGTGTGATTTTTTTCGACTAGTAATATCTTTTTAAAGAGGGTTCGTAAAGAGAGTTTTTGGAACCATCACAAAAGAGGTTCTATGTTTGCCAACTCACATTTATTAGCCACTATGCAAGCAGGATTACTGAAAAACTGTTGGACCGGTTCTCACTGAAATTTGTGGAGGGGATTCGTTAATTGGCCCAGGGTGAGACGATTAAAGTTTAAGCCCCATTTTATTTTATTTTTTAAATTAAACACTAGCTGCTCCCAAATCAAACTCCCCACCGAGGTAGACATTAAAGTTGCCACAGAACTCCCAGTCATTCAAACGCCCCATGAGGTGGAGCAGAACTTTCAGTGCACAGACTGGAAATAGCGACACTCAATAAGTATTTTGTTGTTTGTAATTTGTTTCCCTGGGATAAGGTTACATGGAAAATGGATTGGTGTTAACAACTCAGTTTCTTGTTTAAATTGTATACAGGTGATATCTTTCCAGACACTGTGCTTCATGAAGCAAGATGTAAGGTTTAATATAAATTCTTTATTTTTTGTTGCTAAAGTCATAAATGACAAAAACGTATCATTTTATAAAAATTTGTAGTCTATCATAGCAGTCACTGTGATATGACAGGCGCCTATGCGCCTTCGCACCATCGCACTCCCAAATCTCCAGTCGAGCACGAAAAATCACTTGCGTTAAATTGTTACAAGTACAAATCCATAAATATTGAAAGACCTTGCTTATTTTGTGTAGTCTTGACCAATGTTCCCTCTAAACTGCACCACTGCGCACTTGTCGCACACTTTCAGTGCACATGAAAACTGATCCAGCGGACTGAACCACACATGTTTTTTAAATTATATATTTTTTTGACACAGAAGCGCACGGTCTCCAACGAGCTTCTGCTCAGCCTACTTCTACTTCCTAGTTTACCTGACACCGCCCCCCTCTGCTCTTAAAGGGGTACATTCATAATTACAAACAGAACACACACCCGCAACTTTATATCTGTGGGCATGACTGGTGGACCACACCCGTAATTTTATATCTGTGGGCATGACTGACCACACCTGTACATTTTTCAAAGTGAGTCATAATCATAGGTTTTGAAAAGTACATCCATCCATTTTCTTTGCCGCTTATCCTCACGAGGTTCGTGGGTAGTACTGGAGCCTATTCCAACTGTCAATGGGCAGACGACTGGGTACAACCTGAACTGGTTGCCAGTCAATCGCAAGGGCACATAGAGACAAACAGCTGCAATCACAATTGTACCTATGGGCGATTTAGAGTGTCCAATTAATGTTGCATGCTTTTGGGATGTGGGAGGAAACCGAAGTGCCCGAAGAAAGCCCACACAGACATGGGGAGAACTTGCAAACTCCACACAGGCGGGGCTGGGATCGAACCCAGGTCCTCAGAACTATGAGGCCAACGCTTTACCAGCTGAGCCCACCGTGCCACCGAAAAGTACGTATAATTTAAATTTGTTTTCAAGTCAATCTTGCAAATAAATGGGGTTAAAAATATTGCACATCTGATACTTTATAATTGCACATCATTAAAATCTATTACCACAATAATGCCTTATTAGTACATAATAGTATATATTTGACTGCATCAATCATAACTATCATCATCATTTGTAATATTGGCGTTAATCATGATTTGTAATATTTGATAGTTTTATTTGATGTTATTTTTGCAAGTGGCATGTTATTGTGGTTAATACGTGTATTTATAATGTTGAGAATGATGGCGCGTGGAACTTCGTGCGAACTGTGTGTTCAAAGTTTTACGATGGCGAAGGTGTTGTGAAAGTGATGGCGAAAAAGGATGCAGATCGAGCGAGGGCAATTGACAAGGATGCTGAAATCAAAAACTGTTTCAGACGGGCATGGCTTGAAAAAAGTTTAACCGTGCAGATAGAACCAAAAATGGTATCATGTCTAACTGAACACATGCAAAAAGTGGACATTCCCGGCAAAGTGCTGTGCACTCTGTGTTCCGAATATCCAGGAGGAAACTCAACCCCCCCATCGACAGACATTTTCAGTGTTTTTCCAAATTGGTCATTCTCATCCCTGAATGCTAAACAAGATTGTTGTTAATGCTTCTCCAATTTTGCCCATGTACGGTCTCCTCCAAAAGTATTGGAACAACAAGGTCAATTCCTTTTTTGTTGTGTTCTGAAGACATTTGAGTTTCAGCTCAAAAGATGAATATGAGACAAAAGTACAGAATTCCAGCATTTATTTCACAACGCCAAGGATATCAACAGAACTTGATGACAAGTGTTTTGAGAGCTGTGAAAAAAACAGCCAAAGACAACAGTTGGTGACATCATGGTCAACCTCCACAGGGCAAGGGTGTAGGTATTGGAATCCACTGTTCGAAGAAAACTTCGAGAGACGAAATATCCAGGCTAAAACACAAGATGCAAACCACTCAGCAAAAAATTATCTAAAAGCTGCATTAGAGTTTGCAAAGAAGCATAGACATGACCCAAAAATGTTTGTGGACCAAGTTTTCTGGACTGATGAGACCAAGAATAATCTTTACCAAAGTGAGGGAAAGCCCAAAGTATGGAGAAAAAAAAAAAATCTGCTTATGATCCAAAAACACAAGCTCATCTGTGAAGCATGGTGACGGTAATGTCATGGGTTGGGCTTGCATGGCTGGTTTGGAACGGCACACTAGTCTTTATTAATGATGTAACTCATGATGGTATGAGCTGAATGAATTCTGAAGTCTACAAAGCCATTTTGTCTGGCAATTTTCACAAAAACGGAACAAAAGACTTCATCGGGGGAAAAAGTGAAAGGTCTTAGACTGCCCAAGTCAATAATTGGAATTTAACCCATTACAGCATGTGTGGATTTTACCTCCTGAAGAGGAGACTGAAGGGAGAAAACTCAAGAAAGAACGCAGCAGTCTGGTGAACTCAATTGACCCTTCTGTGGAAATTGCGCAATCCGCGTCACTGACCAATCAGAGGCCAGAGATCTGCATAATCTCAGACTCAAATCTCAGACAACTGTGGATGGTCCAGTATAGCTTCTGTTGGCGTTTTATCGCGTATTTGGGTTCTTTAACAATAGATATGGTTAAGAGGTGTAGTCACGGACTTTATAATAGTGACGACAGGTATCCTGAAAGGCTAGTTAGTGGAGTTCAATTCGTACCCTTTCCAAAACCGACGACCTAGTACGAAAAATGTCTTTGATGGATCAAACTTTGTGGCAGACCGCATCATCAACTGAATCCATCTAAAATCAACCGGAACAGAAGACCGAGTACGAAAAATGTCTTTGATGGATAAAACTTTGAGGAAGACCGCATGATCAACTGAATCCATCAAGCGGAACAGATATGTTTGCACGAAGGTAAGTCCTATATTTGATTTTCAATACATGTCTCATATAAATGAATTAGCAGTTCTTCGCTTGCATAATATAGCTACGTGTGAATGATTGACACACTTGATCTGTGTTGAGCGATTATTTTGCGATGATCTGACTGCAAAAACGTGTCCCATTGTTCGCGGCTAATTAGCTAAGCTAAACCGGACTAGCAGTCCTAAAAGCCTTCGACGTGCACAGAGACACAAAGACTGAAGGAAGGATGTTTGAGGACACTAAAGTAGTGATTGTCGTACTCGGTCGGGACTTACGTAGGTTAGGCACTAATTCAAGAATAATTATTGAGGGGAGCGCGTGACGTTACACAAAGAAAACGAGAGAAACAACTCGTAAATCAAGCCTCGCCTTCTTTTCCTTCATACGGTGGTTCACAAATGGCTATACAGATACATATACAGATTCTGCACACAAGTGTGATATGTAACACGAAAATAGGAAACTGTCAATGACGAATTCGTCTTTGGGTTATAATATATTATATTATGTGGCTTCTCGGTCTTCCTCTGACTCTGGAAAGATCTCGCGTTAATATCAATAATTTCTCCGTCGATATGCATGTAAATACCATTGAAATACCGCTCACTGAAATACTTGAAGCCCTGCTGTCTGCTTTTCAACAATATTTCACTGTTAGCTAAGAATGCGAGTGAGAAATCAGCCGGTAAATCGGACAGTTTCACTCTATTCTTTTCGTGCTGCGCCGATATTTTTGCTAATTGTTTGTCTGACGTCAGCGCACGTGGCATGACGTCACTTCAGGAGGCGTGGTTAAGTGCCCTGTACGGAGGGGTCAATTGGATCACAGGCATGACACAGTTATTGCCTCTTATTAATGCTGTTTACTTAATTTAATAATGTCTGTTCTAATACTTTTACTCAATTGAAAAGTGGGTGTCTTGAAAAATGTTGGTTTGTCCTGAGTTGTTTAACATGTTTAGATGAAAATACCATGATAAAAAAGCTCTAATACGGAACTCTTGCCTCAAATGCATCTGAAAAGTAAATGATCTGAAAACGAAATATCTTCAGTATACAACCAAAACAAAGGAGTTGACTTCATTGTTCCAATAAATTTAGGGGGGACTGTAATGTGAAGCATGCTATTGAGTAAGTGATAGATGATGATAAATTGGAAAATCCAATGGTACCTAATTTGGTTGTTGGCGAAACGGCGAGATACTTATTTAAAATAACACCATCTTTGTAAGGTGTGTAGTTTTTTTTCTTAAAGTGCAAGTGGCATCAAACTGATGATTTTTGGTATATTATTAATGAAAACCCCACACCCAATATGGTCCCATGTGTTTTTTTTCACCACAAAACATGATTTTGACATATACAGCTTTTTGTAACTCCCGCCATGAAAATCCTCTCAGGGATTTGTTTTCGAGAAGAAACAAGAAGTGACGTAAAGGACAACGGCGCCCCCTAGTGGACTCGTTTGTTTCCATTAGTTTTACCTCCGGGAAGGTAACATGTTGTTCCTTCGTGTTAGCGAAAATGCTGACTCATTGCATTGCTGGACATTGAACACTCGGGAGAATGGAATTACCCTTCATAAGTTTGAAAGAGACCCTGTTCATTGTGAAATTGGATTGCACGGGTGCAGAGGATGAGAGCTTCGTGGGTTCCAAATAACAGGTAGGTGTGTATACAGCTCCAAAAAAAAAAAAAAATGTTTGGGACGGACCACGCAATCAGTCTCTCTCATAACGTAGCAAAAGATCGGGGTAAGAAATGTGTTGTGTGCATACAGCTACTAAAAAAAATAATAGTGTGGGGCGGACCACGTAATCGGTCTCTCTCATAACGTACCAAAAGATCCGCGTATGAAATGTGTTGATGTGCACGTCGCCCAGCCAACAATGTCTCGATAGTGTTCATCGAGTACTGCGGCGACTTTGAACATACCCCTAAAAGCAACATAGCTCGGCTCCACCTCCTCCTTATATGCCGCCACGGGCGCCGAAACTCAGCCACACCGGCTGAGGCGTCGCGTTCGGCGGTAACAGCTTCTGCGAAGGCTGCGGGTCGAGCTTTGCGACAGGGGCGGCTATGAAGAACCCAGCCGAGAACGTGTTACTCAGTCGCGTGCGCACATAAAGCGCCCCGGCTCGACTGTGACCAAAGCAGCACCGCTCGGCTCTGTCATAAGCCACACCGGCCAGCTGCGATGAGCCGTGATGGCTCATCTCCACCGCAGGGATGGATCGGATATCATCTGAATATGGCTCGGAACAATAGTGTAATATTGCCCTGAGGACTCGAAACAATAGTGTAATATTGCCCCGGTAACTTCACTCAGTTGTTTGGTGTTGTCCTTTTCAAAAAGAACTTCGGTGTCAGAAGGGGCGTCGGAAAAATGCGAATATCTCTGTTGTTCGGCTTCCATAGTAGCAGGCACTGCGCGTTTTCAACGGCGGAAGTGACGATCACGTCAAGGACAGATGACGCGACTAATGTGGCGACCACTTGGATGTCGAGGGACACTCAATTGCGCAACTTTGTGCATGGATGATGCGCTCACCGCTCACTTTTTTTTTTTTTGTTTCGACATTGAAGTGAATACTGTTATGTATTTTTCATTACAATATCTATTTTAGAATGTTTATAGGGATGACACCCGGGCTTTAAATAAGTCTGTAGCTTTGATTAGAAAATCCTAGAGCAGTGATTCCCAACTTTGAGCCAAGGGAGATATCTTTCATTTGAAAACTGAACAAAAATGTCACACAAAGTAGATACACAAGTCAATTATACACTTTCTGCAATAAGTAGAAGAGGATTTATTTGTTCTGTCTCTCTTTATATGATGCTGCCACAGATAGATGAACAGAGATTTATTTTTTGTTGTAAATAAATAATGTTTAGAACAATTAAGTGAAATTTGATGATTTCCCACTGACCGACAGTACCGTGCTGTTATATTTCTATTCATTGGAATGCATACTTGAACCTACCTAATTCCTAACCTTATGTGATACCCTCACGGTCAGAAATATTTGGATCACTTTTTCAAGGATGTATGAGCAACCCATTCGTCTGATTATAACGCTCTGACTGGAACTCTGAAAGTCCTAAACCACCATAACACGCTGTGACCATCGTTCAACCCACGTGTTTATGGTCTTACTGATCACCATCGAGTTGAAGCTGTCACTTGGAGTCAGTTTCTGTTTTCAATTGTGGTGACACAAACCACTTTAAAAAAATAGCTCTTATGTTTAACAGATGTGGATGTGATAGTTTCAGCAGAGATTGACAAATGTTATTTCCATAGTTTTCTGTACCTTGTGATCATGTGTTCGTGTTACAATGGTGAAACTTTGGCCTCCCAAGGTTGTTGTGGTATTCTTGGTTACCAAGATGTTTTTATTTTCCCCCTTCGGTTTTTAATTCCTTGGTCTTCATCTGAACCATACAATTACAAAATATGAGTGGAAAACATTCAAAAACAGTTTCTTGTGACATCTTCTTTCAAGATGACCCAACTATTGGACTATATTTCATTTGTGATCATAATAGCCTGGAGACCGGTAGTATGACCACAAATGACTGAAAATTGTATTTGTACTTTTTCCTTCATTTTGCAAGTTTAATTTTGCCACATCACCAGTATTTTAGCGGGGCATAGGATCAACATAATTAGATAGCGTGTTCTTGTTCAAAATTCAAATGAATAAACCAACATTTTTTTAATGTAATCAATCATACAATATATTTGCAACGGTTTTATTTTTTATCAAGTTTTTGAAGATTGCCATCTTAGTGTAAACTGTATGTACTTTTATTCATTATACATGGTTTTTAAATGGACAACACATTCTCCAAATAAAACTGTTGGATAAAGTATGAAGTGGGTTAAAAGTTCGACTCCTGTGATAAGCACGGTTAGTGTAAGGATTGTTTTGCGAAATGCAAGCACACACCTGCTGCATTTTGTAGGAGGGAAGAATATCTTCTTTCATAATTTTTCCCATTGGAAATAATATTTCAATTGACCTACCCCAAACTGTTGCCACCATGACACCTTTCCTCACACATACAAGTAATGTTTTAAGTACAATTTAACACATTTTAACATGGAAGGATATAAAAACGTGCTCCCTATGTGGTTAATATACTCTATAATGAGCTCTGGAGTTAAAATTGCCAATTACCTGATGACCATATGTTGTTATATTGCAATGAGCAGTTAGGACAGTGAAGTTTGACAGTTTCAAATTTTAAACCCATGTTTTTAATGCTCACTGATCAGAAGTCTTCACATGCTGGTTGTCCTGCGGTAAACAGACATTCTGTCTCCGTCATATTTATAGTAACATTTGTTCGGTAGGTTTGTTGATCCTATTTCCACAGCTTCCCACTAGGTTTATTTGTGTTCATTGTGCAGCAAACTATCTCGGTGACTCATTCTATATTTTTTAAATTACTTTTCCTTAAAAACAGGTGCCATCCTATTTTCCAAAATGAGAAAACAGTTTTTACTTATGTATTTATGGTTCTATGAAACACATAAATCACTTGGAAGATGATCATATTGCTCTGTACAGTATGAAAGATCCAGTGATACTCTTAACTGCATTTATGAATGGAATTTATTTTTTTAAGAAATAATCATTTTTTAATAATCATTTGGACATTCATAACTTTACAGAAAAATCTGTTGAGGTAAAACTGAAGGCTGTGTGTGTGTGTTCACAATTGTCGGTCAGGTTTAGTGTTGTTGTGTTCAGGATGTTCTGTATTTGGTTACTGGGGGGGGGTAATGATGGAGGAAAAGAGCAAGATGAGTCATTTTTTCTGTTCAACAATGTTGTTTTCCACGAAGCCCATTTTCTCTCATAAATGAATTGATGCCAGGTAGTGGGTAGGAAAAAATGATTAGTTTTTCTTGTTTTTAACATTTTAATTTTATAATTTGAGAAACTGTGGTTAAACTCGAATTAAGACAACCCAGAGAAACCACTTCTCTTATGTAAGTCACGTGACAGGTTACATATGTTTTTGTTTAAATGCAGTGTAACCTTCAAGCAGCTTTAGAAATGACAATGATTTAAATACTTCTACACTTGGGTCATACCAATTTGTAGCTTTATTTCAGAAATGAGAATTTTTGCTTTAATTCAAGAGACATTCATGCATGGCGGTATGACGCAAGTGTTGTCAGTATCCCAATGTTTTTACTTGGAGATGATAACTATTTACATACTTCAATACTGATACTGAAACAAGACGAAAACAAAAAATTTAAAACAATTAAAAAAACATAAAAAAAAAGTCCCTGATGTTGTTGTAGTGGTACACACGCCTGACTTTGGTGTGGGCAGCGTGGGATCAATTCCTGGTCAGTGTGGTGTCTACATGTGCCCTGTGACAGCTTGGCAACCAGTTCATGGTATAGTTTGCCTTTTGCCTAATCTTAGCTGGGATAAGCTCTGGCACGCCCACAATCCTTGTGAGAAAAAGCGGCTTGGAAAATGGACATTTATACAAATGTTGTTAGCAGTAAACACATATGCCTTACTACAGTATTCCATTTGTGGGTTTAAATCTGGGCTCCGGGCTTCCTTTCAGGTACTCTGGTTTCCTTGCGCCTTCCTGAAACATCTATGGTATCAGGGACTGCAATGCTGCAAGAGCAGATTTCATAAAGAGACTCGAGAACCAAGGTCCAAAAAACAAAGCATGCGATGCCGACACGCACCAAACAAAAAAGAACTCACCACTGGAGCGCAGTAAAAAACAAATAACATTGGACGACATGACAAAAAGCCCATGTGGTAAACAATATCTCTTTAGGGTTACTAGTTCAGACAGGAATCAAATGCCAGCGGTGAACACGGAGCAAAGACGGGTGAATATTCCAAAGCCTGCACACTGTCACGGAGGCCCCTAAATAGGCTGATGATGACTATTTGAAACAGGTGCGTTGCCGATGTCTATGTCCATCATTGCTCAGCCTGACAATGCTACACAAACAGTTAAAAAACACAAACATCACACAGGGTAGTACATTAATGAATTAATTCATTCATAATCTGAGGCGCTTATCCTGACAAGGGTCGTGGGAGTCCTGAAGCCTATCCCAGCTATCAACAGGTAGGAGGCGGGGTACACCCTACATCACAATCACACCCTGGGGGCAATTTAGAGTCTCTAATTAACGGATGTTTTTGAGATTTGGGAGGAAACCGGAGTGACTGCAGAAAACCCACGCAGGCACGGGGAGAACATCCCAACTCCACACAGGCGGGGCCGGGATTTGAACCCTGGTCCTCAGAACTGTGAGGCCAACACTTTAACTACTTATGCCATCGTGCCGCCTGCATATAAAATTAACTAAATTGTCCATGTGTGAATGTGCCCTGCGATTGAGTGGTGACCAATTCAGGGTATTACCCCATCTCTCACCCAAAGTCATCTGGAGAGGCTCCTTCACACTGCAGTCCTTGTGAGGATAATCAGTACAGAGAATGGTCCGATATAAGACTTGCATACACAAAAATCAGTCGGACATGACATGGTCATTTAAAAAAAGATAATTGATAAAGTTGGTTACACTTTTATTGGGGGGGTGCACCTTTTTTTCTTTTGGGGGGCGTCATGGGAGGTGACTGAGTCTCCCAATCAAAAGCTAATCAGAGATGGAGTAGGATGGAGGGTAGGGGTGCAAAAAATAATAAATACACTGAGACCACTGCTGCAGGTCAGTATATTGCCAAGAAAATAACTGTTTGCCTTTTTTGGCATGCCAATCACAAATCTAACATGGAAGCTATTAGACTTGTGATTTGATGTGTGTGTGTGTGTGTGTGTGTGTGTGTGTGTGTGTGTGTGTGTGTGTGTGTGTGTGTGTGTGTGTGTGTGTGTGTGTGTGAAGGCGGAAGTCTTACCTACAGCCTTAAGGTCTTTATATACTCCGGGTTCATGCGGTTGACAACGCCCCCATTGCATCATGTGACCTACACATTGCCCAACGCAGAACCACTTCATAGCTTGCCGTGCACTTCAAAAAAGTAGTTGTGTGGAGAAAGCTGCGGAAATCTCTCATGAATGGTCTGTTCTAGTCACATGCTGTGATGACGTACTCATCGTTCCTCCCTTCTCCACATACCGCCTCCGTCACCGCCTTCTTGATCAATTTTGCTGCAGAATTAAACATATGATCTGGTCATTCAGGTCTGTATGTTTGAGCAGACACTACTACGGTCACCATAGTTGTTGCTTTTTTTTCCTCATGGAACGTAAAAGTAAAAACAACTACCGAAAATGACCAAAAATTGAGATGAAAACCTGACGCTGTGATGTCCTTTCCAATACCAACTGTAGCGATGCTGCTGACATGAACTACTGCACATTTTCAAAACTGCGCACGTGGGTTGTGCGATCATAAAGATGGAGAGGCAATACAAGTCCTTTGAACATCCTGTCCACTTAAAAACAGATTTTAAATTGTCAGTTAAAATGTATTACGAGAAGTTAAAATGCATAGAAATATATTTTTTATCCATACCTTTTTTTAAGTGAGGCTCAGAAAATGGATAGATGGATGTTTTTAATTTTGGGATGAGATGACTTGATTTTGTCTTTGTCTTTGTTCTGTGTTGCCATCTCAAAGTTTAACAGTAACCATGCAAGGATTTTTTGGGGGGGGTATGTGTGGGGTCTCAGATTTTAAAAAGATGCTCATCTTCCATAAAGTCCTGGCAACCAGTTTTTAATTAAAATCGAAATTCATTTTTACGATATAAATATATTCTTTCATTAAAATATTGCGTGAGTGGACTCTTACAGAGATGTCAGCTACTTCACAGGTATTTTCATCTTCTACCAAGCATGCCTAGAAAAAGTACCACAGATGCATTATTTGCCTTGAGGATGCTGCTGGAAAGTACAGAGAAGTTCAGAATGAGCTACATTGTGTCTTTGTGGCCATAGAGAAAGCCTATGACGGAATACCAAGAGAGGAAATGTGGTAAGTCTGGAGTGACTGAGAAATACGTCAGAATAGTACAGGACATGAGGGCAGCAGAACAGTGGTGAGGTGTGCTACAGGTGTGACAGAGGAATTGAAGGTGGAGGTTGGACTGCATCAGCTCTGAGTCCCTTCTTGTTTGCTGAGGTAATGGATAGGATGACAGATGAGGTTAGACTAGAATCCCCTTGAACCATGATGTTCGCAGATGACATTGTGATATGCAGTGAAAATAGGGTTCAGGTGGAGGAACAATTAGAAAGATGGAGGCATGCACTGGAAAGGAGCGGAATGAAAATTAGCCGAAGTAAAACAGAATATATGTGCATGAATGGGAGTGGTGGAGGGGGAAGAGTGAGGCTGAGAAGAGATAGGGAGAGTGGATTACTTCAAATACTTGGGGTCAACAATCCAGAGCAATGGCAAGTGGTAAGGAAGTGAAGAAACGGGTCCAAGCAGGTTGGAACAGCTGGCGGAAGGTGTCTGGTGTGTTATGTGACAGAAGAGTCTCTGCTAGGATGAAGGGCAAAGTTTACAAAACAGTGGTGAGGCCGGCCATGATGTACGGATTAGAGACTGTGGCACTGAAGAGACAACAGAAAGCAGAACTGGCGGTGGCACAAATGATGTTGAGGTTCTCGCTAGAAGTGAGCAGGTTGGATAGGATTAGAAATTAGCTCATTAGAGGGACAGCCAAAGTTGGATGAGGTTTGAGAGAGCAGACTTCGATGGTTTGGACATGTCCAGAGGTGAGTGACTGAGTATATTGGTCAAAGGGTGCTGAAGATGGAGCTGCCAGGCAAAAGAGTGAGAGGAAGACCATAGAGAAGGTTGATGGATGTTGTGAGGGAAGACATGAGGGCAGTTGGTGTTAGAGAGGAAGATGCACGAGATAGGCTTAGATGGAAAAAAATGACACGCTCTGGCGACAACTAACGGGACAAGTCAAAAGAAAAAGAAGGAGACCAAGCAAAGTATTTTAAACATTCCAAGACAGCAATTTTTGATTTGCTGTTTTGCCTGGACTCACTAATCTTGTTGTGTATTGAGGTGCAGGGGCTCGACGGTAGAACAATATTACAGTGACACAATGAGAGAGTGAGACTGGCAGAACTTAAAGGACCAGTAATGTCATTTTGTATTTATTACATACTAAATATGTTAAAAATGTGCAAAGATAGACTACTGAATGGTTGAGAGATGGCATCAAACGTTTTCTATTTATATTTTTTTTGGGTGGAGCTAAATATTCGCCCCTTGACTAAAGAGGGTTGGAGTGTATACTTTCCGGCTCAAGCCTCGCCCATATCCCATGCACTGGCTTTTCTGTGCAATTGCCACTTACTTATTGCTAATAAGCTTTTCTACTATTCAATTTTTCTACCACTACAGTGGGTGATTAGCCATCAGGCTATTCCTACAACCTAAAAAATTCTATCTTCTCTGAAGTGTTTTGTGTTTTTGAGCCATAAAGTTTCTGCCCTGTACCACTCCACACAGTCCATAGTGAGCAACACACCGGATGATTACGCCACACCCCTGTGCCAGCCCTCCAGCGGCTAGAGTAGCCACCCGCAGTGCAGTGCACTAGCCTTGGGGCCCATCCAACTCGCCACAGCTCACAGCTGCACCCTGCACGGGCTCTTGAAATGTAAAAAATTTTAGAGAAAAATAACTGTTTAATACATGCTCTATCTTACAAGTTTACAGGCTAGCAAGTTAATGAGGCAGCAAGCTCTCCCATACAGCTTCTGCTCATCCAATAAATTAACACATCACTTAGTTTTGTCTTCTGCGTCCATATAACACTGAGGCATCAGGGAAAGTTAACTGTTTAATAGACATGGTGACATTCAGCTTGTGCCTGCATCTGTGTCTGAGTCGCAAAGAACTACAGACATGTACTTGATTGGTAGGTGAAGGTTCCGCAGCTTGTCGCTCAACAGTCATGTCCAATGAGCCCTGCAACCGAAGTCCAGTTGCAGGGCTCTTTTGTTGACATTTGACAGACATTTGTTGGTTGGGTTACTGGGCATTTTTAGTAACAATGCAATTCACAGCAAAATCCAATTCTCGTTTCCAACTAAAGGAATTCGTTATGTTTTGAAAATCTGAGCTAATATAATGTCAGGTATTAGGATATGTCATAGACTGCTCTTTTACAGAAAAAAGTCATGAATTTTCTACTTTTGTAAATTGTGATTCCCAACGAAGTCAACTTGTCTGCAGCCCTTCCGGTTTCCAAGCCAAGTAAGGTTTGTTTGACAGAAAAGACTTTCAACAATGTTTGTTTATACAAATATAGGTTTTGATGGAGTGTTGTAACATTTCCACAGTGCTTGCATTTAAATAAATAAATAAATAAATCAAATAACTTCTTACTGGTGTTGTGCACAGTGGTAGCATGTATTTGCACTTGCATGCTTAGCAGTCTAGAGGTTCAAATAGTCCTCTGCACAGGGCGGTTTGTTGAGGGGGGGGGGGTATTCCTGGATTGGATTTAGAATTAATCTCAAGTACCTACTCTCTAGAAGTTATGATAAATGTACACTGGATTATTACGATTTAAATCTATGAAGAACTAAAACAATCTGTAAAGGAAAATAAGTCCAATATGTTATTCCTACGGTTGTTTTTCCACTGTATGGTGCAGTATTATTGGGGTATGGATGTAAAGGCAGTTGTGATAGTTGTGATAGATACTTGTGACTGTTTGAGCATGTTTGCCATTTATCATTTATACCTTGTCAGACACTTAAGGACTCACATGAACACATGGAAATAATATACAAAGGAATTTGCCTTTTTAGAGACGTCCTTTAAGCAGATTTGCATTCAAGGTAGTTTTATCATTGTAAAAGGATTGTTCCTACAATGTAACCTTATGGTGGGGAACGAGCAAGTGCAAAATGTCGGCTGGTCCCAAGCCCGGATAAATGCAGAGCATTGTATCACGAAGGGAATTCGACTTAAAACTTTGACAAACCAATATGAGCGTTCATCTACAGAATTCCATACCAGATCGGTCTTGGTACAGGTTAACAATGTCTGCACCCGGCACTATTAACCTGCAGGGTGCCAGTGGGAATTCAGGCAGGTCAGAGGTGGAAAGCAAGTTCTTTAGCAGAAAGAGAAGAGGAAAACACAAAGCTTAGAATTGAATGTGGGGACATTGAATTTTGGGACTATAAATCTCGGGAGCTGGGTGACATGATGATTAGGAGAAAGGTTGATATATTGTACATCCAAGAGAGCAAGTGGAAAGGCAGTAAGGCTAGAAGTTTTGGGGCAGGGTTTAAATAATTTTACCATGGTGCAGATTGGAAGAGAAATCTAGTAGGGGTTATTTTAAAAGTGGTAGCTAAGAATGTCTTGCAGGTGAAGAGACTATCAGATCAAGTGATGTGGTTGAAACTTGAAATTGAATGTATGTATGTGACCTAGAGGTGAAAGACAAATTCTGGAAGGAACAAGATGAAGTAGTTCTGAGCATCACCAACACCGAGAGAGTTGTGATTGGTGCAGATTGTAATGGACATGTTGGTGAAACAGGGGCAATGAAGAAGTGATGGGTAAGTACGGCATCCAGAAAAGGAACTTTGGAGGGACAGATGTTGGTAGACTTTGCAAAGATGATGGGGATGGCCCTAGTGAACATTTTTTTTTTTTATCCAGAAGAGCGAGGAAGATATGGACCCTACAAGAGCAGAGGTAGAAGCACGCAGTTGGATTACATTTTGTGCAGACCATGTAATCTGAAGGAGGTTGGTGAATCTAAGGTGGTGGTAGGAGAGAGTGTAGCTAGACAGTATAGGATGACTCTGGTGGTGGGGAGGAAGATTTAAGATGAAAAAGGTAGAACAGAAAACCATGTGGCGGAATCTGAGAAAGGAAGAGTGTAGTGCGGCTTTACGGGAAGAGCTGAGACAGGCTCTCGTTGGACAGGAGGAGCTCCCAGAAGATTGGACTATTACAGCCAAGGTGATCAGAGAGACAAGCAGGAGAGTACTTGGTGTATCTGGCAAATCATCTATTATGATAGAAATGGATAACTGTCCTGTTTTTTTTTTTTTTTTTATGATACCACCTTGAAAAAAATGTTTTCCCTCCCAATGAAAGGGCTTAATTATCTTTAGAAGTAATACAATAAATCCTCAAATAGCTTTCAAAGATCTAAAAATCCCACATACTCTTTCTCCCTCAAAATAAGTACATAAAACATTTGCTTATGTACTGCTAATATATTATTGATACATTTACACACACAACTACAGAGTCAAGTATTTGTTTACCTGTGGTAAAAAAGAAAATGCAAGAAAATAATTTGAAATTTGGTTGGGAATCTGCAATATGTTTAAGATAGTTCAAGGTAATAAAGATTGTTTTGCGGAACAGGACATTATGGCCTCATTTAAAAAAAAAAATGGGTAGAGGGGCTACAGCCTTTGTGGTGTTGTCTTATTTCTTGAATTTAGTCTTTAATTTAAATCAAATAGGCCTGAAAACATCTTAGATTAGGCATTCTCAAGACTCCAGAAGCCCTGTGATTTTCAACTTGAAAAAAATCCCCTATTAGAGCAAATATGTTGCTCTGCTGTACATTACTGGCACATGTCATCAGAGAGCATGTCCTGTAATTAAATGAGCACATGGACTGCAGCACAGCAGTTCTACAGAGAAAAGCAACCTCCAAACATCCTCAGTAAGGTCCTCAAGTAAAATGTACGGTGGCCTTTTTTTGTTTGTGAATGATGCATTCTCCCACACAAACCTCATTTATGGAGAAAGTTTTTCAAGAACCAGTTGATGAAACAAAACTATGTTGACTGTTTATTTTTGGGACACTGAATTGCATGTTATGTGAGGCTCTCTCATGTTTGGACACATTTAAGTACTTACCATATATGCAGACTATAGGTTTGTGAAGTTGTGTGAACTATTGGCCCTCTTTGTCATCATCAAAATGACTTCAAGAAAGGAAGAAAATGAAGTGTAGAGAGGAAATATTGATTATCAGTTAATGTATGTAGAATGTGACATCTGCTTCATATTTGAGTGGACTCAAGCCTTTCTCTTGTGGTGTTTGAATGGTCACCTTTTGCTTGCGTGGGTTTTCTCCGGGTAGGATTTTCGCCATGTGTGAATGTGCAGGATTATGATACATTTTTAGATTGGTAGCAAACAAAGCAGAGCTATGAAAAAAAAAGTTTTTCATTCATGTTTGTAGAGCTTTTGTTTTGATCAATTGCCACAACTCTTCTAGCTTTTATTGCCGTAGTGAGGATTGTTATTTTCTTATTGGGCTGAGTGGAACCTTTATTTCCTTAAATTTAGCTGACACCACATCCTGTTGGCTATCCAGTGGTTGAGTGTTGTACGGATTGTGCTCAGCTCACACCCTCACTGAAAATCCACTAAAACCCAACACATTTTTCATGTACATTCTGCTTTGATGCTGTGAGCACCGATCATCCAGTGTAGGTTCATATATATATATATATATATATATATATTATATATATATATATATATATATATATATATATATATTTTTACACTTAAATCACTGAAGTTATTTACCTCATGAGAATACTGTATATCTTAAAATGAAAGCATGCTTTAATGTCAAGTTGATTACTGCAACAAAATAATCTCAAAGGGTAGCGCAGGCCCACCGTGCACAAAAATAAATGACATCCCTTTTCACCTGGGCAATTAAAAATTCAGAGGAATTTTTGCACAAAAAAGGGAATAAGCCATGATAACGGATCACAGGAGCTGAAATAGATGAAGAGTGGGTAACATTTATCACATGATCTGATGTGGTACAGTTTTTGTTTTAAACAGCTTGAGTACCCATTAAATGAAATAAACTCTGAGGAAGAGGTTCTTCTCGGGACTTGACCCCTTTGGTCGATCCTTACAGCAGTAGCCTTTTTTTTTTTTCCCCCTTTTAGCTCATTACCACCTAGTAAGGGGGTGGGGTATCAGCAGTAAAACAGGGCAAATTGTCAGGGATGAGACAGGGCAAAACCACAAGTTGCACACTCGATATTGTTTAATCAAATGTCAAAGTGTGGAAATTAGTCTTTAGATTTGATCTTTTCGAAAGTGGTAGCTGCTCTAATTTCTACAGGTAGGGAAGAGTACTGAAGCCCGAGGAGAGAATGGTCCAGAACACATAGACTTCTTTTTAGTTCTGAAAGTCCCTAAAAGAACAACATGTTGTGAGCCTAAATCTTGTTATGGAACATAAGGTACCACAAATTCAGCTAGAGAGGGGGGTGCTAACACATAATAACACATCATCGTGTCATAGAAAGTTCTAAACATATTCATTTAAAAAAAAAAAAAATATATATATATATATATATAATAGAAACAAGACAGTTTGTTTGCAAGTGTCTGAATGACCATGTGCTGATATATGACTGGTTAGTGTATTAATGGTCACACCAGATGTTGACGGCGCCATGCATCTAATTTTCAGAGCGTTTACACAGTTGTAGCTTTATGGGTTCTATGTAAAAGGCAAAGATGGATAAGTCCAATGTCTTCTGTTACAGCCCTTGTGCCAATTTTGGAGGATTTTTGTGTAAAAGAGGATTCACATTACTGTAATTTAATTTCATTGTGTTCAAGTTTTTTTTTTTTTTATAAACGGCTACACTTTTCTTTATGTTGTGTTTGCCCTCCCATGCCATTAAAGTCCTCTCTTATCAGTTGTGGCTTTGTGCTTTGTGTATAGCTTGTTCTCACCCTGCTGACTGTTTATTGGTTTAATAATTCACCAACATGCTTAGTCTTGTTGGCCCTTTGGCCCAATTCCATGTCAACACAAATATAGCCTTAAAGCAGTTTTACTGGATGGGAGATTTTTGGTGTAAGATTAGCAGAATGGCCTCGATATGGAAAATTATTGCATGGTAATGATTTATTCTTTGTAATATTTCTAATTAAAAACTTTTAAATGTATACATTTATGTATGATTATGAATTAGTTAGTACATATTTATACAGATTCGTACATTGCTGTGAAAAAGTATTGGCCCCCCTCTCAAATTCTGGATCTGTGATGCTGATCAATGCTCAACGAGTTTAAAAAAAGTGATAATGTAAAAAGTGATCACGGACTGGCGATGGATCAATGTTTATTTAAATGACTTGTTCATTTACTGTACACCGTTCACAGCACCGCATATTCGTGAATTTTGGTCTCTAAGTTTTTATTTTTAACTATTTTCATGTATTTTTACGATTGCAATGGTCTTAAATTCTCTTCTAAATAGATGAGGTGCCACATTAGACATGGTGCCTTATAATGTAGTGCAACTTATGTGCACACTGACATCCAGTACTTGCAAATGTTGTTGTGTAACTTTTCTACCAACCTGTTAGCATGCATGACAGCAAGTGTTGTGTAGCATGTAAGATACCAGATGGTGGTGCTCACAAGGCAGTGAGGAACAATTACATTTCACATCTGTAAGCAGTAGGCAGGTGATTATTGATGACTTTGTACACACTCATGGCATCACATCGAAACTAAAATTATCACACCACAGCAAACAGAGTAGCATAGCTAGCAAATAATAAAGCAACTAAAAGTGATCAATGAAATAATTGACACAAAACATGGACTTTAAATGCTATTTACATGCTCCCAGCGTACTTTGCAGCAATATGGAGGTCCTGAGTGCCGCAATTTTCCCAGTATGTAGCGATAAAACTGCAAATTCTTTAAGTAAAAATTGTACGTTAGGTATATATTTTATAGTGTTAGAAACAATCTACACTTAATACATTAATCATCATCAATCAAAAATAATCTGCTTCTAAGACCTTGGAAGGAAATCACTTTGCCAGTTGCTGTTCTCAAAGTCTTAGATTAGAAGGTCAGAGTTGAGTCTGATGTCATCTGAGCTCATGGTGGTGTGCCTGTATGACAGAGCTTAGTTTCCAAATTTACAATGTTCCCATTTATAGGTTTTGTTTTGACTAAGTGCTAGAACTCTACCTCTAAATCCCAATCCTTTTGCTCGTATTGATGGTAACATATGACTTACTAATAATAAAGTACTATATAGTAGATCACAATATACTGCTAACCAGGTTGGAAAGGTGGGTAGGACTAAACGGACCGGTCCTTAAATGGTTTACGTCCTACCTCGAGAAAAGGAGCTACTTTGTGACCATTGGAGGTGCTCAGTCTCAGCGAATGGCAATGACCTATGGGGTCCCTCAAGGGTTAGTTCTTGGACCACTCCTGTTCAGCCTGTATATGCTACCCTTGGGTCACATCCTTCAAAACTTTAATTTTGTGTTCCATACCTATACAGATGACACACAGTTATATTTAGCAGTGTCTCCAGATGACTATAACTGGATGAGCCAAAATTTTCTTCAACAAAACAGAGACAATTGTTTTTGGCTATAAAGAAAAGAAAATTGCTCTTAGTAAACACCTGGACTCTCTATCTTTTAAAAACTAAAGACCAAGTCCGAAACCTTGGTGTTCCGATTGATTCTGACCTGACTTTCAACAATCATATCAAATCATTCACAAAAACAGCCTTCTAACATCTGAAAAACATCAAGAGTGAAGTCTTGTGTGTGTCAAGCAGACCAGGAAAAGCTCATCCATGCTTTTATCTCAAGTAGACTAAACTACTCTAATGGTCTTCTGACTGGACTCCCCAAGAAGAATATTAAAGAGCTGCAGCTCATTCAGAATGCTGCAGCTTGCGTTCTGACCAAAAGAAAGTGGTCAGAGCATATAACTCCAATCCTAAAGTTCTTGCACTGGCTTCCAGTCAGCTTTAGAATAGATTTTAAAGTTCTGCTACTGGTCTATAAATCGGTGCGCAGAGTCCAAAGCAAACATGGTGAAGCAGCATTTAGCTATTATGCTGCACACAAATGGAATAAGTACCCAACAGAGATCAGGTCAGCCCCAAGTGTGAATGTTTTTAAATCCAGGTTGAAAACTCTTCTTTTTTTTTTTTTTCTCATGCTTTTTAGAATATCTCCACTTTTTGATCATATTACTTGCACTGTATGCGGTTTTAATTATTATTTTTTTAATACTGTCTCATTCAACTGCCTCTCTTTACAGCTCAGTTGGAGTGCAACCCCCTGACTGTATAGAGTGAGTGAGAGGACAACATAAGAAATAGGATATGCGGAAGTAGGCCCTATAGTCAGCACAACGGGGAATATGGCCTACTTTTAAAACTAGCTGCCTCAGACAGGGCCACACTATAAACTCCAATAAAGGCACGCCAATACTTTACACGCACCCCCTCAAAATAACAGCGCTTAGAAAAGTCGCTTATGGTCAATGTTACGGTTAATGAAACCCCTTGAGGCCTCTAGGAAGGTGTAATTATTGAAATGTAGTACTTACAAAACACTTCTCCGCATATACTTTATTGCAAAAAATGAGCAGTTGTTATGCCTTGCTTTCTTGCACTACACTTGTTTTTCATCTGTTCTTTGATTAAGGACTGAATTTGGTGGGCTTTCAGCTTGACTGCCCCCACTGCATGAAATTCTCAACACTAAACTGAAACTTTTTGAACTTGTTCTACTTTGGGTTTTATATTTTATACTGAGCTACTTCCATCTTGAGACCACTTAGAAGTGAGTCATTTAAATACTCAATTGTTGTTGGCTGTTATTTAAAAAAAATCATCATTGCACCTTAAACATTGTATATTTTACTATATACAGTTTATATTACTTATGACTATGCAGTGGTACCTCTACTTACAAAATTAATTCGTTCCAGAAGTCCTTTCGTAATGTGAATTTTTCATAAGTAGAAGCGCATTTTACATGTAAATAGCCTGATCCGTTCCAAGTTTCTCCACCGACCCTCGCCAAAAATAAGCATCCAAAGTACATAATGTAAAGAATAATAAAAACTTTGGTGTTGAGAAGAGAAGAGAAGGGTGAGTGACAAGCAAAAGGCATCGCGGGGGACAGAGAAGGCAAATGTTTGACAAATGAGACAAAAATACAAACAATGTACACACGCACACAATTTAATTCCACTAAAGTCTCTTGGGTCCCATTGTGAATAAAGATGCATAAACTTATGAAAAAATCACAAAAAAGTTGTACTTTACCAATGTGTGCTAATGTGTGACAAGTGTTAAAGAGAAACGAAAAGCATCATGGGTAAAGATTGACGTCCCTCCTGGCCAATGGGATGCCAGGAAGATCCTACAGCGATAGCCAATGGGAGAGTCGCTCTATTGTGCCCAATGATGTAGAATAAAAACTAGACTGCGCACTCTGCATCCAACATTGGTTCCGCCATGATCAACAGGCTCTGACTTCCGGTCAGGGCAAAACCATAGTAAACAATACACACATTGTTATGGAAAACGATCTGATAAATCTGTATAGTTGGGATGTTTTGGATCCCTGGAGACATGAATATAATCTAAACATTCGTAGCATGCCTAGGAAGGTTTAAAAGATACATTGACACATACATAAGTAATAAGAGGTGTATACCTTCATAATATTGTAATGATGTAATGATGAGGTTTTGACAGCTAACAGCGCAACCAGAATTAACCATATTGACACCAAAAAACCCAAACCTAACGTATTCTAATATTATGTTTCACAATGTACAATTGTAAGGATATGAAATGAAAAGCAATGTTTTGCCCTGACCAGAAGTTGAAACTGAATTACCACGTGAAAGGGTACCGTGTGGAATCAAGTTTTTATTCTACGTCATTGATTGGACCACACAAACCAAGATACAAGATTTTTACATTTGGTGGAATTTGGGGCCGCAAATCCAGCGCCTGTTTTTTCCCCTTTCATATCCAGAATTTTTCTTCATAACTAGAGACAATATTTTTCCAAGGAGGCATTTCGTAACCAAATTTTTTGTTACTAGAGATGTTTGTAAGTAGAGGTACCACTGTATATTTTTTTCCTCACTTTTTTGTAACATTTCTTATGATGTGTGGCTGACCTCTTGGCAAACTCACTTTTGTGAGTGATCCTGATCTCAAATGGGCTTTATTTGGTTACATAAACGTTGAATAAAAAATAAAATGTTTGCGATGTTTTGATTTTTATAACGGCCTTTTAGGAAGCAAAATTTTATGTGTAAAGTGAACTTTACTTTGATGTGCTTCAAGAGTAACAAAGATATAAAAAATTTAAATCACCTGATGCATGTAATTAATTTTCAATAATTTTGTGATTCTAATCATAGCTGCCAATGTTTAGTGAGTAATTATTTTTTTTATGGTGATTTATGTCATTATAATTTGAATTCCAACCATTTTTGATAGTATTTAAACGTGTTCTGTCCCAGGCCTGGCCTCCTTGTGTACTCCCTCTGAGTTTTGAACTTTAGACCTTTTTTCCAAGTAGAGCATGAAAGCGAACAGACAGTTGGACTGTTGGCAGGTCAAAGGGAGGAGGGATTTGTGAGAGTAAAAAAAAATGAAAAAAATGGACAAAAAGTGTCTGGTACAGAAGTGAATCAAGCAATGCAGAAATAAAGGAGGAAAAGAAAGATTGAAATACATGTTGAATATATGTTGTTATTGGGATGTAAAATTACCTTCGTATATCAGTTTTCAATTATATATCGTATATCAATTTTGTCCAAATTACACTTCTGGTATCACCAATGGCATACAGCCATCATAAACTTCATTATTCATTACACTACAGGGATTGGAAAAATGAGTAAAGAACATTCAGAGACTCCTTTTTAAGCATTTTTAAAATCATAATTAATTGATCAGGTAAAGTTTCACTCAGTCGAACAGAATTTTTTTTTTCCTAACGCTCATCCTTAATCCTAATGCTATACATTCTATCAAATTGTAATCCATAAACATTTTAAAGAACTTGAGAGTAAACGCCTGAACGCTAAATGACAATTTGTTGGCGATAATAAAAGAAAAAAATGTTCATGGTATTTTGAACTCTAATCAGAATGACCCTTATAATATTATACTACTTTATTCTGAAAAGAGCTGCCACTGCTCCCATGCCACATTTTATGGAAGTAAATTAGTGCCACCAGGATTTGAATTTGAAATGCCACAAAAAACTGGATTGAATTTGAAATGCCACAGAAAACAGGATTTTAATTTGAAATGTAAAGTGATCACATTTTTAATAGTTGCTACAATTCGCTGTTTGAAATTCAACCGGCTACATTTGCTTTCTGTAATCCAACTGGCTACAATTCGCTGTCTAAAATTCACCGTCTGTGCCACCAGACAGGGTTGCTTTAGTCAGAACCAAACACCCAGCCAATCGCATTTACGCCTTCTTAGTCACGTGACGTCACATTCTGAGAAAGCATAACTGGATTGGCTGGCTGTTTTGTTTGTAACCAGTTGAATTGTTAACATTCAAAAGTTACATTGAAATACAACTATTGAAAATGTGATTACATTTCAAATTCAAATCCTGTTTTCTGAGGCATTTCAAATTCAAATCATTGTGGCACTAATTTACTTCCATACATTTGCTTTAAAAAATACAAAATAGTTTGTTCTATCAAATGATGATGAATCATGGACCCAAATAGCAAGACGATCTCCACGGAAGAAGGGATCCGATATCTGAGACCAAGGAGCTGCATGAAGGTTCATACTTGGCTGTACACGATCAGGATTTTTGGGGCCGATAACTGATCAGCAAGTTTAAAAAAATAAATAAATAAAAATAGAACTGATCACCCATACAATCACAAAATGGACCAATGAGTCTATTTAAATGATCTGTCCAGTTACTTTTTATACTTGTGTAGTTAATTGCTCAATATATATATATATATATATATATATATATATATATATAAAATGTATCTTGGTTCAACTGTTTATGAAAGTCAGGCATAGTGACAAACATATTACAGTTCTATTTTATTATTCTAGTACATACAGTAATTAGCGTATCACCTTTTTGTGACATTTTTTGTTGCTGTGCCGTGATATTTTTTAATTGCCTTGCCTCCATATAGGTTACAAATCACTGCGCTGGTCAAATCATGTATTCAACAGAATACATGTTTACAGACAACTACTAGTACAAGAACTAACTTGCTAGGCTACGTAACATTTTGTTGCCTGCTTCCTTCTGAGCTATATCGTATGTGAACATAACTCAAATAAGCCTTAAACAAATGTCCACTCTGGTCCTGAGCACCGGTGACCACCAATACAGGTTACTCCCACCCTCCTACAATTTTTTTTTTTTAAATCTTATAGTGCAGTCAGCGTGATCCACTCGTGCTGTCATCCATAATAAACATAAACGTGAACAAAACAAGCCTGCTCCTAAACAATCAGTATTCACTCGGAAACAGGAAATGCAAGTTAACCGTACTGAGCATGTACAGAAGTGATGCCAAAATCACATGCTGTTTAAAAATGTCTGTCTCAGTCTGTGCAGTGTCAATAAATTATGATTATGGTATTAGGTAGCAACAACATACTCTGGCATAACAACTTAGTAAGTTATTTTAAGATCTTTAGATTCCATCCCTTATCACACCCGCAACTTTATATCTGTGGGCATAACTGGTGGACCACAACCTTAACTTTATATCTGCGGGCATAACTGACCACACCCGTACATTTTTCAAATGTGAGTGACTGCATCATCCATCCATCAATTTTCTGAGATGCTTATACTCACAAGGATTGCAGGAGTACTGGAGCCTATCCTAATTTATCATCAGACAGGAGGCGGGTACACCCTGAACTGGTTGCCGGCCAATTGCAATGCACATAGAGACAGGCAACAGTTGGCCTCACAATCACACCGAGGGGCAATTTAGAGTCTCCAATTAATGGATGTTTTTTGGATGTGAGAGGAAACCACAGTCCCCGGGGAAAACCCACGCAGGCACGGGAAGAACATGGAAACCCCACACATGCGGGGCCGGGATTTGAAATCCAGTCCTCAGAACTGTGAAGCCAATGATCTAATTGTCATAAACCAGCGGCACGCGGGCGGACGCAAATGCAGGACCTCCAGGCCAAGGCATAATGTTTGGAGTGGTTTTATTCCAAAAACAAGTCAATACCAAAAAGGCCATCCAACACAAGTACAAGCACAAAAAACGCAAGGCTAGTGGCAAGGTCCAGAAACAAACGGGGTCCAATGACAATGAGGCAAACTAAGAAACGTGACAAGACTTGGTCAAATGAAAAGCACACAGACTCGCTATAACAAGGGATTACTGTACACTTACTTACGCACAGTAGCACAGTGTCCCAGAATGCAGTGAACCATGCACAACCCACTGGCAACTGCCAATGGCAGATTTACCACTTAAGTACTTTGTTCATTATTGTCCCAAATGTGACACAGCTGTGACAGCTGCCCGAGGTGGCACCGGTCAGAGCTGTGGTCTGGCCACGCCCCTCAAAGGAAACACTGTCCATGGCAGTGGCCAGACCATGCCCATGACATCTAACCGGATGCGCCACCATTCCGCTGGTGTCACAGCAAAAGGTTTGAATACTTATAGCTGTTTGATATTTCAGTTTTTCTTTTTTAATACATTGCAAAACTTTCAAAATTTTTTTTTTCTGTCAATATAGGTTGCTGTGTGTACAGGGGTGTGGGGAGGCAAACGATTTTAGCAAATCACTACACTATAACGAGGGAAAAATTTAAGGCTGTCAGAATACTTTACATACCCACTGTTAGTGGTATGCACAATTTAATAATAATAATTAATAATCATCTATTTTCTGTTCCACTTATCACTTATCCTAACCCTGTCACTAGGGTCAGTGTGCTGGACCCTTCTCACTCTGGGTGAGAGGCGGGGTTCACCATGAAAAGAGGGTCGCAGGGGACATGCAAACAATCATTCACACTCAAATTCACACCTACAGTCACTCACATTTTGACGAGTGCATTCACCACCGCGCGCCATCGCACTCACAAATATGTAGTCGAGCATGAAAAATCGTGTAAAATTTGTTACGAGTAGAAATACATAGACTCATGAAAACCAATCCACCGCAGTGAACCACAGCTTGACTTTTTTTTAACACGGAAGCACAGTCTACTGCTAGTTCACCTGACTCTGCCCCCCTTTGGCTCTTAAAGGGTTACACTCATAATTACAAACACCGTCCACTCACAAACTCTGGCCAACGTAGAGCAAAGAGTTCGACATGGTGCTAGTGTTTACTCTCGATATTAATGGTAAAAGTATAAAAAAAAAAAAAGTACTGTTGCTTTAATGAATGTCGGGGTATATGAATAAAAGAAGAAAACGTGGTGAAACTGGATGAGATTTTCTCTTTTTTGAATAAAAAAAAAAGTCTGGTCTAAAGCCCAAGTAGAAAGTACAGGATGGGATGGCGTATAATGTTATAATTCCACCTTGGCGCAACCTGATCAAGGTGGAAAGCACAGACAATACAGTGCACAAAAAGCTAGTTCTACATAACATTAACCTTAAAACTGCTTCAGAGCATCATTCAGCTTTCAACATGCATTACTGAAGATATTCTGCAAACAATAATTCAGTTTTACACCAAGAAAAACAGACAGGGATATCATTGTCGGTTAAAATTAATGAAAAAGTTGCAAGCGACCTTTTCAAATGTTTGTTGACATTTTCATTGTAAGTTTGCAAAAACACAAAATTGTTCTTAGAAATGTTCTGATGGGAATATAAATCCTGTAATCTGAATCTTTGAATGAGCCATGTAAATTCAATGGATGACACTGATCTAACAGTGCATACGTCTGATGTTGCTCACAGTGGTCAAAGGGGGTCCTCACGGGCTTAGTGTGTTTGCTCAGACAGGTAAAAAAATAGAGGGAACGTTGGTCTTGACATTAATCTACGTGTTTGTTTCATAAAAGTTGTTAACAAAACAAGCCTGCTCTTAATCAGTATTCACCCGAAACAGGAAATGCAAGTTAACCATACTGAGCATGTTCCAAAGTGATGCCAAAAGCACAGGTTCTGAGCTGCTTAACGTACTGCGAGTGCTTTTACATCGAAAGTCTCAACATCTTGACTCATGTCAAAGGAAATTCAGTTACACTGAAAACATTTCTGGGATCTAACACTGGTAATGTTTCAGTATCTGACTATGATAAGTATGAGATTGTGATTTACTTTGACTTGATCTAAGTTCTAACGTCAGACTCCATATATCTAAATGTGAATGTTAATTTTTCCCCATGGTACCGCGTTATCTTGAAGTTGAAAACTTTTCCCTTCTACGTGCTTTAGGGAGATCTTGAGATTCCATCCCTAATCACACCCGCACCTTTATCCGCGAGCATGACTGACCACACCTGTACATTTTTTCAAATGTGTGTGACTGTTAATGTTTTCTATGAGTGGCAGAGGGGAGGTTGGTGCAAAACAGAACTAAAAAGCAGATGTATGATATCTAGGAATGCAGCCCTCTGGGGGGCACAAGCCAGTGCAATCTGTAGGCTGGTCCCAAGCCCAGATAAATGCAGAGGGTTGCGTCAGGAAGGGCATTCTATGTAAAACTGTGCCAAACAAATATGAGCGCTCATCTGAAGACTACCATACCAGATCGGTCGTGGCCCGGGTTAACATCGCCCGGCCCTGGCGCCGTTAACCTGCAGGGCGTCGGTGGAAATTCAGCTACTGTGGGTTGAAGACAAAGAAGAGGAGGAAAGTGGAAGAAGAAGAAGAGGAATTCCTAGAGCCTACAACTGAGTGTTGGGACTTTGAATTTTGGGACGATGACAGGAAAAGCTCAAGAGTTGGTTGACATGATGATGAGGACAAAGGTTGATATATTGTGCATCCAAGAGAGGAGGTGGAAAGGTAGTAAGGCTAGACATTTAGGAGCAGGGTTTAAATTATTTTACCATGGAGTAGATGAGGAGAGAAATGGAGTTGGTGTTATTTTAAAGGCAGAGCTGGCTGAGAATGTATTGGAGGTGAAAAGAGTATCAGATCAAGTGATGAGGCTGAAATTTGAAATTGAGGGTGTTATGTAGAATGTGATTAGCGGCTATGCCCCACAGGGATGATGTGACCTCGAGTTTAAAGAGAAATTCTGGAAGGAACTAGATGATGTAGTTCTGAGCATCCCAGACAGATAGAGTGTTGTGATTGGTGCAGATTTTAATGGACATGTTGGTGAAGGAAACAGGGTTGACGAAGAAGTGATGGGTAAGTACGGCATCCAGGAAAGAATCTTCGATGGACAAATGCTGTTGGACTTTGCAAAAAGGATTGAAATGGCAATATTAAACACTTAGTGACCTACAAGAGCCGAGGTAGAAGCACGCAGGTGGATTCATATTTTGTGCAGACGATGTAATCTGAAGGAAGTTACTGACTGTAAGGTAGTGGTAGGGGATTGTGTAGCTCTACAGCATAGGATGGTTGTGTGTAGGAGACTCTGGTGGTGGGTAGGAAGATTAAGACAAAGGTAGAGCAGAGCACCATGTGGTGAAAGGTGAGAAAGGAAGAATGTTGTGTGGCTTTCCGCAAAGAGGTGAAACAGGCTCTCAATGGACAGGAGGAGCTTCCGGAAGACGAGACGACTATAGCCAAGGTGATCAGAGAGGCAGGCACGAGAGTACTTGGTGTGTCTCTTCTGGTAGGAAAGGGGAGGAGGAGACTTGGTTGAACCCCAAAATACAGGAAGTCATACAAGGAAAGAGATTAGCGTAGAAGAAGTTGGACACTGAGAGGACTGAGGAGTGGCGAAAGGAATACATTGAGATGCAACATAGGGCAAAGGTAGAGGTGGTGAAGGCTAAACAAGAGGCATATGACGACATGTACATCAGGTTGGACACGAAAGAAGTAGAAAAGGATCTCTCCAGGTTGGCCAGACAGAGGGATAGAGATGGGAAGGAGGTGCACCAATTAATGGAGATTAAGGATAGCGTTGGAAATATGTTGACTGGTGTCAGTCGTGTGCTCAATAGATAGAAAACTTTGACAAGTTGATGAAAGAAGAAATTGAGAGAGAAGGAAGAGTAGAAAAGCCAAGTATGAAGGACCAGGAAGTGGCAATGATTAGTAAGGGGGTAAGTTAGAAAGGCACTAAAGAGGATGAAAAATGGAAAGGCACTTGGTCCTGATGAGATACCATAATTTCTCAAATATAATGCATCCAGAAGTAAAATGCGCACCCCCAAAGTTGATCAAAAAAAAAAAGGAAAACCGTTCTCCCAATGTACAACGCGCACCACTAATTTGCTGCTATCCTTATGCTCAAAATATTACAAATAATGTGTTTCCATTTTGCTAGTTTGCAATTTTAATGTTTGTATTGTTTTTCAAAAAGTCATCATTAATAATAATCTTTGTGCATTTACTGATGCAGCGGTAATATAATCTTGGGACAGGCCACATGACACGCTTGTCCTGGTCCCTGCAATTGTCAGAACAGAACCCCTAAAACAACTAAACTAAATGCTCAATGATGGCATGACATTTTATTAATACTGTTGATAAATCATATTCTAGTCTGAAATAAACTACAGTATTTAACACTTAAACATTTTTTTGCATTAAATATTTGTGCATAAAAAAAAAATATACAGTATATTTTCTTTGCCGCTTATCCTCATGAGGGTCGCAGGGAGTGCTGGAGCCTATCCCAGCTGTCGACGGGCAGGAGGCAGGGTACACTCTGAACTGGTTGCCAATCAATTGCAGGGCACATAGAGACAAACAGTCGCACTCAAAATCACACCGAGGGGCAATTTAGAGTGTCTAATTAATGTTGCATGTTTTTGGGACGTGGGAGAAAACTGGAGTGCCCGGAGAAAACCCACACAGGCATGAGGAGAACATGCAAACTCCACAAAAGCGGGGCCAGGATTTAACCCAGGTCCTCAGAACTGTGAGGCCAACGCTTTACCAGTTTAGCCACCATGCCGCGTATATATAATATATATCATCTAACCTCTCTTTGGTGTATCACTGACAATCTCATCATTGATGACTTGGTCCAGTTCTGGTTTCTCCTGCATTCATGAACAGTGATCCCATCTTGCTCCCACAGCATGTCATCCTCTGTGCCATCCGCGGCGTTTGTGAGGAAACAGTTTTTGAATCCCAAGAGTCTTGGTTCTCTTCATTCCTCATTATTGTCAGCATTTTGAGGGGAATGTCCACCGTCCTACCAGCGCAACCTCTTACCCCCGTTGGCTACAATCTGTTGCAAATCAAAATGAGAGCTCAAACTACGTAGAAATAAGCGTAATAAGCACTTAAAAAAAGCATGCATTTCAAATGTGTGCGCTATCCCGTTTTGTTTTTAAATGTGGCCATTATAATCATACTAAGCAGTTTTGTTAGTTAGCAGTTTGCTCACGTTGTTTTGGTTGCAGTTTGGCTGCGTCATTGGCCAGAGAGAGGTCAAATTTTTTTCTAAAAGTTGCTGCACAACTAGCCATAGTAAGAGGAGGTCAGAGTTCAGGTTGGTGGCCATACCGTACTTTATATAAATGTGTAACGTAAGACATCAAATATCATATCGAAATATATATGTATACGTTTTTTTTTTAGCACTCTATGTGCCTGTATATGACTATAGAATGTGACTTTTCATCCATACCTAAATATAATGCGCTCTCTTGACTTTTTGAAATTATTTATGGAAAGCATTGCACATTATTTTTGAAAAATGACGGTACCTCTGGAGGTATGGAAGCAATTTGAAGAGGTGGCTGTGAGGTTTGTCACCAACTTTTTCAATAGAAAACTCACAGGTGAGAAGATGCCTGAAGAATGGAGGAAAAGTGTGCTAGTTCCCTTTTTTAGAACAAAGGCGATGTGCAGAGCTGTGGGAATTATAGAGGAATAAAGTTGATGAGCCACACAATGAAGTTATGGGAAAGAGTAGTGGAGGCTAGACTCAGGACAGAAGTAAGTATCTGCGAGCAACAGTATGGTTTCATGCCTAGAAAAAGTACCACAGATGCATTATTTGCTTTGAAGATGGTAGTGGAAAAGTACGGAGAAGGTAAGAAGGAGCTACATTGTGTCTTTGTGGATCTAGAGAACGCCAATGAAAGAATACCAAGAGAGGAACTGTGGTACTGCATGCATAAGTCTGGTATGATGGAGAAATATGTTAGAATAGTACAGGACATGTATGAGGGCAGGAGAACAGTGTTTAGGTGTGACGAAAGAATTTAAGGTGGAGGTGGGACTGCATCAGGGATCAGCTCTGAGGCCCCTCCTGTTTGCGGTCGTAATGGATAGGCTGACAGATGAGGTTAGACTGGAATCCCCTTGGACTATTGATATTCGCAAATGACATGGTGATATGCTGTGAAAGCAGGGATCGTGTGGAGGAACAATTAGAAAGGTGGAGCCATGCACTGGAAAGGAGAGGAATGAAGATTAGCCGAAGTAAAACAATATATGTGCGTTAATGAGAAAAGTGGAGGGGGAAGAGTGAGGGTACAGGGAGAAGAGATGGCGAGGGTGGACAACTTCAAATATTTAGGGTCAACAATCCAGAGCAATGGTGAGTGTGGTAAGGAAGTGAAGAAACTGGTCCAAGCAGGTTGGAACAGCTGGCGGAAGGTGTCTGGTGTGTTATGTGACAGAAGTGTCTCTGCTAGGATGAAGGGCAAAGTTTACAAAACAGTGGCGAGGCCGGCCATGATGTACGGATTAGAGACGGTGGCATTGAAGAAACAACAAAAAGCACAACTGGAGGTGGCAGAAATGAAGATGTTGAGGTTCTCGCTTGGAGTGACCAGGTTGGATAGGATTAGAAATGAGCTCATTAGAGGGACAGCTAAAGTTGGATGTTATGGAGACAAGGTTCGAGAGAGCAGATTTCGATGGTTTGAAAATGTCCAGTGGCTAGAGAGTGAGTATTATTGGTCAAAGGGTACTGAGGATGGAGCTGCCAAGCAAAAAATAAAGAGGAAGACCAAAGAGAAGGCTGACGGATGTTGTGAGGGAAGACATGAGGGCACTTAGTGTTAGAGAGGAAGATGCAGGAGAAAGGCTTAAATGGAAAAAGATGACACGCTGTGCCGACCCCTAACGGTACAAGCTGAAAGGAAAAGAAAAAGATATGCTATCTCGGCCATTTTTAGTCAAGAACTTCCATGTAAAGAAAGGTAATGGAAGAGTTATAGACTGATTGTTTATCCACAACGTCACTTGTTCCACCGTCTTCTTTACCGGGTACTCTTATGTCTTTGTCCTGGTTTGACATACATCAGTGGAAGCTCTGATGCATGTCATCTGCATCCTGCAGCCACGTGACTACTGCGCACGCAAGTACATTGCGTGAATCCGCCTACTTTCTTTGCCCTCATTTGCTCGTCGTCTTCTTGCATGACTCCTCCGTCTCTCATGGATACAAATTATTTATGATGATGTCAACGGTGTGCCAAGATTGTTTCATCTGACCGCAACTGTACCGATGTGGTTCTTACGATTCAACTCCCTCTCTCTTTTTTTTTTTTTTAACACTTCGACCATGCCTTTTTATGCTCCTTCAAGCAAAGTCTGAATTCAAATACTGAAAACAGTAAAAGTAGCAAATTGGAAATCCTAGCTTTGCCTATATTTGAAAGCTCAACTGAGTAAATAAGGTTTATTCTCCCAGATTCTAAGAACAAATGCATACCAATTAAAGTTCCCAGTCTTTATTTTTATTTTTTTTAGATAGGTGAGGAAACGTTAACGAAAAAAATAATCCATTTTTATTTACATTTATACTTCTTGGAACTTTATTCATTAATCATCAAGTGTGCTTCCAGCTTTTAAATAAACATCATTTGCGTGTTTACACCAGTCACTGCTGACTCATTCAGGTAATAGCAGGTGTATCATGAGACTTGGTCATAGTTAATATGCTAATAAGCAAGCACCTGTTTTCATAAAAGGGGGAAAACATCGGATCATCTGACCAGTCCCATGCTTAAATTTTTGCTACAGCACACTGCTGATTGGAAACCAATATTGTTAATTTAAATCTTGGGTTGCGGACATTCATAATGCTTGCTTTTAGTTTAACTGTTCAATAGTGAGTAGAACAAACTTTTTTCTCTCTCTCCCTCTTTGTTTCTACAGTGATGGAGCCCATGACGGTTACTACATCTGTGTCAGGACCAGATGACTTTGATCGCAATGCCCCGCGAATCTGTGGGGTTTGTGGTGACAAGGCCACTGGCTTCCACTTCAATGCTATGACTTGTGAGGGTTGCAAGGGGTTTTTCAGGTCAGTAATGAGGATGGATTATTCATGTCCTAACGTTCACTTTGAATGCATGAATAGGGGAAGGGTGGATGATTATGTTGATTGTGGAATTGACTGTTGATTACTAATGTCTTGAAGCAATTGATGACAAATGGAGCGCAATACTGGATTGCAACCAGGCTAGGTGCTCTTGATCAGTCTCAATTAGTTTGTGTGTGAAACAACTAGTTCATTTTAATCTTTCTTAATTATTATTTTAACTATTATTTGTTAACAATGAACTTGATCCCTGAGAGGATTTTCCATGTAGCTGACCAGAGACATTTCGTCAAACATCCATTCTTGGTGTAAATCCCAGTTAAAATAATTTAGGCTATGTTTACACATTGTGAATGGACGAAAAGACCCATGGTGCACATATTTGGTGGTTGTTTGCTTGGCATCTAGACGGGCATTTATCATCAAACTAAAGTTGCCCAAAAAACGTGTAAAATCACAACCTAATTTGACTGTGTTAGTGTTTAGTGCACACCAGGCGACAGGTGATACTGGTCACACACGACGACAACAACAAAACCTATTTGCGCAATTGCAATGTGTTTCGATTGTGAACACAGCCCAAGTCTGTAACTCTTCTAATCTTTGCATGATTGTCCATTATTAGTACTGTCAAATAGTGGGTTGCTTGGAAAAACTATAATTTAACATAATAAACAGTGACTCTTCTGCATTAATTGTGATCGAGAATGATGATGATATTAATGAACCAACCTTAATTTCCTCACTGAGTACTTACCTTTTATTGTTCGCAGATCTCATTTGTTTCTGCTTCTCTGCTACATTATTCATTTGTATCATCAAAAGTTTAGTGTTTTTCAGATACTCCCACTTTTTCACTCATTGATCTTATTTCCATTGACAGGGATAATAATGTATCACAAATTCTATATGAAATCAATTCAGTTCAAAAGCCTTGATTGGCATTGCATGACTGTGCATACATAATGTCATAGTTTTATTCGCGTTGTACCATTCAACTGCAATGGTTAATAAATGGCTCACCATGAGTGTAACCAATCTCATGTTTCGCTTGGCTAGGCGCAGTATGAAGCGTAAAGCCGCCTTCACCTGCCCGTTCAATGGAAGCTGCACCATCACCAAAGACAACCGACGTCACTGCCAAGCCTGTCGTCTCAAGCGCTGCATTGACATTGGCATGATGAAAGAGTGTGAGCATAACCATTTAACTTGTTGATAGAAAAATCTTCAGGTTTTACACGGTAGGGATTTTTGGGACCAACCACCGCTCAGAGTATTTAAAAAAAAAAAAAACAATCACCAATCCGATCACACGATAGGGCAATATCTAATTAAATAATTTTGTCATTTACTGTCTATACAGTGAAAAAAATAAGTATTTGAACACCTTGCAATATTGCAAGTTCTCCCACTTAGAGGAGGGGTCTGAAATTTTCATCGCAAGTGTATGTCCATTGTGAGAGAGAATCTAAAAATAAAAATCCAGAAATGACAATGTATGATTTTTTTTTTCCAACAATTTGTCTGATACAGTTGCAAATAAGTATTTGAACGCTTGTCGATCAGCTAGAATTCTGACCCTCAAAGGCATGTTAGTCCGCCTTTAAAAGTCCACCTTCACTCCATGTATTATCTTGAATCAGATGCACCTGTGTGAGGTTGTTAGCTGCATAAAGACACCTGTCCACCCCATACAATCAGTAAGACTGAAACTTTTAACATGGCTGAGACGAAAGAGCTGTCCAAAGACACCAGAGACAAAATTGTACAACTCCACATGGCTGGAAAGGGCTACGGAGAAATTGCCACGCAGCTTTATGAAAAATGGTCCACTGTTTGGAGCAATTATTAGAAAATGGAAGCAGCTAAACATGACGGTCAATCTCAATCAGAGTGGAGCGCCATGCAAGATATCACCTCATGGGGTCTCAATGATCCTTATAAAACTGAGGAATCAGCCCAGAACTACACGACAGGACTTGATCAATGACCTGAAAAGAGCTGGGACCACTGTCTCCAAGATGACAGTTGGTAATTCACTAAGACGTCATGGTTTGATGTCATGCATGGCACGGAAGGTTCCCCTGCTTAAACCACCACATGTCAAGGCCCGTCTTAAATTTGCCAATGACCATTTGGATGATACAGAGGAGTCATGGGAGAAAGTTTTGTGGTCAGATGAGACCAAAATTGAACTTTTTGGTCATAATTCCACTAACCATGTTTGGAGGAAGGCAAATGATGAATTCCATCCCAAGAACAGTATTCCCTAATGTGAAGCATGGGGGTGGTACCATCATGTGTTGGGGGTGTTTTTCTGCACAGGGGAGTGGACGACTGCACGGTATTAAGGAGAGGATGACCGCAGCCATGTATTGTGAGATTTTGGGGAACAACCCCTTTCCCTCAGTCAGAGCATTGAAGATGGGTCGTGGCTGGGTCTTTCAACATGGCATTGAGCCGAAGCACACTCCCAGGATAACCAAGGAGTGGCTCCGTAAGAAGCATATCAAGGTTCTGGAGTGGCCAGCCAGTCTCCAGACCTAAACCCAATAGAAAATCTTTGGAGGGAGCTGAAACTTCGTGTTTCTCAGCGACAGCCCAGAAACCTGTCTGATCGAGAGATCTGTGTGGAGGAGTGGCCCAAAATCCCTCCTGCAGTGTGTGCAAACCTGGTGAAAAATTACAGGAAATGTTTGACCTCTGTAATTGCTACTGTACCAAATATTAACATTGGTTTTCTCAGGTGTTCAAATACTTATTTGCAGCTGTATCACACAAATAAATCGTTAAAAATATCATACATTGTGATTTCTGGATTTTTCTTTTTAGATTATCTCTCTCACAGTGGTCATGCATCTACAATGAAAATTTCAGACCCCTCCATGATTTCTAAGTGGGAGAACTTGCAATATAGCAGGGTGTTCAAATATTATTTTCATCACTGTACTTCTGTACCTTACACTGACTATCTTCAAAAATATTTGTGTGTGTGTGTGTATATATATATATATATATTATATATATATATATATATATATATATATATATATATATATATATATATATATAATAAGGGCAAAAGTAAAGTGGTTTTATAGCACAGCGACACACAGTAAATGTGTTTTGCAAAACACCAATCAGATCGATGTAAAGTCTAGTAATCATGTCTAAATAACGTCCGCTCTTTAAGAACCGTAAAGAAATAAGTCCACATTAAATACTCCATGTCACCTCAAGACAGCATTTGAATTGCACTCTGTGGAATTTATATTAATTAAGTTAGTGTGTACATTAGGCTAATAGGGTCTGGGTTGGATGGTGCTAGCGACAAAGTGATACCTACATGGGATTTAATCTTGTTGTTAGACCTTCATCGGGAACCACACAGACACACTACATCTATAGAATCAAATGCAGTGTATGTATGCAATGCAAAAACCATACTGAATGGATGAAAAGAAAAAGATCCAAATATAACGGTATATTCCTAGACCTAATGAGTTACAACAGTTGTTCGAGATGATGTCTGAAGTGAGCCAAGTTAACCGCTTGCCGTGACAAATAGTGAGGGACATTAAGAGAATACATTGAAAGGAAGCATAGTAAAGTGTAAGTAAAGGGAAGAACCAACCTTCATGGCGACACCATTATATCTGTTGTTATTCATTAGAAGATGTAGCACACTTTTGTAAACACATTTCAACAAAGTAGTGGCAAAAACTCGTTTAGTTAATACTTCTGGGTGTCCTAATCCTGGGCTGACAAAGACAGAAATGAGAAGCACTATGGTTATTGTGGGCCTTTTTTTCTCTTTAGTGAACATTTCTTCTTCAATTTTGATGACACTACGTCTCATGAGCTTGCCAAAATCAAATAGTTTCAAATTGAAACTCTTCAGGCATGACCAAGATGACACATGCTTTTTCAAACTGTTTAAAGGGTTGTGCCTTTTCATTAGGTAACCAAACCACACGTTTTCGAGCACAGCAAAGGGCTGCAAATCTATCAATAAAGGCTCCCACTGTGTGGGTAATTTTCTATTGTTTATTTTAAGTGGCACAGTATGTGTGTTCAAAAGAATTTGCAGGAGACACTTTTTGTTTCACTGGTGTTACTTTTTCCAGTTGTTTGTATAGTGTGTCTCTGTGTCCAACAAGTGTTTTATCAGGATATGAACACTGGAGAAGCTTAGTCATATTGCTTGTTTCTTAAGTACAGGAGATGTTTTAAGCAACGCTTACAAGACCGTAAAATGTCTGTCACAAGTTTTGACCCCCTTGTCGTGTCGTGTCGTATTCAATGGTGAAACTGAAATTACTCCAAACCTGAGATATGATTGAAGCTGTTAGTGGGTAATGTCACTACAGTATTATCTGTAAGCAAAGGTGAGTTACTGTCCCATGCAAAGTGAACTGCATAGTACTGTTTTACAGAGTGCTGTTACACTTTGAGGTGTCACGATAAACTGATTTATTGACAAATACACCAAGTTAATCTTATTCTTCTTTTCCTTTCGGCTTGTCCCGTTCGGGGTCGCCACAGCGTGTTATCTTTTACCATCTTAGCCCATCTCCTGCATCTTCCTCTCTAACCCCAACTGCCCTCATGTCTTCCCTTACCACATCCATAAACCTTCTCTTTGGTCTTCCTCTCATTCTTTTGCCTGGGAGCTCCATCCTCAGCACCCTTCTACCAATATACTCACTCTCTCGCCTCTGGACATGTCCAAACCATCGAAGTCTGCTCTCTCGAACCTTGTCAGCAAAACGTCCAACTTTGGCTGTCCCTCTAATGAGCTCATTTCTAATCCTAACCCACCTGGTCACTCCGAGTGAGAACCTCAACATCTTCATTTCTGCCACCTCCAGTTCAGCTTCCTGTTGTTTCTTCAGTGCCACCGTCTCTAATCCGTACATCATGGCCGGCCTCACCACTGTTTTGTAAACTTTGCCCTTCATCCTAGCAGAGACACTTCTGTCACATAACACACCAGACACCTTCCGCCAGCTGTTCCAACCTGCTTGGACCAGTTTCTTCACTTCCTTACCACACTCACCATTGCTCTGGATTGTTGACCCTAAATATTTGAAGTTGTCCACCCTCGCCATCTCTTCTCCCTGTAGCCTCACTCTTCCCCCTCCACTTTTCTCATTCACGCACATATATTCTGTTTTACTTCGGCTAATCTTCATTCCTCTCCTTTCCAGTGCGCGCCTCCATCTTTCTAATTGTTCCTCTGTCTGCTCCCTGCTTTCACTGCATATCACAATATCATCTGCGAACATCATTGTCCAAGGGGATTCCAGACTAACCTCATCTGTCAGCCTATCCATTACCACTGCAAACAGGAAGGGGCTCAGAGCTGATCCCTGATGCAGTCCCACCTCCACCTTAAATTCCTCTGTCACACCTAAGGCACACCTCACCATTGTTCTGCTGCCATCATACATGTCCTGTACTATTTTAACATACTTCTCTGCCACACCAGACTTACGTATGCAGTACCACAGTTCCTCTCTTGGTACTCTGTCATAGGCTTTCTCTAGATCCACAAAGACACAATGTAGCTCCTTCTGACCTTCTCTGTACTTTTTCACTGGCATCCTCAAGGCAAATAATGCATCTGTGGTACTCTTTCTAGGCATGAAACCATACTGTTGCTCGCAGATACTTACTTCTGTCCTGAGTCTAGCCTCCACTACTCTTTCCCATAACTTCATTGTGTGGCTCATCAACTTTATTCCTCTATAGTTCCCACAGCTCTGAACATCCCCTTTGTTCTTAAAAATGGGAACTAGAACACTTTTCCTCCATTTTTGAGGCATCTTTTCACCCGCTTGTATTCTGTTGAAGAAGTTGGTCAAAAACTCCACAGCCATCTCTCCAAATTGCTTCCATACCTCGACCGGTATGTCATCAGGACCAACTGCCTTTCCATTTTTCATCCTTTGTAGTGCCTTTCTGACTTCCCCCTTAGTAATCATTTCCACTTCCTGGTCCTTCACTCTTGCCTCTTCAACTCTTCCTTCGCTCTCATTTTCTTCATTCATCAACTTCTCAAAGTATTCTTTCCATCTATTTAGCACACTACTGGCACCAGTCAACACATTTCCATCTCTATCCTTAATCACCCTTACCTACTGCACATCCTTCCCATCTCTATCCCTCTGTCTGGCCAACCTGTAGAGATCCTTTTCTCCTTCTTTCGTGTCCAACCTGCTGTACATGTCTTCATATGCCTCTTGTTTAGCCTTTGCCACCTCTACCTTTGCCCTACGTCGCATCTCGATGTACTCCTTTCGCCTCTCCTCAGTCCTCTCAGTATCCCACTTCTTCTTCGCTAATCTCTTTCCTTGTATGACTCCCTGTATTTTGGGGTTCCACCACCAAGTCTCCTTCTCCCCTTTCCTACCAAAAGACACACCAAATACTCTCCTGCCTGTCTCTCTGATTACCTTGGCTGTCGTAGTCCAGTCTTCCGGGAGCTTCTGCTGTCTATCAAGGGCCTGTCTCACCTCTTTCCGTAAGGCCGCACAACCTTTCTCAGCTTCCACCACATGGTTCTCTGGTCTACCTTTGTCTTCTTAATCTTCCTACCCACCACCAGAGTCATCCTACACACTACCATCCTATGCTGTGAGCTACACTCTCCCCTATCACTACTTTACAGTCAGTAACCTCCTTCAGATTACATCGTCTGCACAAAATATAATCCACCTGCATTTTTCTACCTCCGCTCTTGTAGGTCACTATATGTTCCTCCCTCTTCTGGAAATAAGTGTTCACTACAGCCATCTCCATCCTTTTTGCAAAGTCCACCACCATCTGTCCCTCAAATTTCCTTTCCTGGATGCCGTACTTACCCATCACTTCTTCATCGCCCCTGTTTCCTTTACCAATATGTCCATTACAATCTGCACCAGTCACAACTCTCTCCCTGTCTGGGATGCTCAAAACTACTTCATCTAGTTCCTTCCAGAATTTCTCTTTCAACTCTAGGTCACATCCTACCTGTGGGGCATAGCCGCTAACCACATTATACATAACACCCTCAATTTCAAATTTTAGTCTCATCACTCGATCTGATACTCTTTTCACCTCCAAGACATTCTTAGCCACGTCTTCCTTTAAAATAACCCCTACTCCATTTCTTTTCCCATCTACTCCGTGGTAGAATAATTTAAACCCTGCTCCTAATCTTCTAGCCTTACTAACTTTCCACCTGCTCTCTTGGATGCACAGAATATCAACCTTTCTCCTAATCATCATGTCACCCAACTCCTGAGCTTTTCCTGTCATAGTCCCAACATTCAAAGTCCCTACACTCAGTTGTAGGCTCTGTGCATTCCTCTTTTTCTTCTGACAATGGATCCGGTTTCCTCCTCTTCTTTGTCTTCGACCCACAGTAGCTGAATTTCCACCGACGCACTGCAGGTTAGCAGTGCCAGGGGCGGGCGTTGTTAACCCGGGCCACGACCGATCCGGTATGGGATTCTTTAGATGAACGCTCATATTTGTTTGGCACAGTTTTTATGCCGAATGCCCTTCCCGAAGCAACCCTCTGCATTTATCCGGGCTTGGGACCGGCCTACAGATTGCACTGGTTTGTGCCCCCCATAGGGCTGCATTACCAAGTTAATCAACAACTATTTTGATAATTGATTACTCCTTTAGAGCCATTCTGTATATTGTCCAAATCCTCTGATTTCAGTGTCTCATCAGTAAATATTATCTGATTTCTGTATTCCTCCATGAAAACAGACTGGTTATCTTTTGTGAATAATCAAAATCAGACGTTTTGAAACATCTGCTTTTACTATTGAAAATGATCAATATTTGTTCCTATTTTCTGACCTTACTGACCAAACCAGGAACTGAACCATAATCTATTTTTGGCAAAAATTATAGTCAGTTCAGTCTGTTACGAAAATAATCGCAAATTTTAGCTGTAGTAAGAATACCCTTAATTGATGTAGGTCTACCTGTAGCAGTGTTTGAAGTAGAGATTATTCCACTAGTCCTTCCACGAGTCCTTCACATTCATCAGTACCCAAAAAGGACTATATCAGTCCGTCTCATTTGATATTGCTTCATCTTTAAACAATACCAAATAAAAGTTCAAGTTGGTAAAAATATATACAGTGAAGAAAATAAGTATTTGAACACCCTGCAATATTGCAAGTTCTCCCACTTAGAAATAATGGAGGGGTCTATAATTTTTATCACAGATCCATCTCCACTGTGAGATATATAATCTAAAAAGAAAAATCCAGAAATCACAATGTATGATTATTTTAACGATTTATTTGTCTGATACAGTTGTAAATAAGTATTTGAACACCTGTTTATCAGCTAGAATTCTGACCCTCAAAGACCATGCAAGATATCACCTCGTGTGGTCTCAATGATTCTTAGAAAGTTGAGGAATCATCCCAGGACTACACGACAGGACTTTGTCAATGACCTGAAAAGATCTGGGACCACCGTTTCCAAGGTGACTGTTGGCAAAAGACTAAGACGTCATGGTTAGAAATCATGCATGTCACAGAAGGTTCCCCTGCTTAAACCAGCACATGTCAAGGCCCGTCTTAAGCTTGCCAATGACCATTTGGATGATGCAGAGGAGAGTCATGGGAGAAGGTTTTGTGGTCAGATGAGACCAAAATTGAACTTTTTGTTCATAATTCCACTAACCGTGTTTGGTGGATGACGAATGATGATTTCCATCCCAGGAACACCTTCCCTACTGTGAAGCATGGGGGTGGTAGCATCATGCTTTGGGGGTGTTTTTCTGCACATGGGACAGGACGACTGCACTGTGAGGATGACCGCAGCCATGTATTGTGAGATTTTGGGGAACAACCTCTCTTCCTCAGTCAGAGCATTGAAGATGGGTCGTGGTTGGGTCTTTCAACATGACAATGACCTGAAGCACACAGCCAGGAAAACCAAGGAGTGGCTCAGTAAGAAGCACATCAAGGTTCTGGTATGGCCTAGCCAGTCTCCAGATCTAAACCCAATAGAAAATCTGTGGAGGGAGCTGAAATTCCGTGTTTCTCAGCGACAGCCCAGAAACTTGTCTGATCAAGAGAGGATCTGTATGGAGGAGTGGGCCAAAATCCGTCCTGCAGTGTGTGCAAACGTGTTGAACAACTACAGGAAATGTTTGATCTCCGTAATTGCAAACAAAGGCTAATGTACCAAATATTAACATTGGTTTTCTCAGGTGTTCAAATACTTATTTGCAGCTGTATCACACAAATAAATCGTTAAAAAATCATATATTGTGATTTCTGGATTTTTATTTTTAGATTATCTCTCACAGTGGACATGCACCTATGATGAAAATTTCAGACCCCTCCATGATTTCTAAGTGGGAGAACCTGCAATATAGCAGGGTGTTCAAATACTTATTTTGAATATTTTTATTATTAAGAAGTATTTTGCAGTAAGGGCCATGAAGGATGACTGTTTAGCACATTTGCCTCACAGTTCGTAGTTCTAAGGACCCAGGTTTGAATCCAGCCTTGCCTGTGTGGAGTTTTCAAGTTCTGTGTCTCCGGGTCCTCAGGTTTCCTTCCATATCCCCAAAACATGCATCTAATCTTTCATTGAAAACTCCAAATTACCTCTCGAAGTGATAGTGAATGTGAATGGTTGTCTGTTTATATGTCCCCTGCAATTAGCTGGGTTCAGTGAGTACCCTGCCTCTTGCCCAGAGTCAGCTGGGATAGGCTCCACCAAGCCCGCGACCTTGAGTGAGGATAAGCAGGCAAGTAACTGGATGGATGGGTGGATTTAGCAATACATGCTAATGCAAAATACATAAATACATTTTTGATTGATCGATGGCCTAATCAATACAAGAATGGATTCCCAAAAATGTTGAATACTGACTGACGGCCCTTGTCACATCTCTAATAGCCCTTTGACGAAATATTAGATTGATCAAGATCATTATCTGAGATTTTGTAGCTGTTTGGGAAAATATCCATTTACTCAATCCAACTGTCACATTGGCTTTGCTCATTCCGATTAACTTTGTGAACTATGGCCACATTCATTTTACAACAGAGGTTTTCAAACTGGAAATGCACCCTCCTTCCTTGTAAGATATCATATAAAAATTCAAAGTTAAATATAGTCTGAAGGTTACTTGCTTTTATCAGTCTCCTATTCAATTTTCAGTAAGTGACGTATGTAATATTTGATTAATAAACTGTTAGAATTTTTTCTCTCATAACATTCACATTACAAATATTAAAAAAAAAACTGACATCACGAAAATATATTTTATTTAGTAAGAGTCGTATTTTAAAAAAATAAACTAAACGTAAAAATCTGACCTGACAAAGAGAAACCGACGACGTTATTGGATTCAACGATCCAAAATTGTCCTAAATCAGATGGGGAGGACACACTAACTTTTTACAAATAAAAAAAAAAAATGTAGCCGCATGTTCTAAAATCCTGAAATCAGTATACAGAGGGGGAGATGGCTGAAATTCCAATCAAAGATGGTACCACATCCGTTGTGTGTCTCAAAAAATGGCAAGGCTGATGAATTTTGGGCTTGCTATGACTGTAGTCTAATACTTGCAAATATGGTTATCCACCAGCTCAACAATGTTATGTTTTCAGCATTGCTGATTTCTTTGTTAAACTACATATCGTGAGATGGGCTAAAAAGAGCTAACTGGCTAACGGCTTTTCATGTTCCTGGCTAATTATTTTATCCTGGTTTTGAAATTGATTTTTCTCCTCCATAATAGGCCTCCCTTAAAGCGCTCCTGTTGAGGTTACCACATAACCATATCCAATTAGTCACTTTAAAATCGTAAACGTTTATTTTTTCCAAGTAAGTGCTTTGGGCTTCTCAAGATGTTGGTTTGGTTTTGTAAATCAATGCCTTAACAATGCTGTCGTGGGCTCGATCTCGGCGACAGACCAACTGGCTCAAAAGTGTCTGTAGGGTAGCCAAACACTGACCAAACTGTGCCTTTTCACCAGTCCCCCAGCAAGAAGTTTTATTGTGTGCTGCTGGCATGAGGCTGCATGGGTGAATTTGGATGGCCAGTCAAAGTCTAATTAATGAGGACAGGTCAAAAGAGATGAAACCCAAATAAGCTAGGTGGACAGATTCTTTCAGAAGCCTTTTAAAGGCTGTGTCGCAAAGTGTTGGTGTTCTTGTTTTTGACATCCACATCATGTGGTTATGTAACACTGTTACTGTGGTTCTAGAGTCCAGAGAGCAATCATTCAAAAGCCACTTCAATCAGTTGTTTACAGACTTCAGGGAAACAGTTTAGTATAAATAGCAAGACCTGAATTCAAAATAATTATTGCGAACTGTTCTCAATGAGTATTATTTGTCAGTTAGTAAGACTTACTCGTCTTCGGCAATCATTTTCACAATATTGTGACTCGCAATTTAAAATGGTCATATTACTTGCGTGTAAACCAATTTAAAAAATGTAAAGTTCAAATTTTTTTGTTTATAGCAAGTAGTAGCAGGTTTGTCTTTAGATAAGAAAGACTGGCCACCTCATATCTATGTAAGCTATGTGCCCTTATGGCTCTGGGTCTTGCGCTTTTTGGCAGTTGTGGTCTGTCTAGTGGTCATGCTGTCTCTCTACAGAGTTGAGCGCTTCATGGGTAATCAGTCACTGTGGCAGAGAGTTAAAATGATGACATGAGCAGAGGGATTCGGGGGTCAGTGCATTACACCCTAAAGTGACTCCTAGAGTCATCAATACATGGCCCAGTTGTCTAAAGTGTTTTTAGTAGCTTTGTATGGTAAGCACTGATGTGTGTCATTGTTATACGACTACCTAGTCAAGCTAATGATGTTTACCTTTACTAAGGATTATGCAAAAACTTTTAGAGCATGTGTTGCGGAACTTGGCTGAGGAATGTTGTATGGGCCAATCAAGAATCTTTAATATTAAAGGATTTAATTTGAATTACTTAGACTATTGAACATAATTAATTCCAGAATACCTGTTTATCATACAAAAGGTATAAGCCTGGTTTTGAATTCTCCCCCTCACCCCAGGGAAAAACAGATTTTCAGTTGTACACATTGTCCTAAACATTAAGCATGAAGTTATGACTGTGAAAAGGTAGCATTTTCGTGCAATAAAATGTATATATGAAGTATTTAGCTGTCTTTGAAAAAATAATTGGTGTTGTTCGAACAAAATGGAGAAATGTGATGCACACTGTTTGTATTGACAATACAGGACAATAATGGCTTCCTTCCTCAAATTAAAAAGGAAAAAAAAAAACAACTCTTCTTCTCAGCAGGTAGATGGGCTCAATTAGTTACCAAATTCTAACCTTAGGTTAGTGGAAGTATAGCTTTTCTTAAGCCTGATCAACCCAAACAGTTTTCCTTGTTGTTGTTGTTAACTGCTGTATTTTATGCAGTCATTCACAAAAAGAACAATTCCTAGAAATGGTCAAAAGCACTAATGTATTCTGTCCACCATTGTTGATATGGAGACTGTCCCCACAGGCCTGCCTGATCTTGCCAGAGGCCTTTCTGTTGCACAGAGTGCTCTGACTATAATTGATTTTATTTTAAGTCATTTTAAAATCTACAAACAGCAGTCACATCCACTAGCCCATTTCCCAGCCAACCTCCCGCTTACCAATAATTGGAAAGAGCACATGTTCGGAAGGCCAGACATTTTATTTTTGTCTTCAAATTGGTGGTAGCGTTTTCATCTACACCCATTAATGCTCTTCTTTAGGGTTAGGTGAGTTTTCTGCAAGAAAAAAATTACTTAATGGTATTTATCATATTGTGCATGTCACAACTGCAGTCACTTGTATTTGAAAAATGTCCGGGTGTGATTAGGGATGAAATCTCAAGACCTTAAAATAACTTACTGGATTAATATAACATAACTGTAAATTTTAAAATAAAATAAACAAATACATAACTAAAACAAAAATTTCAAACTCAGAAATGTTAATTTCCAATTTCAACTCGTATTAGTAGAACATGATATAAAATGATATTTAAAATTTTTCATCAAGAAAAATTCTTGATCTGAGAAACTTTATCTGAAGGAAAGTTAAATGCACTGGCCCGTCAAGGAATAAACACGAACAGTCTATACCCGCAATGTTTTGAACATGCTGAAAGTTTAGTTCAACCTAATTGGCGTTAGTGGCAACAAACTAGCGATACCTTGTAACAAACACTCCTGTTGGCAATCATGATGTATTGTTATAATCTAGTGTAATTTACGGCGGTATCTATTGTCAATCCATTAATGAAAGCTAGCAGTAGATGCTCTATATCAGGCCTCAGCAACCCTTTTGAGGCTTACAACTACTTCGTGAGCACCAATCGTATGAAGGGCTACGTGACCTGTTTGGTCAAATTTCAGACTCAGTTCATTATACGTACATAAAATATTTTCGTTTTAATTTATTGTAGTAAATGACATCACAGATATTTCAAAATTTTAATTCACGTAAGCAAGTCAGATTCAGAATTTAAAATCACTAATGGTAGCACTTTGTGGCCTATGGTATTTTTAGAACATACCTTGCGGGCGCCTTATATGGTCTTCGCGGTCTACCATTTGCCCATGGGCACCACGTTGGTGACCTCTGATCTATATATGTAGAAGGGAAAAGTTTTCAACTTCAAGACAACGCGTACCACGGGGAAAATGACCATTTGCATTTTGACATATGGACTATACGTTAGTCTAACGTTAGAACTTAGATCAAGTCAAAGTAAATCACAATCGCATACTTATTATAATTGACCCCTCCGTACAGGGCACTTAACCACGCCTCCTGAAGTGACGTCACGCCACGTGCGCTCACGTAAGACAAACAGTAAAAATGGCAAATACAATACAATACATTCTGAACTGAGACAGACTCTATGCTTCTGATTTCATTCAAATCAACGATATATTATAGATTCTAAATACAATACATTCTTAACTGAGAGAGACGCCATGCTTCTGATTTCATTCAATCATTCACACGTAGCAATATAATGCTAGCGGAGAACGTCTCATTCATTTATACGAGACGTGTATTAAAAATCAAATTTAGGGCATATCTTCGTGCAAACACAGTCTGGTTAAGCTTTGGCCGCGAGCCAGCAAGAAAGTGACACGTTTGTGCAGTCCGATCATCGCTAAATATCGCTCAACAAAGAATATGTGTGTCAATCGTTCACACGTAGCAGTGTTATGCCAGCGGAGAACGTCTCATTCATTTATACGAGACGTGTATTAAAAATCAAATTTAGGGCATATCTTCATGCAAACACCGTCTGGTTAAGCTTCTGGCCGCGAGCCAGCAAGAAATCAATACGTTTGTGCAGTCCGATCATCGCTAAATATCGCTCAACAAAGAATAAGTGTGTCAATCGTTCACACGCAGCAGTGTTATGCTAGCGAAGAACTTCGAATTCATTTATACGAGACATGTATTGTATATTGTATTCGTGCAAACATATGTGTTCCGGTTGATATTAGATGGATTTAGTTGATGATGCGGACTTCCAGAAAGTTTGATCCATCTAAGGCATTTTTCGTACTGGGTCTTCGGTTTTGGAAAGGGTACGAATCGAACTCCACCAACTAGCCTTTCAGGATACCTGTCGTCACTATTACAAAGTCCGTGACTACACCTCTTAACCATATTTTTTGCTAAATAACCCAAATACGCGAGAAAACGCTAACGAAACCTATACTGGACCATTCAATGTTGTCAGAGAAAATGGCGGGAGCAAAAACGGGCTTTGGTCTATGCAGATCTCTGGCCTCTGATTGGTCAGTGACGTGGATTGCGCAATATCCACGGAGGGGTCAATTAGATACTAAAACATTACCTGTGTTATATCCCAGAAATGTTTTCAGTGAAACTGAATTTCCTTTGACATGGCTCGTGATGTTGATGACTTTCAACGTAAATGCGCTTGCCGTACGTGACGAAGCTCTGAACATGCGCTTTTGGCATAACTCAGGGCCCTAACTAGCCTTTTTTCATCATCTTTTTTTTTTTTTCTCCAAAATAAATTTTCACTAGCCGCTTTTCTATAATCACAGACAAAAAATTGCCAATCACATGCCGGTCAAATTGCGGTCTACTAACATGACTAATACTCTTTCTTGTTCTTCAGGTTACATGCATACAAATAACTTTCAGATGGAAATGTGATACAAGGAATTATATTTTTATTGGTAACTGAATCTAATAAACATTAAGAATGACAGAGATGTTTTATAAAAATAAAAAAGTTTCTCAATCCTCTTCTTTACTCCTGATTGTAGAAAACAAACAACAACACTGTTCAACACTTAGGTTTTTGCAAGATTCCTGCCGTAAAGATTCTCCTGTTTTTACTGCTCACCCATTTACAGAAACTTGTATCAAAATCAAACAATTATTCTTCAGGATCTTCAATTTTAACGATTAACAGTTCATTTACACTTTCTGTTTTGAGACAGTTCCTTAAGTACGTCTTGACAATGTTATGCCTGCTGAAGCCACGTTCTACGTCAACTACGTCTTTGCAGTTGCAGCAAACTTGTGATCAGCTGTCTAGTGATGCTTCACGAAGGCATCCAACTTCGGCGACACCGATGGATTTTCAGCGTGTCAGAACATTTTTTTCTTCCACTGTCAATACACCATTTGCAGAAAAAAGTTGAGTCCCTCAATATGCGCCACTTGAATTTAGAAAACCATTCCTGGCAAATCTTTTGCCTCTGCCCTGCACGGGGTGTAGATTTTCCGACAGTAGACAAAGTCTTTCCTGCGTAATGGGCATCCATCAAAGTTGGCAGCTGACAAGCTGCACTTATACTACTGCCATCCTTTGTTTTTCGAAAGATAATTCCAAAGGTTTATCAATTTTCTGTAGCATTCAGAGGTAGCATGAACCGATGACGAGAAAGCGTGGGTTTGATGCGGAAGCCGGATGCAGTTGTCTCCGATGTAAACAATTATTCGCTCAACTTCCCGTATAGCTTCTTTCGTCACGCTAAAGCCAGGAATCAAATAAGTAAATTGTCAAGACTACACAAAATAAGTGACGTCTTTCAATATCAATTTTTTTTCTACTCATAACAAATTTTACGTGCGTGAATTTTCGTGCTCGACTGTGCAAATTTGCGAGGGCCATCGCGCTTGTCAAATCACAGTGACTTAAACTCTGTTTTGATCGCTTGTCTCTGACTCATCTATTTTGTATTATGTAAAGAATTGTTGACTTGAAAAGCTTTTTTTAACGTAAAATTCGGGCATTTAAAGATGTTTCCGTACTATACTTGCGTAAAAACTGTGCCAAACAAATATGAGCGTTCATCTGAGATGTTACGCTGTGGCGACCCCTAACGGTACAAGCCGAAACAAACTTACCTTACCTACTGTACTTTTACTTCAGGAATCATGGCTGTTTGAAAATATGATGAATGTATGACCTCATATCTTGCAAAGATGGGAGATGTTATGCAATATCCATCCATCCATCCATCATCATTTTGTTGATTTATAAATGTCAACATAATAATCCCATAATATTTATGATTAAGCAGTAGACCTAATTTTGTTGATATAATTAAGATTTACAGAACATTGATGGATAAATGTCAACATGATAATGCCAAAACATTAACAATCAAGCAATAGACAAATGACAAGTCGGTATTATTGGAATTTAATTTCCTTGAGTACAGCGCCATTCCATCAGGCACTTTTTTATTTCACGATTTTGCAGTCTGTAATGAATGGTGAAAGTTGTGCATATAAGGTTCCAAAGTAATATACTGTAATGGTGTGCGACATGCTGAAATGGCACGCATTGCTAGCAATTTCCCCAGAGAGCCCTTCATCGTGTCCAACCTAAAATAGTAACCATAAACACTGTCTATAAACTATTCGACCGTCTTCACTGTGGCACACTTCTCGCCACATGAATAAGGCAAAAGGCACTTAAACATCCAACACCAGCTGTATGAGCCATATGAAGAGATGACACATCTTCTTGCAGGAAATACATGCTTATTGTATATAAAATAGGCCAAAACAAACCTTAATCCGAATCCTTTACCAGCAAGAACTGATACGTCACTATTGTCTGTTCTCCAGTATGTGTGGTTATATATATTTTGAAAATAAACAGTTAAATTTTAGAATCCAAAATGGTAATTCATATTCAATTAGGTGGCATAGTAGGATTATTAAATCTTTCTTATTCCAAGTACGTATTTGGAGAGTTGAGTTTTTTTGTGAGCTTTCCACAATGGATACAAAACATTCAAGATGTAAGTTTCAGCTTTGCTATGTTTATTAAAAATGGGTGGCCTCTATTTTTAGGGGCTTGACAAATGACACAAGGTGTCTCAGAATAATTTTGATCTGACAATGTACACAACGCACCTGATTAAATGTATTATTATTATTATCTATAATAATAATTAAAAATAATATAATGTCACCAAGTTGTCAGAAGTGGGATGAGCATGATTTATTGACTCACCTTAGACATGGTTAATGTAACAAGGTTCTGTCACGTTTGGTTTGCTTTGTCTTGAAGCAATGAGGTGTTGACTGATTTTCCTTTATCTTTACAGCAGATGCTATTCCTTGGGGAAATAGTGATAATGACTACACTAACTCTCACCAATTTCAAACCTACTAGTCTGCTATCCAAAGGGGCTCCTGTTGAGGAAATAAATTACCTTAATGTGTCAGTAATTTCATACAAAGCCATAAAGAATTTGACATACATCTTAACAATCTCCCCCCTCCCCCCAAAAAATCTCTATTTCTTAGAAGAAAGATATACAATATACACAGTGGAACCAAGGAGTTTGAACAACTCGAGGGTTGTACAAATCGGACTTCGACCCCAAAAAATAAAAATCACCATAAAAAATGCCTTGGTGTTTGCTCTGATTCTTGGGGTCCAAACACCTGAGCAAAGTTTAACCCATGTTGATGGGGTAGCCGAGTCAAGCCAAGCGATGGCGAATGCACACGGAGTGATGCCGAGACAAGCCACTGCCCACTTTAAGTTAAGCAGACAGTCTTCGTGTGACCACGCACATTCGCGAGTGCTTCTCAAGATTTTTTTCCCTAGTACTTTCTTTGCCATGGGTACAATGAAAGACAGCAGTGCTAGCAGCAGCAAAGGAAAAACGTTTCCTGTAGTTGTTCACCATGTTTGAGCACACTGCAGGAGGGATTTTGGCCCACTCCTCCACAAAGATCTTCTCTTGATCAGACAGGTTACTGGTCTGTCGCTGACAAACAAGTTTCAGCTCCCTCCAAAGATTTTCTATTGGGTTTAGGTACCCCATGCTTCACAGTCGGGATGGTGTTCTTGGGATGGAACTCATCATTTGTCTTCCTCCAAACATGTTTAGTGGAATTATGACCCAAAAGTTCCATTTTGGTCTCATCTGACCACAAAACTTTCTCCCATGACTCCTCTGTATCACCCAAATTGTTATTGGCAAACTTAAGATGGGCCTTGACATGTGCTGGTTTAAGCAGAGGAAATTTCTGTGCCGTGCAAGATTTCAAACCATGACGTCTTAGTGTATTACAAACAGTCGCCTTGGAAACGGTGGTTCCAGCTCTTTTCAGGTCATTGACCAAGTCCTGTCATGTAGTTCTGGGCAGATTCCTCACCTTTCTAAGGATCGTAGTTTTGATGAGTGTCTGAACGTTCGCATCGAGCTCTGTTCTTCTTCTTTTCCTTTTGGCTTGTCCTGATTAGGGGTCTCCACAGCGTGTCATCTTTTTCCATCTTCCCTCACCACTTCCATCAACCTTTTCTTTGGTCTCCCTCTCGCTCTTTTGCCTGGGAGCTCCATCCTCAGCACCCTTATACCAATATACTCACTCTCTCGCCTCTGGACATGTCCAAACCATCAAAGTCTGCTCTCATGAGCCTTGTCTCCAAAACATCCAACTTTGGCTGTCCCTCTAATGAGCTAATTTCTAATCCTATCCAACCTGCTCACTCTGAGCGAGAACCTGAACATCTTCATTTCTGCTACCTCAGGTTCTGCTTCCTGTTGTTTCTTCCGTGCCACCGTCTCTCATCCATACATCATAGCTGGCCTCACCACTGTTTTATAGACTTGGCCCTTCGTTGAGACCCACGAGATGATATCTTGCATTGGGCTCCACTCCGATTGAGATTCACAGTCATGTTTAGCTTCTTCCATTTTCCAATGATTCCTCCAACAGTGGACCTTATTTCACCAAGCATCTTGGCAATTTCTCCGTAGCCCTTTCTACTGTGTGGAGTTGTACAATTTTGTCTCTGGTGTTTTTGGACAGCTCTTTGGTCTTGGCCATGTTACAAGTTTGAGTCTTACTGATTGTATGGGGTGGACCTCACACAGGTGTATCTGATTCAGGATAATGCATGGTTTGGAGGTGGACTTTTAAAGGCGGACTAACAGGTCTTTGACGGTCAGAATTCTACCTGATAGACAGGTGTTCAAATACTTATTTTTAGCTGTATCACACAAATCAATAAAAAACATACATTGTGATTTCTGGATTTTTCTTTTTAGATTATCTCTCTGACAGTGGGCATGAAAAAATTTCAGACCCCTTCATGATTTCTAAGTGGGAGAACTTGCAATAGATCAGGGTATTCAAACACTTATTTTCTTCACTGTAATTGTTTTTTTTTTTTTTCGTTCTGCTGATACTTCTAACTCTGTATATTCTATAATGAGATTTAGCCGCTCAATAATGTTCATGGCTTGTTTGTTTTCCTAGTCTAATAGGATTGCTCGCTTAGGAGTAGTTAATGCGGCGAGTAATGATTGTATGTATTTATTAGGAAGGTTGGTTACGCTTAAACCGTCAAGTATGCACAATCTAGTTGAAAGTGGAGTCCTAATGTTCATAATGTTTTTGTGTAACCGAAGTTGAGAAGCATTGAATTCGTATGCATTCCCATACAGCATGAAAATTGTTAGCTGAGATATTTTTGGTGCATTGCACACATGTATTTGATGGAGAAAGCCATATTTTATGCATAGTGTACTGAGTAAAATGTACTCTATGGAGTACTTTATATTGTATGAGCTGTAGATTTTTATTTTTTTTCCTTTATTTGACTGACACATTCGATTATTGTGTTAGGACCCATTAAATATAGTAAATAATAGATTGAAACATTATTTTTTCTATGTATTGACTTTGTCCAGATTTAAAATTTGATTGACAGATTGCAAAGGTCAAATTTTGATGGGAAATAAAGACATTTGTGTATGTATTTTGTCTGGCCTTGCAGTCATCCTCACAGATGAAGAGGTGCAGAGGAAGAAGGAAATGATAATGAAAAGGAAGGAGGAGGAGGCGGCCAAAGAGGCATCGAGACCTCGACTCAACGACGAGCAGGCCCAGATCATCTCTTCCTTGGTGGAGGCTCACCACAAGACTTATGATGCATCCTATTCAGACTTTTCCCGTTTTAGGGTGAGGCCACTTCACTTTTAGTCCTTTACTGAAGCAACTGTGATGACAGACATTGCCAAATGAGCTGATGTGTGTTATTACTACCTTACAAGTAGTAAATATAATGAAGAATGAAGACCACTTGAAGACTGGGGTGAATTAAGGATGAGAAATCAAATGTGGAATGGTTACTAGTAAATAAAGATCCCACAAATTCACAAAGTCCATCTTAGCGCTTTACTTTGAGAATGTGCACATGATGAGGTCAAGGAATGTTGTTGCCAACAGAAAAAGAGAATCTGTCTCTCAGTGAGCATGAGTCACTCACATGAATCAGACTGCGACACTAAAATATCGCTCTATTCTTGCAAATCATTCAACCTATCTACCACGCAAGGTTCACTTCCTTTTGCAGTTTTCAACTATTTTCCTCAATGACAATCAGTAATGGCTTTGCCAAAACTGTCATCTTCTGGTAATTTATATTCTTTGTCCACATCAAAATGCAGTTCCAATGACGATAATTGGACTATGTTTTAAGATGGAAAAATTGGGGTTGAAAAAAAATTTCATCCTGTAGATCGATACGTAGTGTTTGTTTTTAAAACGTGCTATGGCATAAACACAATGTGGCATATGGTACAAACATATTCTGCCAACAGAGGAGAAATTTACTTAAGTGTTTTTTGCTCGATGATCTTTTTTTGTGTCTCCATGTAGCCTCCAGTGCGTGAAGGTCCAGTAACACGCAGCGCCAGCAGAGCCGCCTCCCTTCACTCTCTGTCTGATGCTTCCTCTGACTCTTTCAATCACTCACCTGGTAAGTTCCTACTTCCGTCAAGCGCGACAGTAGTAGTAGTCGCACTCGATATGATACCGTCACATCACAGTGTTATCAGGGCAAAGACCATTTCTCTTTCAAGAAGTAATAAATGAGAAGTCTCTGTTGCTGTTCAACAGTAACAGCTTAAAACTTTTACTCATTGTACAGACTTAGAAGTTACACATTACATCATTAACTTTAACATTATGAAAATTAATAATAAAACTAAAATAAACTACAGTTTATTGAGTTCTGAATTGTAGTTTCATGAGATGCTGTAATGATACATGCATGCAAAAACAAAATATCTGCATAATTGAAGAATGACATTCTAATCACCAGCATGTTAAATAAACATTGTTCCTATTCGGCTGAAATTTATGACTGGAGAAATCAGGCAAGGAAAATTTATGTAGGGTAAAGTCATAGAAAATATAATTCAATGTGCTTTTTATGATTCAAAATATTAAAATCAAAGTGCATACACATAAAATTCAGCTTACTAGAATTACTAAAAACATACATTGCAAGATCATTTAAAAAAAAATGGAAATGCTCAAATTCATTTGGTATATATATTCTTCCTGATCTGTCAAATTTCAGGTAATGAAGTTCTTCCATGCAGACTACTCAATATTGTGATCTGTGATTTTCCTTTTCCTTACTTTGTTTTACCTCTGTCCCAAATGCCTTCTTTTAATCACTTCCTTATTCCCCCTGGCCTCCTAATCTTACCTTGTACCAAGCAGAGTCTCTAGACACCAAGATGAACTTGAACAACCTGTTGATGATGTACCAGGACGGCGCAAGCAGTCCAGACTCTAGCGAGGAGGACACCAAGCTGTCCATGCTGCCCCATCTGGCCGACCTAGTCTCCTACAGCATCCAGAAGGTCATAGGGTTTGCCAAGATGATCCCAGGATTCAGGTACCCATTGCCCAACCAGAGTTATTTTTCTGCACTAAATGGTCAGCATTTTTCAAAATCAAAAGGAGTCCTGAATATATAGGGGCCTCTGTGCCGCCATAAACTATGAGCTCCAGCCATGACATCAAATTCTCTAAGCAGCAGCACGTTTCGAAGGCCAGGGCATTTTTTGTTGTGCATATGTAAGGAGAGGCACTATTATCACTGCGGAACAAACAAGGGCTTCCATAATATGCTGGAACGCCCACTGAGCTTGAGAGATGCATACACTGTCTGGCAAATGGACAGAATGAACCACAGTATGCATTAAAATGAACAGTGTCAAGGAGGGAATGACTGTAACAAACACACAGAATGAACTAATTGTCAAGTCAGCTTTATATTTAGATTTATTCCTGCTGCTGGCCTTGTGGCAATGTGTCCTGAATATGTTTGTCAAATTATTAGCACCAAATGCGATTGAAAATTAGCATTTGCATCATCCATCCACCCATTTTACAAGCTGCTTATCCTCACAAGGGTTGTCATGTAAATGAGTAAATTAGGCTCTAGTAACTAGGGATGGACATAAAAATCATTAAGTTGACATTAGAGTTCATAACTTGGCTCCAACCAGCAGGGGCATTATTCATACATACAGTCTTGACTAACTTGCACTTGAAGGCCTGCTACATATTGAACAATGTGACCAGACAAAATCTCAATGTCTCGCTAAATGCAGGACTTTGACACTAGTTTTCATGAGTGGCTGCACGTTCGCATCTAGCTTTGTTCTTCTTTTCATTTCGGCTTGTCCTGTTAGGGGTGGCCAAAGCGTGTCATCTTTTTCCATCTAAGCCTATCTCGTGCATCTTCCTCTCTAACACCCACTGTCCTCATGTCCTCCCTCACAACATCCATCAACCTATCTTTGTTGTGATTTGAAAATTTGGTAAATGGTGTCACAGATAAAAATAATCAGAATCAGCTTTAATGGCCAAGTATGTAACAATGCCCAAAGAATTTGTCCCTGGCAGTTGTTGCTGCCCTGGTACGACAAAATAATTCTGCATACTGTTCAGTGTTCAGTGTCATAACATAATCATGTTAAAAAAAAATTCTTCACTACTTGTTCTATTTAAAATATAAAAACCCACTCATAATGGATTTGTTTAGTTTACCTGGTACTTTTCTCTGATCAATGAAATCAATTTGAAATGCCATCCTTGTAACCTTAACATGCAGTGAAGGCGTGAAAAAAGTTTTTCTTAAAAAACGTTGCTTTTCTGAAACCCTCCTTGATTTTCTGACTGAAAATGTGTTCTCAGAATGAATTCTTGTTACTCGTCTGTTGCCAAAAAAAAAAAAAAACAACGTGCCCATTTTTTTGTTGTTGTCCCTGTTGTTGCTACGATGCAAATGTGATTGGGCCTCACTTGAAGTGTGTTCATCATCTACACCAAATCGAAAATTCACCTGAGCTTTGTATAATTAACAAATGCTCTAGGCCGGGAAGCCTATGGCATGTACAGTAGATGAGAGCGTTTGATGTGGCCTGCCATGCAATTCTATTTAACCTCAGAGGAAGTACTGTATTACAAAAGCCAAAACGTGTAACTCACAAAAATGTATAAGTGTTTGTTGGGTTATTGCGTCATATTTTATTTTGATTAATTTAAAAACTGAAATGACCCATCATAGGAAAATCATTGCCCAACCCTGCTGTGGGGAAAAAGTGTCATGCTAATACATTAAACAGTTGGGAAAACTGACTCATTTCTGGTGGCATTGGTGAAAACAATATTTACTTTATTTAAAGACACCAGAACCACAACTCCTCTTCTCAAGGCTAGTTTATTTGAATTTGGACTGACCAGCTCACCTGTGGTTTGCTGTGATGGCCATTCTGATTTCTGAGAAGAAACTCATCCTTCACTTTGCGTGAGTGGTTTATCACAGACTTGATATGGATCCAATATGGTCTGAATGGAATGTGCTGTCTACGCTCAGCAGGAAACCCTGATGAACATATTCAGACGCTAATCTCATCACGCCTGCTTGTGATTTGTTTGTATAGGGTCGGAATAAGTAAACCTCCTTTATGAATTGAGAGGTCAAAATGTCAAAATCTTCATCACAGCCAAACTTACTCATTGGTTTTGCAAATAATCAAGCCATGGCACAAGCACAGTGCAGTACTGAACTCTTATACTTTTGTATTGAGTATGTAACTTTGTATATGATTTAGAGAACTGACTGCAGAAGACCAGATTGCCCTGCTGAAGTCGAGCGCCATTGAGATTATTATGCTGCGCTCCAATCAGTCATTCAGCCTGGAGGACATGTCCTGGAGCTGTGGAGGACCTGACTTCAAATACTGCATCAATGATGTCACAAAGGGTTGGTTTCCTGTAACTTGTCTACAACGTTAAACGCATGACTGATGTGCAAGTGTTGAGATTGGACTTTGTGGCTCTGTCCAGATCCAATTCTGTTATTTCATTTAGAGGAAAACAACCGTGAATTGTCAGCCCCCAGGGAAACCTCAGCCAACAATGCTTCTTCGCATTTGTATACACAAATATGAACACATGGTTAGTTGTCCCCTTCAGGGATAATTTAGTGTACACAGTTTCTTTGTATTCAAATACATGATTCATTCACATAGTCCATTTGAAAGCATCGTTTAATATTTATTATTTGGCTTTCACACAATACCTTAACTGTGTGCGCATTCACACAGCAACACAGCATCAACACACCACATCCAGATGATCAGATGCATGATCACATCTGTGCTTGCGTGTGGTCTAATGGGGATTATTTGCTTACCTAATTTTCATTTCCACCTGATGTTTCTGTAACTTAGTTCTTGGTACTTCCTCAAGCTAAATTTTTCCTGGGAACCAATATGTTACGACCATTGATACACAGGAAATGTGGAGAGTGTCCATCCAATCAGATGTGTATAGGGTTAAGTGTCCCAAAGGAACCTTTTGAGAGGTGACAAAACGAGGTTTTATTTTGGCACTGATACCCTTGTAACTACATTTGGACAACATTTCCCGGTATCCAAACACTTAGTACATTGGCAAAATTTCTAGTTTGAGTGGTACAAATTCACCAAGTGCAGTTCTGCAAGGTTCCACCAAAAGGTCCTAGTTCTGGTCTCAAGTTCCTGAGGTGGAAATGAACAAATACATGAAAGTGGTCATCTCTGGTAGTACGAAGCCCTTTTGTTCTATAAATTTCTATGGAGGCTGGATTATTACAAATATTGCCCAGACACTAATTTGATGCTTCCACTTGCACATCAAAGTTTTGCCTTTAAACATTTGCAGGAAGCAATAGGGTGGCCATACGTGCAATTAAATTATTGAAAAGTAAAGTATCGTATTAGCCTTTGGTTTCCTTTGATAGAAGTGCTCACAATTGAGTTCATGTATGTAACAGAGCAAGTGACTGAGGCAGTCAAGTGCATCAAGATAGACATAATTTCCAAAAAAGCTTTTATTATTACCATTGATATAGCAAGATGGATTCATGTTAAATGTTGAAATTGGTAAAAGGGTGCTGAGGATGGAGCTGCCAGGCAAAAGAGCAAGATGAAGAACAAAGAAAAGGTTGATAGATGTTGTGAGGGAGGATATGAGGACAGTGGGTGTTAGAGAAGATGATGCATGAGATGGACTTAGATGGAAAAAGATGACACACTGTGGCGACACCTAACGGGACAAGCTTGAAAGGAAAAGAATTCATGTTGTCATGTTGAAACTATTATGATGGTCCAAATTGCAAATGTTGGGTGTGTATTAGAATTATTATTTTTTTTTTTTAATGTTTGGAGCCTTGTTTTTGTGCAATACCATTGATGTTAATTTCCTCCTTGTGTAGCGGGTCACACTCTGGAGTTATTGGAGCCGCTGGTCAAGTTCCAGGTTGGCCTGAAGAAGCTCAACCTGCATGAGGAGGAGCATGTCCTGCTCATGGCCATCTGCCTGCTCTCCCCAGGTAATTTTTGCTCAGCCTCCTTTCTTTTCATGGCATTTTAATACTAGCCAAACCTTTGTAAATCACAATAGCCCAAACCACAACCTTTTTGAAGCCAACATATTCCCTCTCTGCTTTAACCACAGATGTGCTCTTTTGCAACAATGATTAGTGTGGTTGTCACGAGGTTCTGCTTTGAGACTGCAGTTGGCAAACTATTTTTCCTGAAGCTTCTCGGATGTGGACCATAACAAATATTTGCTATTAGTTAAAATGCACAAAATCAAAGATGTTTTGCTTGTGCACAATGCAGCCATTTGTGTACTAATCCAGTGGTCCACAACCACCAGGCCACAGGGCATTTGGTAATGGGATGCACGACTGAAAATGCACTTTCACAGTTTGATAGGTTATGGGCCAAATTAATACATTTTGCAAAGGCTTTTTTTTTTTATACCAAGCTAATTACATAATAATCTAATCTAAATTATTGGGGGGAAAAAGATACTATTTTATACAAGTCAGGTTATGTTCAACATATTCAGGTCTTTTACCACATTATTGCCCAGTTATTATATGTGCCTGTTACATTTTAAAAAGGAGAAATGTCTTGGATTATAGGCTTGTAGAGCACCTTTGATACTTCTCAACTGTTGTGGTTTGCTAAAGAGAGTCACATGCTGTCAGCTACGGAAAGAAGGGCCGAATCATAAATTCAAGCTCAAGTCCCCTAATTTCTGAGGGGTTCCTAAATTTCATAGACCAAGTGCAAACTAGAGGTTGAGTTTGTGAGAATGGTAAAGAAATGGCCTTCACGACAATATGTGCACGTTCGGTGGCCTGCTTTTCAACACATAGGTTTTGAAAGACATCACTGCTTTGACAGATGAATTAATTCTGAAACTTCACTGTTCCTCTTACTTTATATCTGCTCTTCATCCTCCTTTCCATTGCTCTCCCTCATGGCAGATCGTCCCGGTGTGCAGGACCACGGCCGCATCGAGCAGCTGCAGGACCACATGTCGGAGACACTTCAGGCCTACATCCGAGTCAACCACCCGGGTGGACGCCTTCTCTACGCCAAGATGATCCAGAAGCTGGCCGACCTGCGCAGCCTGAACGAGGAGCACTCCAAGCAGTACCGCTCTCTCTCTTTCCAGCCCGAACACAGCATGCAGCTCACCCCGCTGGTGCTGGAGGTTTTTGGCAGTGAGGTTTCATAGTAGACACACAAATTCACAGGTATCGCCTTTATTCCCTTAACCCCCATCACCACCACTGCTGGAAAACCGCTGCCTTTGAAGGCCGATAACATGAGTAAATTCATCCTCATGCATCACACTCCTTCCTCATCATCTAGACACCTGCTGGCAAGACTCCTGGATGTATGAAACTCATAATTCAAGGATGCTGTGGATACCTGCACCATTTGAATAATCACATTATTACAGTTTGACATCTTCTGAACACCCCCAAATGCTAGTCTCCCAAATTGTCTGTCAACTATATGCGCTGGATAGAGGGATTCAACTACCAACCCTTATCTCCGTCATCCTCATCACGGTACGCCTTGTACACCTGCCCAATTGCAGAGGAATACAAAGTTTTGCATCCGTCTATCCACCCACGAGCACGAGCCAAGACATCCGAACAACGGCAATGTTAGAGGAATACTTGCTGGTTACAAAAGAGCTCTGTGTATTTGTGCTCGGGTGAAGAAGGAAAAAGCCTGTCAGGACCTAGACCGAGAGAGACCCACTCAGTTGGAATTCCTTGCTGTCCAGTCAAAAGGGAATTTTGCCAGAATGTATGTATGATGCTACAGTAATGAAATGTATAAGCTGAACTAGATTGCTACAGTATCTGCAAATATATATACAGTATTTAAGACAGTTGGGTGCTTCAGAGGAAGCACATTGCTAATGTGTAATATATAGCAGTGTTTCCAAAACTTTCTAAACTTAACACTGACATCAGCTGTACATAAACTAATGCTATAGATCTCAGAAAGACGCATTTATAACAAAATTCAAGAGTGTTTGCCTATTTGACGATCATTAACAAACAGTTCTACTCAGACAATCGGTGACCCTCAGTTTGGGAAAGCCTGCTGTATAAGATTTGAAGGCCCCCCTCTCACTGTGTGTGTGTGTGTGTGTGTGTGTGTGTGTGTGTGTGTGTGTGTGTGTGTGTGTGTGTTCTGAGTCCTTGTTGACCAGATGAATGCACTGTGAGAGGAGTCCTATGTTGTGTATGCAGTATAACAAAATATTGGTGGACCACAGGGGGTTTGAGTTCAGACCTTGGCTGAGGCCCCGGAATCTCCCATTGTTTTTTTTAGTTTGTTTTTTGGACCTGTGAAGTTGACTGACAAAGATGACGTTGTGTTGTGGTGGATAGCAGCTATCCACCGTATTTTAGTTGGGCTGCTAAGACAGCAGCAGATAGTTGCTCGCTGTTACCTCAGGGAAAAGTTCTGTCTGATAGTGTGTACGTGGTGTTGATGATATGTGTCAGGCGTAAGCTTACAATCAGAAGATAACCTTTTCAAAGCTCTCTGCATCACTGTGATTTCTAATTGTATTCGATAATAGTTCATGTAAGCTGCAAATAATAATTCTAACCACATAGCCCCATTCCTAGTTAATTGTATCAATGAAACAGGTCAACGCTAAAGTACATTTCCAGCCTTCCATTGGAGGGTGGAGACTTTGGACCCACAGCTAAAATTTTTTTTAATTTATTCAGGATGAACACTAAATGTTGTGAGACAGAAAATAAGGACATGTCGCTTGTCAGCCCCTCAGCAGGCCTAGAGCTCCCCCTTGTGGACAACTCTTGTAAATACCACTTGCTCAGTCTGGTCTGTACAGTACATATTTAGAATTTAATGTAGGCAAAATACTAAGAAAATTCAAGATGCTCTGGAGTTACAGGCACTATATGCAATTAGTAGTTATGGACCCTGGTGCTGTATTATTCAATTTGGTGGATGGAGTCGACGCTTCCAGTGAACACGTTTGACTCGTCGGAGTAAGCAAAACAAGGTTGTTTTTTTTTTAATTTGTTATGATTATTTTTCAGATTTTGGACCGTTCTGAAACCAAACAGTTGCAAACTATTTAGCATCGGTGGAATGTATCAAACTCTCGTCACTTAACATTCCTTAAATGCATTAAACAAACGGACAAGTCGTTGTGGCCGCCACAAAGCGTCCTCTCCACCCATCCCAAGCTTGTGGGTGTAAGTAGTTTTCATTCTCTCTCAGAAGTTAATTGATAAGCTTTTTGCAGTGTTGAAGGACTATTGATGATTTGACTAAAAGTTCTTTCTGTATTGCGCTAATCCACATTGTGTAGCTTGTGCTTGGCTTGCTGCCTGAGAACTTTTGGTTTAATGGATGAGTGATGAGCAGGGAGCACCCCTTCCTGGACACTTTTCCATGCTCCCTCGGTTTTAACTGAGCAACACTAATCCTCGCTTTTAGGGCAGAGAAACAACACAGTTCTCCCGCTTTTCTACCGGAATACTTAGAAGACTGAACGCCATATCAACAACGTTAAGGGAAGGAGTGAATTCTTGCCCCAGTGGCATGATGGTCAACTCACACTGCCTCAATATCACTGACACAAACATTAAGCCAGTGGCCACCAGCATGGGCGTGCCTCATCATCAACTATCAACCAACCGCCATACCGCCTCATCTTCTGCAGGAGCCAGTATTACTCCAGTCGATGACTCACCACAGCTTTAACCCAGCAGCCGTCTCGGCTCTGCTTCTTCGGTGCACCAAGGGCTGATGGGAACATCTGCCGTGGACTATCGCTTAACTGTGAAAACAACAAATGCCCACATGCCGGTTTATCACACCCCGCTATAACTTTATACTTGGACCTCCACCAGACTTTGTACAGAAAATTTGAAAGGAGTATTGCCTCAAGTCGGCAGGATATGCAGTGACTGACGACGACTTGTCGCCTTTTCAACCCAAAGTGTGATGATACCTTGCTCACTACTCTGCCTCACTTTGCAGCTCTAAGAATTTACATTCTCTGAAGAAAAGAAACAAATGCTTGTTTTTGAGTTAAAAAGAAAACTGGACTTACTCAGCAACATTAATATCACCTGTTTGAAAAAGGAATGCATGTCGAAGGAGGGAGATTGCTCAACTTTAGGATGTTTGGCAAACGAAGCATCCTTCTTTTTCCGCGTTTGCTGACTGGTTGAATTAAATCTGTCGAGCCTCTCGTCCCTTCCAATCAGGTTAGCTACTCCACCTCAGTAGCCTTACTTGGGGTGCTTTCCCTCTGAACTTTCTTTGGTCCCTTTGAGTTGATTTCAATGATTTCTAGGCAGAAAGGTTGAAAGAAAATCACTCTCAACACACAGCAGACAGGATTACCGCTCAGGATCCACAAATTCACTAAGTGACGATCCACAAAAATGCTGAAAATTGACTGGATTGTTAATATGTGCGTACCCCACTTGAGAAAATATTAACTTTCTCATGATATTTTAACATTTTCATAAAATTGTTTTACTTTTGTTGTGCTCCTAAGCCAACACCCTAATGTTCTGTTTTAATATATTTTTTTAAATCCTATTTGGCTTTGGGCCACAAATAGCCCGAGGTTGGACCTTGTACACCCTTTAAAGTGCCCTGTGCCAAATTCTCATGTGCGGTAGTCTGCAAAATTCCACCACGTTTACAAACACATCGACTGTTTGGGATCAGAGAAAGCAAACTACTGGTGTGAAAGCACAACTTTCAGAAACCTCTATCACTATACATCATCGAAACAGATACCTCAGTCATATATGGAATATCTTCTCACATCAATAGCCTTGAAGGGAACCAAACATGAACTCCTCGCACGCACGCACGTTCACTCTCTTATCAGAGCGTAGTTGTGTAGAAGACAGCTGTAGAGTACAGTCGGCCGCTCGCTGTGTGTGAGTGGATCCCAATGTTTTGAAGTTCTTACTTACTCTCATTTTCTGGCTTTTTCCTCGTTTTTGGATCAGCACTCTTTTTGTCCAGTGTCTACAGCTCAGCTTTAGCGCTGCATTAACCAAACATACTACCTCTCCCTTCAGCACATAAATTCATTATACAGTATCTTGTGATTTTGTGTCGCAACATGATTGTCTTTGAACCCATTTTTTTAATTTAACACTAAATGAAAGGATATGTTTATGTCGTCTACAGTCATCATTGTCCCGTTTGGATCTCTTCAAATGGAGGACGATTTTTTTTTTTTTTTTACCTCAACATATCACAGGATTCATCGCCTGAGATTTCAAACCAGTGTACCTCCGAGTGGTAATGAAAAGCCTCCTATTGTTCACTTGATGTCAGGAAGGGGAGATCAATAGGTTCCAGCGCATCAGATAAATGTTTAATATGCACGATACATGATTTAGTTGGTCGCATCATCTTAAGCGTCGAAGTGGGCCGGCAGAAATTTCCCTTTGCTAGGTGGCTACCCTGCGGTGAGGAGATAATACTTTGGGAACTTGTCTTGTCTTTTCTTGAAGAGAGCCAGCCTGTTGCTTTGATGTAGTCCCCCGCCTCCCCAGAGTCTGAATGTGGCAAATACGTGCGTCAGTCAAAAGGACATAATTTACACCATTATCAGTAAGAGAAAATAAACCTAATCAAGTAAACCCAGCATTAAATTGGAATGGGGAAAAAATGTTTTTGAAAATCAAACCAACAAGGCCTCTCCCATGGTTATGCTAGTTCAGTGCAGCAATTCTCATTTTGGCCTCCCAAATGTGAACGACCTGTTGAAAGAGGATATTTGGAGTTAATTCTGACGCTGTCAAAGGAAGGTGACATAGAGGGGGAAAAAAGTTGAGGGGGGAAAAGAAATCACTAGAATAAACTTGTAGTTGTTAATAATGTATTATTTATTGTATTTTGACCAAAGTGAATTTGTAATATTTCACTCGTAATGTTGTCCTAATTTCACAAACTATTTGTTCAAATAGCACTAATGAATGAACGGGGAAAAAGTTGTAATGTCTGAAGACTAAAAACAGATTATGAGGTTATGAAAAAAAGTACAACCCGTGAGAAACCTGATCCTCCTTAAATTGGCTATGAAATGTAGTCTCATCTTTGTTTCAATCAAGAATGAAGTCTGCTTAAATAAATACCGTGCAAACATGTTTTCATATTTTCCTGACAATATGAATACATTGACAGGAGAGGGCGAGAAAATGAGGGTACAGAGGCTCCCAAGTGCTTATCAGTTGTGAGACAAGATTGGAGGTGTGGCCTAAAGCTGCTCTTGCCTCTCTAAAACACTGCCAAGCATTGTTGCTTCTCTTCCAAGGAGTAGGTGTCCTATAAAGATGGCTGCAAGACCACAGCGCAAAAAGATTTGTGAGGTCAATAAACAACCCTAGTGGGTCACTTTGCAGACTTACAGATATCACGGGGACTTGCCAACATCTCTGTAGACAAATCTACAATACGTAAAAACATACAAGAACATATTTCATGGGGGAAGACCAAGGGAAGAGGCAGTTCCTGTGAAAAAATGTTTGACGTTTCCTAAAGAGCACTTGGATGTTCCACACCACCACAGGAAAAATATTCTGTGGGTTGGATGAAAGCAAATTTGAATTGTTTGGGAGGAACGCGTAACGTCATTTGTGAATGAAAAATGGCACACCGTGCCAACATCAAAACCACAAACCAACTGTGAAACATTATGTCTGGGGCATCATGGTTTTGGGGTGTTTTGTTTCTTCAGGGCCTGGACAGCATGTCATCATCAATAGAAAAATCACTTTGCAAGTTTGTCAAAATATTTTGCATAACAACTTGAGGTCATTGATCCAACAGTTGAAGCTTAATGTGAGATTGGTGTAGCAAGGGGACAGTGGTCCAAAACTAGAACCAAATCATCAACAGAATGGCTTCAGAAGAAGAAATGACCTGTTCTGGATGGACCCAATCAAAGCCCTGACCTCAACCCAATTGAGATGCTTGTGGCATGACTAGACATCCCAGGAAGTGCAACAGTTTTATCGAGAGGAATAGTTTAAAATGCATCCTGATCCTTGTGCACATCTGATCTGGAACTACGGGGAACCTTTGGTTGAGGTTTTTGCTGGCAAAGGAGGGTCGGCTAGTAACATTCAAGGGTTAATTAGCTTCTTCCCCTCCCTGTCCTGTGAATAATTACACGTACGTGCTCAAAAAATATAAAACATACGGTTGTGTGGTATTAGGTTCAGCAGACTGCTTTATTCTGATTGATCTGAGCCCACTACTTTTTAGGACCAAAATATGCAAAATTTAAGAAATTGCAAAAGGTTCACATACTTTCTTCTCCCACTATGACATCTGTCATTTTTATTCAAAAAATCATTTGATACATATTTTATTAGGATAGGCATAGCTTCAAAGTTACCAATATGAAATTATATATACCATGGGAACTTATTTGATATACATTACAGTATGTAGGTGTAACATGACTTAAAACATATTTTTGTTTCTTTATTCAGAAAATTCTGTGACTTAATTCCTGTTGTACTTATTTTTTTTTTCCTTTTATCAATTGACTTTTGTCTCAGTGAACGGTTTTGTCAGTAAATCCAAACTGAGGTTGTCACCCTCACACCACACATGTTCTTGTCCGCTTTGCTCTTGTATCGCTGTTCTCTTTCAAACCTTTCATTGTCACATTGGGATCCCGTTTTTAGATCTCATGAATATATCTGGCCTTGTTTGTTTTTTGGGGTTTTTTTTTTTTTTCTTTCTCTCCATCTAGTTCTGGCTACACCAAGCTGTCACACAGCATCTTAAAACTGACCTCAGCAAACGGCCTTGTTTTCTTTCTCAGCTCGCAAAAATCCTTCATTGGTGTACTGTGAATGTGAACTCCCACACACAAACGACGACCCACACACACACACACACGCCCACTGCCTCACCACTAAGGACACTATCGTAGCTATATGCACCACCCTCTGCCAATCCCCTTTCCTGGTGGACAAATAATCCAAATGTGTTAACGGATTTCTAGTGGTCCGTCCTCTCTTTCGACGTTTCACCCAGTAGAAGAAATTGTAGTTCACCACTATGTAGAGCCAAACATGTTGTGATGTCAACACGAAAATATTGAGTTGACCCAGCAGTTGAGTGTTTTTTTTTTTTTTTTTTGTGAAATACGATTGTGTGGTACAGGCTGGCGTGGAAAACATGACGTAAATGTTCCTTTATTTGTTTTTTTTTCCCCTTTTCATGTCTGCATAGTAAAGGGGAGTTTGCAGTTAAACTGCTAGCAAGATTTGGTTTTAGCCTCGCGTCTCCCTTCCCGGTCCCTTTGCAAAGCCACACCCCTCACTAATGTGAACGACCCTGATTCTCAAATGCAGCCTTTGCTTATGACGTGCGATTATGAAAGTGCGTAGAATTCTAATGAATAAACTCAAGATAATGCATGTCCATCTTCAACAAAATAGTAGGGCTAGCAATAGCAAGCTAGCAGTAGCACTGTAAACGAGCCCCTGTTAGCCGAGGCTGCTACATTTGCTGCATGACTTACTTGTAATATGGTGTTACTATAAGACTAAATGTTGACTCTGACTCTGCACCATTTCTGAATGTTTAGCTGCCTGCCGTCACTTTGCTTCGCCTCTGTTTGCTAGTCTCACGGCTAGTCGTTGGCAAATGAGGGATGGACATTTTTTTTTTTTTCTGGAGGTGGATGGATATTCTTTCATAGTTTGAGTAAATTCCCCGAAACCAACGCAACAAGTCATTCTGAGGAACATGATTGGGTCGTGCACTACTAGGTTTGACTGGTTGTATTTCTTCTGTCACTTTTTTTTCCAGATCTTTTTAGTGTACAAGATGGGGAAAGAGCGTGATTATTTTTTTCATACATTTTTTTTTCTCACCACTCTCATTTCATCCTGAATGTTTTAACTTAATTTTTTTTTTAATTGCAAACTTCCCTTTTAAGCAGAGTCCCAGTTTAAAAATGTGAACTTTTGCTTCGTATTGTTTTGTCAGCCTGGTCCACACTGTTGTGTTTGGTTCAGATCAAGTTTTTGTGAGGAGAGTGACTGAATTGTCATGTATGGTTGTGTTTCTGCACTACCTCTTTCCAGTGTATAATGCGCTAGCTTGATTGACCGCCCGCCCGCCTGCTCGCTTGCTCGCGCATCCACACGCTCACGCACCTGTACAAGTGATGCCCGCAGGGCAAATACAGACTCCCGGACAGATGCTGCGCACATCGCAGTGCACTTGTTTCTCCCTCACCAGCAGCTGCCAATGATGCACTTGTGTATTTTTGTTTTTAAATGTCTATATAAATGCGCCATGTCCATTTTTCAAGTGAAAATCTCTCAAGTGATGCACATAATTGCTCAGCTCAGTTGTACCTTGGTGTGCCTACAACCCACAGCCTTATTTGGGGACAATATCAGGGCTTTTAATGCACGATGATCTGTCTTTGTAGTGGTGATGATGACGCTGTCGTAGTGCTTCATAACTACACTTTTGTTTTGGGGGGATCTCACCATTTTACATAGTTGTTGTTTTCAACAGTATCCTGCTCATGGGAATTTATCATACATCCCAAGTTAATTTAATGGAAATCAAGACATCTTTCTTGATTTGTATATTTTCTCAATTTCACTTCATGACACGAAAAAAAATTTCAAGAGGATGTAATAAATTCAGCAGACTGTGATCTTTGAATTTTTTCATATACAAGCGGTACAGTTGCAGTGGAGTAGCCTCCCAAGATAAGTACCACCATGCAGTAAAACCTGCCAGACCTCATTCCTGTTTTTTTGAGGGGGTTTCATCATTTCACAGTTGCCATGCTTTCATTGTCGATGGCCCCATGACTACAAAGCCCTGTCTGATAGTAATTTCTTTTCTACATGTAAGAAGTCAACTGCTCTGGCCATGTTGCTGTTTTTTTTTTTTTTGTGCTCTTCTCACTGCATTTGATCCATTGTGCTTCGATTACATGCATTGTATCTAGTTAAAAAAAAAAAAAAAAGAAAGAAAACTGATAATGCTTGGAGCAAATCACAAATAAAAGAGCTGTACATAATGATGCAAAACAACCAATTGCGTTTGTGGCTTTCTTTAAATTGGCGGTCCATGAGGACAACAATGCATGAAAACATGATGTCAGAATTAAATACTTATTTTGTTATTCTCTAGTATAACCATCCATGGGGTTAATGTTTTGGGGTGGATAGTGGTTTGCACTTTAGCCTTATACAATAGTTCTAAGGTTCTGCGTTTGAATCTAGGCTCAGGTATTCCTGTGTGGAGTTTGCATGTTTTCTCCAAGGTACTTTGACTTACTTCCACATTTAAAAAAAAAAAAAATGTTCACGGAAAATATACATCATCCATAGATGTGATTGTTGCCGTGCCTTTAGCGTAGAGTAAGCTGGAATAGACTGGCTCGTATGGGACTCTGATGGGGACAAGCATTCAAGATAATGGATGGAGAGCTAAACTTAACTTCATCCAGTATCAGTGTTAATGCAGTTAAATTACATTTAGTCTTCAACACGATTACTACAGTGAGTTCTCATCAAGATAAAACTCAAATGGTATTTATTGCTGCACTCTGGTTTCCCAACCCTGTTCTAAAATTCTCCATGACTTAAAGGAAGACTCTCCCCAAAATTCATATGTACAATAACCCCTCCAATGTGAAGTAATATTATTATTACATATATTTTGGACATTAATTGAAAATAAAGAACATATTTGAAATCCCAGCAGAATCTGGATATGTGCCAGCTTTCAGAGTCAAACGCGGAAGAAACATCCTTGACTCCGCCCCTGACGTCACCGGTGCTTAGCATTACAGACCATTCATTCTACCTAAGCCAAGATGCCAACTTGTTCTGCACCAAAACTGAGAAAATGCACCCAAATTTTTCCTTCTTTAACCTCCCGTGGGGTCAACCTGACAGGATAAAGCTGTGGCTGTCACAGTTGAGGCTCATTCATCAGCGGGGAAATTTGCACGCATTTAATCATTACTGGTTATTAGCTACTAAGTTATAGCCTCTCATGCTGGTACGGAAAAGCTTAGAAAAAAAAATGCACAAATTAGCTGCATCACCGCATAAACCACAGGGTTGAAAGCATGTGAAAAAAGTCGCGGCTTATAGGGCAGAAATTACGGTATTTACTGTAATGTAACAAAAAAAAAGGGTTACAGTGCTAAACATGGTTGAGTACACCACAACAGATTTGTTAGAAAACGTTGCATTTCCTTTCAAATGTAATATTTTGACATACTATACTGCAACACTGATACATAATCAAAAACTTAAATTAGAGTGAATAAATTAATTTGCATTGTTGGGAAAATGGGTACACGTATGAATGAGTCGTGTGAGACAACATTTTAGAATTCGAGTAATGCAACTACGAGTGACTCTAATATTATAATCAAGATTCAGAAATTTGTTCTTTTTTACAAAGAGGGTGTAGTTTTCATATTGAGCACTGTCACGTTTTCCTTTATTAAAAATACACAACATATTGTCATTTTTACGTGCCATGTAATTGTTCACAAATTTTTTTTTTCCATTTTCTGATGTCGCAAGATGCATGTAAACACCTGTGGTCAACAGAGGGCGCTAGTGTCCAAGGTTACATTCCGATCAAGTTATTTCGGAATTCAAGAAATGTGCTGCCTCGTGTCAGGAAGGAATCTCGAATTAAGTGATTACTCGTCACTGGTCTTGCAACAGTATAATGACCCACAACATACAGTTAAAACACTAAAGAGGTACAAATAAATCAAGAAATAAATTGGGCTGTTCTCAAGTGTCCTGTATGAGCCTGATCACGATCGGCAACCTTCATGTCTTTAACATCTGGAGTGGTTTCCTCATGAGCTGTGGACCAAAATACCAAAAATTGACTGGTGCAGAAGTCTCATTGATGGTTCTGTCAATGACTGTATTTCGGTTGCCTCAAAAGTTTGTGCTTTGGGGCATATACAGCCCACTTGCGTCTCTAATTTTTACCCTGCTCAACATTTATTTTTTTTATTGTATTTGCCCCCCCCCCAAAAAAATTGCTTTGTTAAAATATATTTATTGTAAAGCTGCAACTAAGGATTTTCTTTTTTTAAATTATCGAGTCATCTATTTTCATTTTTTAGTTTTTTTTGGGGGGGTTTGGGGGGATGAAACAGAATTGGGGTTAAAAAAAAATCCATCCCTTTATTCAACAATATTCAAATTGAAAGTGCATAAAATGTACAAACATAAATGGATTATGAGCGGGGCACTGCTTTGGTCTGTAATGTCAGAAATGAGGCAAAATATTTGTTTTGCACAGTAAAAGCAGATGTCACATTTTGATTAAACACAAAGATAATCGGTCTATTTTCCCGGAGGACTACAGAAACCTAAAAATATTTACAGTTGAAAAGCTGGATAATCCATCTTGAAATTATTAATTAAAATTAACATTAAAAAATGTTAATTTTTATGACTAGAAAAAAACTATTTTACATTCTTTATACAGACTAACTTTTTTAAAATTTATTTTTAAAACTCCATTTCAAAAATGGCCCCTGAGCACAAAGGTTTCCTCACCCCAGAAGAACACTCAACAATAATGTCTATTTTTGTCAATGTTCGAATGGAGCTCGAAAAACTTGACTGCCGCCCTCGACATTTCCTCCATGTTGTCCTCATCGCGGTTTCATTTGAGAGCAACCTCAAGCCGCTCGCTCACTCATTGCACTGTGTGGATTGTCTGCGCCCAGATTGGCTATTATCGCTCTGGATTTCACAGCTCATCAAAAAAAAAAAAAAAAATTAGAGTGTCTTTAGGGTTCTGGTTAAAACGGTGTCGAGTGTTCTCACAGTCACATTCCTGCATAATTGTTGGGAAAGGCGCTGGAGGCCTGCACAGACGTGAACAAACACAAGCATTGCACAGTCAAATCCAGCTCACCGTGACGTGTTCACTTTTACTGGAATGTTACACTATGTCGTAACACTTTAACAAATAAGGATGGGGGTGGGGCGGGATATGACCACACTGCAATACTGAGAACCTAAAATAACCCCCGTCATTTTGACAATACACGCAATATATACGAAATGGCCACGACTTTTAACAAACATAATCGTATGAGATCCAACATAAATTTGGATTTTGATTATTTGTGTTGCAATACATTGATGATTGTTTGCATTAGTGAAAAAAAAATCCCATTGAGATTCCTGACAGTTTGCTTTCCAATTAGATGCAGTTCTTTTCAAACCAGAAGTGTAAATTACTTTAGTGAGAAGTTTAAAGGAGAAATCCAGTGCTTTGCATGAACAGTGTATCCATTAGTTCACGTAATATGTACCCTATTGTGACAATGTGACATTAAATCCTCTCTCATTTAATAGTGTTTTGAGAATATTTTCGTCAACAATTAAGAATTTTCAGGGGCGCTGCCATTTTCACGAGTCCCATGACGTATGCGGGCGTATGTGACGTGTACTGTGCTGTTCCAAACGATGGATTACATGGGACACCATTATGCCCAGCGAGCTCCGGTGGCGGGCCGAGCTTTCAGGTGGTGGAGGCCTTTAGCCGAGCTTCAGTGGTGGCAGAGACCTTTAGCCTACCTTCGGCTTCCAGCGATAACGGCCTCCGCCGCCTGGAAGCCCGGCTCGTGGCCCGTCGCTGCCCGCTTCGTTAGCCCCAGACGCTGAAGCTAGGCTAAAGGCCTCTGCCGCCACTGAAGCTCGGCTAAAGGCCTCCCTGGACATCGAAGTCCGGCTCGCGGCCCACCGGCGGATCTCGTTGCCCACCTGCGGTGGCGGTGGAGGCCTTTAGCCTAGCTTCGGCGTCCTGGAGTAACGGTCTCCGCCACCTGGAACCTCGGCTTGTGGCCCCCGCCAGAGCTTGTTCGTCAGACTGCGTCATTCTTGTCCGAAGAACCATCCATGGCTGGCGGCCCGGAGCTCCCAAAGGTCTTTGTTTACGCACTTATGTCGCGCGTAGGCCTCCAAGTAGTCAGACTCAGCGTCATTTCGGCCGAAGAACCATCCGAATATTCAACATTAATTACAGCCACAGGTTCAAATCTGTATGGAAGTATTCCTCCGTCTTCTCGATCAACCGATACTGCTATTTCTTCATCAGATGAGGATAAATCCGAGAAATCAGCGCTGGGCATAATGGTGTAAATGGCTGTGAAAATGGCAGCGCCCCTGAAAATTCGTAAATGTCAATAAAAATCTTCTCAAAACACTATTAAATGAGTGAGGGTTCAACATCATATTGTCAAAATAGGGTACATATTACATGACCCATTGGATACACTGTTCATGCAAGCACTGGATTTCCCCTTTAAAAAAATGGGGATTGTACTGTAGATATAGAGTAGGAGGAAAAGAATTGCATGTACAAAAATGAATATAGTAAGATCCAATATCACATTTGCAGAAACTAAAACCACAAAAGGACACTTACGTCTCATGTTCCCTGTGTAAACTCAGCATGAAAAAGTCATTGTAGCCTGTAAGTGCTACAGTACAAATTCCTAAAGTACATTGAACACCCAGAGCAATGATTCACACGATGAGTGCAAAAAAGATATGTTTGTGTATGGGTTGGAGGTGGAGGAGGGGGGACAAAACAAAACATGGGCTACACTAAACTTTGGTGTTCACTATGGGCCACAAAACATTCTCCCTTGGGTCTCAATTGGCCCGCTGGCCATTAGTATGAGACCCTTCAATTAAATGCTTTCAGGAGATGGCAGAAAGTTCCTGTTTATTCACTTGTTGATACAACAGAATAGATTAGGTTTTCGGTGAGCATTTTCTCATGTAACGTATGTACTTTTGCTCTATTAAGGTTGGAAACTGCTGTCCTGCTGCTATTGCACTATGTGCACACATAGACCTGGGTGGTGCTCAAGCACTTTCCCCTTTGCCATGGATGGGGGGGGGCACCTTTGCTGCAGCCTTTTTTTTTCTTAATTCATAAATATATCCCCTCTGTCATGAATTCTACAAAGTCTTTTGACATTTGTGGGGCATTGATTTGCTTCCTTGGGATAATTGTCCACATGCTCCCATAGTATTTTATATGGGGTTAATCAGAGACACTTTAAATGGTAGCAGGTGTGTGCTGACATCCATTTAATGAGTTTAAATATGATAGCTTTGTTCTTGACTCATTTACAAACGGGTATGTGTACTTGTGCACCCACATTATTTTCACTATCCCTCTCTTTTTTTTGGGAGGGGGGGGGATGATATAAGTAAAACCTGCTGTTTTAACAGGGTTGTTTAGACTTCTTGTATCTAGTACAGCTTCCCTTTACCTCTTTTCAATTGTATTATTGATGTTAGACATGGTTTGGATAGGTTTCCGATGATGTCACCACAGTCCCAGGATTCCCTTTTTCTAGGACGTCATAATTCTTCGGCCAATCGGATGAATTAACGATAGAAAACAACTTCACGCTTCACCTACCACCTGTGTTCTCTGACCTCTATGACACACAAGATGGCGGCCGTCGGAAGGCATGATGGGTAATTGGAAACCTATCTATATTTAAGGTTTGATTCGGCAACAGGTGAGTTTTTGGTTGGCTTGAGCACCTTACCCCCCCCCCCAACCCCCCATAAGGTTTTTGCACTCATACGATTTCCTAAGGCGGAAAATTGTCTACTCCGTCCACCCATTCTGCTGTCCTGCGCGGTTTATGGACAAAATGGCAGGAAGAGAAGGCTGCCTGTTTACAAAACAGTGTCATTAAACTGAGCGCAGCATAAACCAACGCCAAACACACACGTGGGCGAGGAAGTGGAGCAGGGGTGGGGTCGAAAAAGCAGAGGGTGGGGACTTAGAAAAATGGAGGAAGATCATGGGACTTTAGATCAGGGCTGGTGGGGAGTGGGGACCGGGGGGACAGTGTTGCGGTATCATTGCTGACGCACATGTGAAACACGGAGGGGAGGGAGGGATGGAAAGGAATCTCTGGCTGCGATCACCAAACCTCGAGACGAGGTCAGAAAGCCACTGGCGACATGACGAACACACACACAAACACGCATGCACGCACACACACACACACACACACACACACACACACACACACACACACACACACACACAGACAACGTAGCGCGTTGAAGTTCGATTGTTGCTATCAATCAGAGCTCCGAAATCCTTTTAACAAATTTGCTCCTCCAAACTTGCCCCTCCAAGTGCTTCCTGACGCCATGGAGTCACCATACTTTGAACATGTGTGTGTGTTCTCACGCCAGCATCCAAATATGTGTCCAGTATCTGAAAATTATTATTATTTTTTTTTTACATTTGTGAGTTTACACGCATGCACATGAGAGTGAACGTGGCCGGTAAGTGTCCAGAGGTCACCCACGGGTGGTGCGGCTGCCCTTGAATGTGAATGCACTGTGGACGTTTGGAGTGTGGGAATGCGGTGAAGGATTTTTGTGGTATTTTTAATGTTTGTTATTAAATATCACCACAAAGGAACCACAAGTAAACCCCAGACACTCCTCTACTGCCTCCGCCTCGCTAGCTGCCTGCCTCCCACATCTTCGAACAACAATGAAACCAGAAACACTCCCTAGTTGGTTTAAATAAAAATGGCACTTGAGCAAAAGGCTAAATAAACTTAGTGGAGGATTAAATAAGCATCTTTTAAAAAATAGAGAGATATTACAAAGCGGGATATAAAAATCCATATGAGACAGACAAAATAAAATAAGAAGAGTGAGAGAAATTTCCAAGGAGTAGCTAATGTTGGGCAGTTTTGTGCGATAGTGATTAGTGCGTCTGCCTCACACTTCTGAGGGTCAGCTTTCAAATCTCAGGGCGGGCCTTTTGTGTGGCTTTTCTCTGGGTGTTCCGCTTTTTTCCCTCATTACAGACATATAAAGCCTACTGCACAATATGGTCGAACCCGATTGGACCGGGCCGTTGCAGAAGCATGACAGTTGGCGACACAATCTCACACATTGAACAACCGGTTATATGGTCGCCGAGCACAGCGACCCTGCATCGGCGCATACACAGGACAATACAGCATATTGTACTTATAGTACTCAAACTATAAAAGTGGAGAGATACAATTAAGGAAGAAGCACGTGGCTCCAGAAAGAGGGCGTGGGTAACAAGAAAAAGGTGCGCACATAGCGTTTGAGCATATTTTGGCCGTAAACGGTGCTTTTTCATTCACAGGTACTACATAAATTATAATTGGTTACAAAGACAATTGAAGGTTTGGATCGCGGCAAAACTGGTGGCAGAGTAATCGGCCACTCATGAGATAGGGCAACTCCACACACTCCCTGCCAGTTCATTCGCATTCGACTGAGGACAGCTGCTAATTTGTGGGTGGTGGTGGGGGTGGGATGTCAGTACTATGTTAATTAGCCCCAATATTACGTCACAATGGTCACAATTCAGCTCGATGACATATTTTCAGAAATTGGCAGCTCTCAAAACATTGACTTGATTGTGTAATTACACACTTGACTGGCGGACAGGTACTTCAGTGCCCCAACTATTTGTAAACAAGCAATTCAAAAGTATTTTTTTAAATCGCTAAATATGCCAGAATGGTGACAATAGTGCAGGGTATACTGCTTATCCCATCAATGCAACTGGACTTTACTCGTATCAAAGATGAGAAGGAGTTTTGTAGATTTAGTAGGGTAATTTGCTTCATTTTAATAGTGTGCAATTGTGCCATGAAGTACTACTCACATTCGGCACATATTTGTATACTTACTGAACCTGCATGCTCCAAACCAGATCTGCAAAAGTTATCCAACAGTAACTTGCTCCTGTGAAGTGAAATGGAAACATGGTTGTCTCATAGTAAAAAGCTGACTACTGAGTTTGTCCAGTTCCTCTTCATCTTCTTCTCAAAAACAAGGAGATTCCAGATGTCACATAGTTTCCCGAAAATATCAACAAGAATATCACAGTAGTGTTGTATTAATATTCTTTTCTGAGCGCTGCATCAGTTATATGGATTTATGTCGTGTGTTGTGACTCCGCATTCCTCTGGCTACAGTCGGACTTGTCTGGCATTGTTACAGCGGTTTGTGGGGAGGGTTCAAGACAGACGATTCATACCATACACTCAAATCTTTTTTTGGACATTAACGGAATTTATTTTCTTTCAAGCTCTCACACGATCTCGAAGCAGTCTGTGTCGTTCCAGGGTTTTCCTTGCAAACTACCAAGAAAACATGATCTAAGATGAGGAGAATACTGGTGGACACATCAATGTTTTGGAGCAAACATAACAATGTGTTCTCATGAGAATTTAGTAGGATATTTGAATTACACATTAGGGTGTATCGTAAATGGTTTCCCCACCATAAAACGCACTCGTGGAGAAGACCTGGCCACTGGGCGCTGGCCTTTGAGCCCCACCTCTAGGAAACTGCAATCCATTGTTTTTAACCATCACAGGGGTTCATGGAGCTGCACTTTGTCTTATCCCTCACCTCGGACCTGTTTGCCATGGGTGATCATACCAAGGAAGGTGAAGCCCCAGACAACTTAGCTCCCAAGAGCTTCTTCTTCATCTTCTTTTCCTTTCGGCTTGTCCCGTTAAGGGTCGCCACAGCGTTTCATCTTTTGCCATCTTAGCCCATCTCCTGCATCTTCCTCTCTAACCCCAACTGCCCTCATGTCTTCCCTCACCACATCCATAAACCTTGTCTTTGGTCTTCCTCTCGCCCTTTGGCCTGGCAGCTCCATCCTCAGCACCCTTCCACCAATATACTCACTCTCTCGCCTCTGAACATGTCCAAACCATAGAAGTCTGCTCTCTCGAACCTTGTCAGCAAAACGTCCAACTTTGGCTGTCCCTCTAATGAGCTCATTTCTAATCCTAACCCACCTGGTCACTCCGAGCGAGAACCTCAACGTCTTCATTTCTGCCACCTCCAGTTCTGCTTCCTGTTGTTTCTTCAGTGCCACCGTCTCTAATCCGTACATCATGGCCGGCCTCACCACTGTTTTGAAAACTTTGCCCTTCATCCTAGCAAAGACTCTTCTGTCACATAACACACCAGATACCTTTCGCCAGCTGTTCCAACCTGCTTGGACCCGTTTCTTCACTTCCTTACCACACTCACCGTTGCTCTGGATTGTTGACCCTAAATATTTGAAGTCGTCCACCCTCGCTATCTCTTCTCCCTGTAGCCTCACTCTTCCCCCTCCACTTTTCTCATTCACGCACATATATTCTGTTTTACTTCGGCTAATCTTCATTCCTCTCCTTTCCAGTGCGCGCCTCCATCTTTCTAATTGTTCCTCTGTCTGCTCCCTGCTTTCACTGCATATCACAATATCATCTGCGAACATCATGGTCCAAGGGGATTCCAGACTAACCTCATCTGTCAGCCTATCCATTACCACTGCAAACAGGAAGGGGCTCAGAGCTGATCCCTGATGCAGTCCCACCTCCACCTTAAATTCCTCTGTCACACCTAAGGGACATCTCACCATTGTTCTGCTGCCATCATACATGTCCTGTACTATTTCAACATACTTCTCTGCCACACCAGACTTACGTATGCAGTACCACAGTTCCTCTCTTGGTACTCTGTCATAGGCTTTCTCTAGATCCACAAAGACACAATGTAGCTCCTTCTGACCTTCTCTGTACCTTTCCACGAGCATCCTCAAGGCAAATAATGCATCTGTGGTACTCTTTCTAGGCATGAAACCATACTGTTGCTCGCAGATACTTACTTCTGTCCTGAGTCTAGCCTCCACTACTCTTTCCCATAACTTCATTGTGTTGCTCATCAACTTTATTCCTCTATAATTCCTCTATAATGTGCCTTTCTGACTTCCCCCTTAGTAATCATTGCCACTTCCTGGTCCTTCACACTTGCCTCTTCAACTCTTCCTTCTATCTCATTTTCTTCATTCATCAACTTCTCAAAGTATTCTTTCCATCTATTTAGCTCACCACTGGCACATGTCAACACATTTCCATCTCTATCCTTAATCACCCTTACCTGCTGCACATCCTTCCCATCTCTATCCCTCTGTCTGGCCAACCTGTAGAGATCATTTTCTCCTTCTTTCGTGTCCCACCGGTGTACATGCCTCTTGTTTAGCCTTTGCCACCTCTACCTTTGCCCTATGTTGCATCTCGATGTACTCCTTTTGCCTCTCATCAGTCCTCTCAGTGTCCCACTTGTTCTTCGCTAATCTCTTTCCTTGTATGACTCCTTGTATTTTGGGGTTCCACCACCAAGTCTCCTTCTCCCCTTTCCTACCAAAAGACACACAAAGTACTCTCGTGCCTGCCTCTCAGAGTACCTTGGCAGTAGTATTTCAGTCTTCCAGGAGCGTTTCCTGTCCATCTACAGCTTGTCTCACCTCTTTCTGAAAGACCACACAACATTCTTTCTTTCTCAACTTCCACCACCTGATTCTCTGCTCTACCTTTGTCTTCTTAATCTTACGACCTGCTACCAGAGTCATCCTACACACTACCATCCTATGCTGTCGAGCTACACTCTCCCCCACCACTACCTTACAATCAGTAACCTCCTTCAGATGACATCGTCTGCACAAAATATAATCCAGCTGCGTGATTCTACCTCCGCTCTTGTAGGTCACTCTATGTTCCTCCCTCTTCTGGAAAGTGTTCACTACAGCCATCTCCATCCTTTTTGCAAAGTCCACCACCATCTGACCCTCAAAGTTCCTTTCCTGGATGCCGTACTTACCCATCACTTCTTCATCGCCCCTGTTTCCTTTACCAATATGTCCATTACAATCTGCACCAATCACAACTCTCTCGCTGTCTGGGATGCTCAGAACTACTTCATCTAGTTCCTTCTAGAATTTCTCTTTCAACTCTAGGTCACATCCTACCTGTGGGGCATTAGACGCTAACCACATTATACACAACACCCTCAATTTCAAATTTTAGTCGCATCACTCGATCTGATACTCTTTTCACCTCCAAGACATTCTTAGCCAGCTCTTCCTTTAAAATAACCCTTACTCCATTTCTCTTCCCATCTACTCTGTGGTCGAATAATTTAAACCCTGCTCCTAAACTTCTAGCCTTACTACCTTTCCACCTGCTCTCTTGGATGCACAGAATATCAACCTTTCTCCTAATCATCATGTCAACCAACTCCTGAGATTTTCCTGTCATAGTCCCAACATTCAAAGTCCCTACACTCAGTTGTAGGCTCTGTGCATTCCTCTTTCTCTTCTGACGATGGATCTGGTTTCCTCCTCTTCTTTGTCTTCGACCCACAGTAGCTGAATTTCCACCAACGCCCTGCAGATTACCAGTGCCGGGGGCAGGCCACGACCGATCCGGTATGGGATTCTTTAGATGAACGCTCATATTTTTTTGGCACAGTTTTTACGCCGGATGCCCTTCCTGACGCAACCCTCTGCATTTATCCGGGCTTGGGACCGGCCTACAGATTGCACTGGTTTGTGCCCCCATAGGGCTGCATTACTTAGCTCCCAAGAACATTGGGACAAAAAAAACTCGGCCAACACGATAAGATGAGAGAATGATGCATCGATGGAGATTTTAATGAAGGTTCACTTTTCTCTTTACCCTGCGGCCTCTTTGCTGGCCATCGGTTTTCATTGTAACGAAAGCCTCAATTTGGCAGTGGACCTGTCGTATAAGGGGTGGAGAGAGAATGAGATAGAACCGCCTCCCCACAACAGAGTCATTTCAAGTTGATGTTAGGTTCGCTCTATTTCTTTTGTGCATTCTAACAAAAGAAATACACAGGGCAACTGTTTCGAGTTGTTGGGGGGGGCATCATTATGTTTCATTTGAAATAGTAAAACAAACAGAACACTTTACCTTTGATCGAAACACCTTTTGACAATAGATTATTGTTTGTATAATGGAATATGTGCACACACACACACAAACATTATCTGTAAGAAATAATTTAAATTTGAGCAAAAATCCCTTCCCCCTCTTGTGTCCAGTCAAAGTCTGTGCTGGTTTATTCTCTGCCAAGACAAACTGGAGAGCAGATCAGAGATCATATAAACAAGAATTTACAAATACACTGCAGGAAGTTCTACTTTCATATGTTTTTATTTATTGTCTGGAAATGAGGGCTTGTAGAAAGCCAATAATATAAAAAAGTAATCTTTGTTTTGTTACATTTCACCTTATTGAAGAAGGTCCTTTTCGCTTTTCGGATCTTAACGGTCACAGGTCTTGTCCCAGGGTGGCGCTTTCTGGATCAGTTCTTTTGAAATCTTCATTGAGATATAAAGACTCTAAAGTGTTTCTTTTCTGTCAGCGTCTGTATAATGGTAACAAGGATCGGATTCCTTGATTTTGAAATCCTCTTGGTTTACTTTGAATGATTTCTTCGTGCAGTGGTTTGCTTTTCTTTTCCAGTGCACATGTTCCCAATGTTGCAGATGCCAAATACTGGGCCCGATCCACGCAATCGCCCCCTGGTTTCATTGTTATTTTCATAATTATATTCTTCAAACTTTCTTCCTTCCTGTTTGTGTTCCATATCTTCTGCATTCTGTCTAGATGGCTCTCTCTTTCTCATGCCTTCTTTTTCTTTCTTTCTATCTTTTTTCTTTTTTTCCCCTAAAGAAGCATGCAAGAGCACAATTGTGAGCTTTTCCACACAAAGCAGCCATATTTATCCTTGCGGTTTTCCAAACATTTATTTTCGGTTCCCTTCAGGGACGACACATCTGCAGCAGAAGCGAGTGGGCCCACAACGGGTGCTTTCCCCGCGGGGATCATCATCGCCTGTGTAAAAATAGGAAGGTCTTTTCTGGGCAATGGAATTAAAGATTGGAGAGTTCCTCTTGTGGGTGGCGTTGTTGCTCTCTCAGGAGAGCAGTGGCGCATCGAACCGGCACATCGAACCGGCACTTTTTTCTTACCTTTGCTTTTCTGTCTTGTGTCTTTTGAATGAATCCATATCTTGGTCCTGTATCCGACATAGTGGCGTCATTTCCTTCAAGGAATGAGAAAATCCCTAAATATATATTTGTCTATTTTCCTGAGCTTGAAGGCCATCGTTGTAAGATATGTGTCTTTGAGAGGAATTTTAAGATGAAGGTGAACGCCTGAAACCTCTCAGACATCTTGGAGTGACTTTTTGGGGTTTTTTTTGACATTCGTTCCTTACCACACTCACCGTTGCTCTGGATTGTTGACCCTAAATATTTGAAGTCGTCCACCCTCGCTATCTCTTCTCCCTGTAGCCTCACTCTTCCCCCTCCACTTTTCTCATTCACGCACATATATTCTGTTTTACTTCGGCTAATCTTCATTCCTCTCCTTTCCAGTGTGTGCCTCCATCTTTCTAATTGTTCCTCCGCCTGTTCCCTGCTTTCACTGCAGATGACAATATCATCTGCGAACATCATGGTCCAAGGGGATTCCAGACTAACCTCATCTGTCAGCCTATCCATTACCACTGCAAACAGGAAGGGGCTCAGAGCTGATCCCTGATGCAGTCCCACCTCCACCTTAAATTCTTCTGTCACACCTAAGGCACACCTCACCATTGTTCTGCTACCATCATACACGTCCTGTACTATTTTAACATACTTCTCTGCCACACCAGACTTACGTATGCAGTACCACAGTTCCTCTCTTGGTACTCTGTCATAGGCTTTCTCTAGATCCACAAAGACACAATGTAGCTCCTTCTGACCTTCTCTGGACTTTTCCACTAGCATCCTCAAGGCAAATAATTCATCTGTTGTACTCTTTCTAGGCATGAAACCATACTGTTCTCGCAGATACTTACTTCTGTCCTGAGTCGAGCCTCCACTACTCTTTCCCATAACTTCATTGTGTGGCTCATCAACTTTATTCCTCTATAATTCCCACAGCTCTGAACATTGCCTTTGTTCTTAAAAATGGGAACTAGAACACTTTTCCTCCATTTTTGAGGCATCTTTTCACCCGCTTGTATTCTGTTGAAGAAGTTGGTCAAAAACTCTACAGCCATCTCTCCAAATTGCCTCCATACTTCCACCGGTTTGTCATCAGGACCAACTGCCTTTCCATTTTTCATCCTTTGTAGTGCCTTTATGACTTCCCCCTTAGTAATCATTGCCACTTCCTGGTCCTTCACACTTACCTCTTCAACTCTTCCTTCTCTCTCATTTTCTTCATTCATCAACTTCTCAAAGTATTCTTTCCATCTATTTAGCACACTACTGGCACCAGTCAACACATTTCCATCTCTATCCTTAATCACCCTTACCTGCTGCACATCCTTCCCATCTCTATCCCTCTGTCTGGCCAGCCTGTAGAGATCCTTTTCTCCTTCTTTTGTGTCCAACCTGGTGTACATGTCTTCATATGCCTCTTGTTTAGCCTTTGCCACCTCTACCTTTGCCCGACGTCGCATCTTGATGTACTCCTTTCGCCTCTCCTCAGTCCTCTCAGTGTCCCACTTCTTCTTTGCTCATCTCTTTCCTTGTATGACTCCCTGTATTTTGGGGTTCCACCACCAAGTCTCCTTCTCCCCTTTCCTACCAAAAGGTGGTACTCAGTGTAAAAAAGTTCAAGAGTCACTGTTACAGCTCATAGGAGGAGGTCAGCCACTGTTTCCGTGGGAATAACATGAAAGCTGCGATGTGCTTTCATGGACGCCTGTGGAGGCTGATTTTATCAATCTGTCTTCATAGGGGGAAAAAAAATCAAAAACATCAATTCTAAAATGACTCTCCTGAGCAGAGCAGTTTTTCTGAAGGCAAGAACTATTTTTAAATTTTTTTATTCATATAAATGAAATTCCAACCCCATCTTTTAACTCGAATCCCTTTCAGATTCACTGGACTGCTTTGCCATTTATTGCTGGATCGTTTCAGCTCAGTTGTAAAACTTGCTCGTAAATTCTACATTTTAATTCCAGTGTCCAGAGATACAGTACATGAAATACTGTACATACATGTACAGTATGATGCCACAAGTGGTACTTGCCCTCTGCATCCCACTCAGACCAAGTGGTGATTAAGGGGCTGTTCATATTGGATGATAAAACATTGATAAAACTTTGTCGCGGAAAAAACTCAACTGCCTCAACTTCTTCTCGGTTTATTAGCTGTGATGTTAACATATTTACAATTATGTTGTGTCACGGGCGCCAAGTCACATCGTTTGACATCTTTCTGTATTGAGTGACCACACCGAGTCAGTATGACCCTAAGCTAGCAACAGAACTTAGCCTATTTATCTTCGAAATTGCAGGTATGGTTGAATGTAAAACTTGAAAGAAAGAAATAGTATTTTCCAGCAGATGACTCTGAGAAAGTTGACTCGACCGGACGTTGACGTGTCACTGAAACGAGAACTCGCTAACGGCAAAGTACTATGTGCAGAGAGATCGAATTAGCCTGTGACGTAGGTCAACTTCGGAGCGCTGGAATGTTGCACCCCACGTTGGTCCTACCTATTGCATTGAAAAGGATCGAATGGGCATGTCAAACTTAATGAGGGTCGAGGGTTCAAGATTTTAGCGCCCCAAGACCGGAAAGTGCCTAACAAGATATCTGATTGCTCTTTGTAAAATAGAAGTACATATATTTATAGATATTTTCATTGTATTATCAAAAATTTTATTGACATTTTTTCACTTCAAGGAAAGCAATGCCAGTGGTGGGGCGGCGCCCTTGTGCCCTCTATTGACCAATTGCCTTTACATTTTGCTTTTCATTACAAATACGTTGAGTTTAATAGGGGATTCCCTCTGTTGAAGAACAAATTGTTAGGATCTACAATAATTCAAAACTGACCTCTTCCATTTTTGAGGGGCCATATCCACGTGTGGCCACCCAGTTAAGGTCCTCTGTTAAAGAGGAAATGACTTCACATACTTCAAATACCTGCAAAGGCGTGCATGTGTGATAACATCCCCAGCAGGCAACCACACACGCAATCCTAACCTGCAAGACTGAAGTGACACATTTGCTTTGTAGCTTAAATACACACAAAACGAAGTCCAATGGTTCACAGTGAGGGTGCTGAGTGTGATATTTATTTTAGCCTGCCTGTGAGAGTTAAAAATGGAATGTTTCAGCTACATAAAACACTTCCTGTTTTGATGACTTCCTCACTGAGCCATCCCCTCAACAAAATAGTCCCAGAGCCTCGCAACAGTTTGACTGACACAGGAAAAATCAATATGCACGTTTCTGTTCAAATAATTCCACACGTAGTGTGGTAGCACCTTCGTTTCTTGTTATTCTTGAATTTTATTGTGCCCAACTGATTACTTGGTTGTTTATGTCAGCAGAATGAAGGATTTCCTTATGTGCGCAGCATTTTTTTTTTCATGTTGGTCTTACAAAAATAGTACAACTTCACTGCGCATTTTTCAACAGTTCAACAGTGAATTGTTATCCAAAGTTATTATTGCTATGCAGTGCAGCTATCCAAATACTGTTTAAACACCAACCCCATTTAAGCTAAAAAAAAAAAAAAAATAAAACAAAAATTTAGACAAGAAAAAGGAAAACATACTCCAAAGCCCTCTCTGTTGGCAATCTGATCTAGCCCATTATATAGGTTAAAATCCAAATGGTTCATTTAAAATTTGCACCCCTAATCTTTTATTTACAAGTCAGTGAGTTAAAATGATCTTGAACGGATGTCATCTCTTATGAATGTCTCATAAAATCACTGTGATGTAAAACAATTTTGTTTGAAATGTAGGCCATTCAAATGTTCATTTAAAAAGTTTTTTAAAAGAAGGAGTTCGCAAAATGTGTAGTAATGAGCAAGTAGTTATATACGAGGTGTAATCAATGTACAGTATATCGGGATTCTTCCCCCCCTTCCCAAAAGTTAGCAAGAAGTTAAATATGAGGTGTAAACAATTTTCAGTGTATTGGGATCCCCACCCCACCCCCATTTTTGACACTTTTGGACAATGTCAATTTGATCCAAGGAGATTATTTTTGTTCCTCCTGAGAAACGAACGTAAGGGAAGACTTAATAAGTGTTCGTAAGTAAATAATGCCAAGCAGCGACCTCTCCTTCACTTTGTACCGTTTGTCCGCCCACACATTCCATTTCTTGCTTTTTCATTCCACCTCTCTAATCCCTGCAGCTGTTGCTCTTACTTGCACTGTGGGCTCCTTTGGACAAAACCCATCTGTACATTTGTCTGTGTTGTGGGAAAGTCACATGAGGAAAAGCTTGATTCTGGGTGGAGGGGGGTTAAGAAGGGTGAGTGTGAGCGGCTGAATGAGTGGAAGAGAGGATGGGAAATGAATAGGTGAATTCCTGTTGATTTGTCCTATTTTAAGCCCCCCCCCCCCCCGACCCCCATACACGAACACACACACATCTCTGCATGTTCTCTTAGGCCCATTGTGTTCCCCATTCACCTCCTTCCTCCATCCATCCATCATCACGTCCTCGCAAAGTACACGCTGGCTCTGCATTCGGATATCACAAATCTATCAGCCACATCTGGCTCCATCATGCCCAAGAGAGACGATTGTCTGCAAAAATAGTTCCATAATCAGCGTTAGGTCTAAAAAGTGGGTTGGATGCAAGTCATTTATGTATGTTACTGATGTATCATTTAAAGCAGCAGTATATAATCACCTTGACAATCATTTGGATGATCCACTACCTCTGAAAATAAAGAGAACTGCGTGATGGCATGGTGACCAGAATAAAATACTTAAATGGTCTATCATAGTGGTGCTCTCTCATGTTGTGTCAGCACGATCATCTCAAAGACGCTTTGGGATGTGGGAGGATTGCAGCGACTCGTTTGAAGAAGCTTTCAAATTGGAACAGCCCATGTACAACATCGTCATCGTCCCTCCAATTCGATCCAGCCTCAGAAAGATTGAGCACATATTTTTATTGGCGTCTTTCATTTTCAATATAGAAATACTCCAACATATGTTTCTGAATGCATCTGGGTCGGCTGCCCTTTGCATTTACCGCAAGTGTTTAAAATGATTCTTCACAACTGTGGCAGGGATCTGAATATCTCGGGATGTTAGTACGTTTGCTTTAAATTATGGGTGCAGTGACACAGAAAATAACGACTTAAGCACTATTTTGGTTTTTGGGACCTATTTTTTTTCTTCACCAGTTCTTTTCTTTTTGAACCAAACCAGAAACCGGCCCGTTTTATTTAATTGTATGCTGGTCAGTGAATACTTCCAGTCTGTTGAGTGCTGTTTGGCACACATGCTTGGTTTGTGTGTCAGTCAGAATAAAATAATAACAAAAGACAATGAGCAGAGTCTCACTGAAGCTTTCAGAGTGGAAGAACATTGGTCACGGAAGGGCACATTGATTTTTGGGCCCAATCCATTCCAACATGGCCAAAGCTTGCATTTCACTGACATATGTATGTGGTTTGAACATTTTCTGGGGCAGCCTGTTGGGTTCTTGAAATAATCACCCTGACAGAACTAAGCCAAATACAGTGGAACGTCCAAACCTGAACGTCCCCGAGGTTGTACATGTTCAACTTCGGTCGCACTGTCGTAGAAAAGCTCAGAGTCTGAAAAGGGGTGTGTGCGCTAAATGCACTAGATGGTGTAAATTTGTCCTGCGGTATGGATTTACAGTACCGAGCAATTGCAATAAATCTAGGTGATGATGTGGCTCAATTTAATTTCCATATTGTATGGGGAGAGGCGGCATGGTGGAACAGTTGAAAAACGTTGGCCTCACAGTACTGAGGATCTGGGGTTCAAATCCCATCTCTGCGGAGTTTGTATGTTCTGCGTGGGTTTTCTCCGGGCACTCCAGTTTCCTCCCATATCCCCCAAACATGCATTAATTGGACACTCTAAATTGCCCCAAGGTATGATTGTGTTTATCTCCATGTCCCTGTGATTGGCTGGCAACCAGTTCAGGGTGTACCCTGTCTCCTGCCTGTAGACAGCCTGGACAGGCTCCATCCCTTCCACGACCCTTGTGAGGATAAGTGGCTCAGAAAATGGATGGATGGATGGATGGATGGATGGATGGATGGATGGATGGATGGATGGATGGATGGGGAGAATCTGATTCCACATTTGAACAAATGTGATGTTGACCACTGTCCCCGGATGGAATCATTCCAAAATAAAAGTTTCCACTTCCCAACAAAACTAGTCACTCAAATAATGATTATTGTAGTTCATCTTCTACCTTCATAATCAGCAGGACAACATCTGATGATTAAAAAAAATGTATATATTCTGATGCATCACTTTGGTTTTGAAGGACTTGGATAATTTCTAAAAGAAGCGTTTACAGTAGGTGAAAATAGTCAGACGACCACACGTGTTATTCCTCTTCTTCAGTTCCATTTATCAGCATGTGACAGTTCACATTCTGGAAGAAGTCCAGAATGGAGTTAGCTTGGCTGTCTTGTTCAGCAATGTAATTCAGACTGTGAAGGACAAATGTGTTAACCATTTTAAAAGTTTGGAAGTTTAGTCACCACAACAGATGCCCTTAATCTGTATTGAGCGTAGGGTTTTACTGCACTTTTAGTTTCAGTCTTTATCTGGCTGCCCTGTGGAAATCTCAGCAATATGATGACTAAATAATGAGAAAATTGCGAGCAGGTTTAGAGCTTTACATCAGTCTCCATGTCTGTATTTACAACTCCCGCAGGTGCTGTCACTCTGACCACACAGCCACTAGAGTACTTGATGTCATTTTAATGCAACGCAATCCAAATAAAATCTGGCCTCTTCCCAGACAATTTGGTACCCTGGCGATGGATCCCTATTACATGCACGCAGGTTGTTCTAGGTCTTCATTTTGGGATAACCTGCTTCAATGTGCGCTCACTGTCGTTTAAGGTGACACTTTCAAATGATCCGAATGGAGGCCACTATTTGTGGATGTGCAGTATTCGCTTGCCCGTTGCATCTATTTCAGAGACGCAAACTTGAAATATTCAAGTCATTTTAGGCCTAGCTCGCTTGATGAAGCCCTCTTTCAGCAACAAGATGACAAAACAATATGTTGCTGGTAGGAAGTGAGTGAGTGCTGTGTAGCCGGGGAGTATTGCATGTCATCTATAATGGTAACATTCCTTAAGTAGGTCAAGTAGAGAAGAGGTTCCCAGCCTTTTCTATAAAACTGCTGATGTAACGTCAACCCACAAAACAGCAGCAGCTGCTAGCATCAAGAGGCCCGGACCCTATAATGTCCCTGCCTTCCTCCTCTTGCTCCCCTCTCTTTGTATTCTCCTTTCCCACCCTTGTTCCTGGTCTCACTGTTATTCACCTCACAGTTAACCACTTGAATACGTAATTTCCTCCCAGTACACAAGTATCTGCACGATCACTCAATAAACCTTGATGTTTGACCTTTTCAGTTCTGCCTTTCCACTTTGTATTGTGTTTGTTTACTGAAGCTCTTCACTTTGTTTACATTTGGATTCCATTTCAGTGCCCTACAGAGGAGGTTTCCACCCTTCCGTGGGATTAATCGTTGAGTCACTGGTGTACCTGGTAACATCAATTTCTGAAATGAATTCATTCACAGAGAACAGCTTGGCAAAAGAAAATCACACTCCATTTCTCTTTTACACATCTTTAACTTGGATGTAACTCATAATTCAGGCTTTTCTTAACTCATTCACTGCTTGCCATTTCACGTTATCAGTTCCCTGTCCTGCCAGCTGTTTTTTGAATAATCTTTACAGACCCACAGAATATTGTGTTCGGAGACATTGGAAGCACCAAACCTGCAAACCCACGCAAGAAGCAATAGTTTTTCTCTTCTTTCATGAGAAAGAAACAGCCGTTCTTTTGGAATTGGGTTCAGGTTAGGTTAACCCCTAACCCTTTAGAAAGCTCAATTTCACAGAAAAGCTGAGTCGGACCTTCCTCCTCACCTACCCTATAAAAATTCTCGTGGCATTTAAATGGGTGGATTTCCATTTACGGATATAAATCTCCACAGCAGAGGATGAATTAATAGCTGAAAATTATATTTCACATTTTCCATTTTTGTTGGAAGAAAGCAGTGGACCACTCACTTTACAAAGTTAGAGACCCCAACAGAACTTGAGCTGAACCAGACTCTAAGTGGGCGGCCATCTGCCTTTAATGGTCAGAAAAAAAGGAAATAGGGATGGGTGATGGTTGCATTAGGGAAAGATGAGCATAAGAAGATTTAGTTTAAAGAATGTTGAAACGTCAATAAATGTAGCCGTGATTGAGTTGATTCTTGCTATCATTATACTTTCATAGCAATAACAATATGACGAAGGACATCATGTTCCACAAAAGCTGACAAAAAACACTTGTTTTTGATCTAAAGGTTTTCAACCAACATGAACATCGATCCATAAGTTCTCGAAGAAAACCTTGTGCAGCAAGAGAATATGCATTCAGATCATATAAAAGCACAGAATACGCTTTTACTAGTCCCAGTTTAGAGATTTCATGAATTTTATTCCAGTCTTTTCAGGGTAAACGTCAAGTACTAAATCTACAGTGCTGTACAGAACAGTACTGTATATTGTGTATAGACAACCACTCAATTGAATGTAGACTTCATAAAAGGCTAAAACAAATTGAGTAATTTTGCATTTGTCTATTTTTCCCTGCTTGTCCGTTCTCATTGCTCAGCCAGTTTGCTTGTCTGATAGTTACAGTGAGTCCATCGTGAACGAAACGGAAACAGTCACACCTTTTAACAGACCCTCACCCAAATTTAGTAGCTTCTTCCATTTTCCATGCGACAGGCTTATTTCTTCTTTGAATTTGACTGTCGCCATCCTGCTAACTGTTTCTGTTTTATTATTTTCTCAAGAGTGAAAAAGGTCAATAAAAAAAGATAATGGTGGATTTTTTTACATTGAACTATTTTTTTCAACACTTTCCTTAACAAACCTCCCACTGTCACGTCCCATCGTAACGGGAGTAGGACTCAAATGCAGGACTCGGACGATGCAAGGTAGTTCAGGGAGAAACGTTTATTATTTCGTGGTTGGGGATCGGGCAGGCAGTCAGGTGCAGCAGCGGTAGTTGGGACGTCGGGCAAAGAGAGCAGGTGAGCGGGCAGGCAGGACTCGGTACACAGGAGAACGATCAAAGCAGACAGAAGTGTCAAAGGAGTCAGGCTTACGGGGTTGGTCGGAGAACAGGCGAAGATCGGTACACACGGGTTGTCGATCAGGGATACGGGAGTACTCGAACGGGACATGAAGCTCAACGAACTGGCGGGGACCAGTCGTCATCGGGGTCATATAAATACACAGAATAATCAGCCCGCATGAGGCGCAGGTGTGCGCCTCCCAATCAGCGCAACCGCGCGGCCACCTGCACAGCCCGGCCTGGAGCGCCAGGATCATGACACCCACTTTATCGTGGTTGAGGGGTTTGTGTGTCCAGGTGATCCTCGGAGCTAAGTTATCTTGGGCTTTATGTCCCTGGCGGGGTCGCTTATGCCAAAGAGGTCCTAGGTGAGGGACCAGACAAAGCAGGGCTAAAACACTCCTAAGGTGGATAAAATAAATGGATATAGGTTTCCCTTCTACGGATGCAGGTCACTGGCCTTGAATATGAATGCCAGTTGGCCGGTCTGCACCCATGTGGCCCGGCTGGGCATAGCCCAAAAGGGTTACGTGAGGGTCAGGTGCAGTGTGAGCTGGGCGGTGGTTTACATTCACCCCGGTGGATGTAAAGGTAGCTTTCCTCCATCTTCAGGTGAGCAGATGGGTCCCAACTTTTGTTTCTGCCTGTGCACCAAACAGCAGTTCAGAGTATCCACCCTTCTTGGAGTCCATGGTTCTACTGGGGGACCTCAATGGTCATGTGGACAATGACAGCGAGACCTTGAAAGGCATGATTGGGAGAAACTTCCAGGAAACGAGTGGTGTTCTGTTATTGAACATCTGTGCTCATCATGGATTGTCCATTACGTAGACCATGTTCAGGCATAAGGGTCTCCATATGTGCATTGGCACCAGGGCACACAGTATTTTTTTCTAAATTTTACAAAATTCTACCAAACAGTTAGAACAAAATCAATGAGGAATACCTCATGGATTTTAAGTAATTACCATGTTAACACTTTACCAAAAATCAAAACATTATTTATGAAAAACCTATGAAGGGTGAATGCACCAGTCTGTCTCATGGCTGAACGATTGTTCAGTATTGTTGGGAGTGAATCATTAGGGCTAGATGTTTAGGTCTCCATGTTTTCCTTGCAGCAGGCCTGATTAGTGAAACTGAACAGATGAGCCTAGTAACCAAAACAAAGGAGGAGACGTGGAATCACACAACAAATCATACACACACACTAATCATGTGTACAAGCACGACATCTTTTCGTGTGTGTCAATGAGAGACAGTAAGTGTGAGCGGGAGTTCACTCAAAGTCCGTGACAAAAAAACACAACATAACAAAAAAACAAAAACAACGGGTGATGGTTTAAGTGCATGTTGTTCTGACTGCATGAATTCTTTTACAAACTGGAAGTTAACTCACTGAAAAGAGATCTGGATTGCATGTGGGTATGTCTTCATTGTTATATTTTGCAACAATGAGACTCAGATGCACAAAACACATCTGATAAACCTTATGACAGAGAACCAATGGGGAAGTGCACAGATCTGACGTTTTGCTCAGAATTAAAGCAACGGGAGTATATGGTAATACTGCAGCCTGGGCATCCAAATGAGAATCTGGTGTGCTGCAGTGTGAGACCCACCCATTATGACATATTGCTCGCCTGTGTTCTCATGGGATGTGCCAGATGCAGGCCTGCAAACTATTCAAAAGTTCTCATGACATTGTTGAACCAACAACATACTTGGATTTTATTATCATCACACAATACCTAAGTGGCGCTGCATTCTCCAGCTCCATCCCATATTCTGGTGACTTTTCCTACTTATGCATAATTGTGATTGGATAATTTGCATGTCTCCACAAGCACAGCAAAATGGGAGGCAGGGGGGTCAGCCATGAGTAAGTGTGGTCATAATATATCATGATTTTGGGTATTTGAGAATTGTGTCAACCATAAGGAATTTGAATCTAATTTTCATGTCAATGAGGCTATGCGGTGCATGTGCAGCTACTCCATCCAATAAAGGCTGAAAAGATTTCAATACTCACCAAGGGTGAAATAAATTAAGACCCATCTAGTTTGTTGCTTTAGCTCTTGCCATATAAATACACCACAAATGAGTGATAAGGGAAAGATTTAGAAAGACAAATATACAGTAGAGGTACAATCTTATGTCAAGTCATCAAAGTATGCGGTTCAGCAGAGTTGACAATGTATTTACTCCTCTGCGTTATTTTACATTCAAATCAGCTTGGTGTCAGTTGGTATCAGTCCAATGTAACTTATTGTAAATCATCAGATCTCAGGGTGTCAGCCCTTCTAGGAAATCAGATTTCTTGTCCTCTGTAACAGAAGTTTGACAGATAAGACAAGGATGATAATATATTCCTTTATCATGTACACATTGACAGGTAGGAAGTACATGGAGTCAGATTCCTCAACCTAAAATAGTGAGAACATACATAAACAGTTTTACTTCTGAATTGTTCAGACAAGGGGTTTGCCTCAAGTCAGCCGGAATAAGCTTATATAGGATAATCAGTAGAACAGAACAAGAGGTGCCCATTAAGTCGGCACACAAATACACACTAACAAACACTCTAAGGTTGACCCAGAGGGGAGGAAATTGAGTTAGTAGGGTGTAATACAGCTCCTTGTGTGTGTAATCAGAGCAGGCTTACAATATTCGATCATTGTGAGGTGGATCCCAGGGCACTAGGGACCTCTCGGGGAAGCTGCTACTATCACTAGATATGATTACTACTGGGGGGAATGTGTGTCTTCGCGGGTGGTGGCGAGTCTTGCGTGGGAGTTGTGGCTGACTGGTTGTGCCGGGAATGTATGTGCAAGTGAGCATGACAGCAATTTCTTATAAGTTTTAAAAAAGTTGTATTCACCTTCCACAATTATCGAAAGAGTCACTTGGATCAAATAGAGAGATGTCCCAGTTTTACAGTCATAATAACTTCCAAACTTCTGGGACATTGTACAAGATTTTGGAGTATCCAGGATTTTCTGCAAATTCACCAAGAACAACATTTGTGATATCTGAGGAACAAATATGATTCCCCCCACCCTCGCATTTGCGTGTGTGAGTGAATATGTGTGCGAGAGAGAAAGAGAGAGAGAGAGAGAGAGAGAGAGAGAGAGAGAGAGAGAGAGAGAGAGAGAGAGAGAGTTCACAAATCCTCTCTGAGGAGTTAATCTCATTCTCTCTTTCTCTCGCTCTACCTCAATTTCTCCCTCCCTCTATTTGGCTTTTGTTGCAGCCCCTCACTTTCTCAACATTTGGACAGGGAGAACTGATGCTGTGCATGTGTGTGCATAAATTGGGTTTGGGTGTCCCTTCCCACCACTGTGGAGCTGCCTGGACCAAACTGTACCAGAATATGAACAGATGGGACCATCATGTTGAATGACTGCACCGCACACTGGTAAGGCAACTGGATACTTGAGTCCGTTTAGGCAGTAGAACATTTAAATGTAACAGGTCATTTAGTGCAAAATACGTAGTGGCTTCCACTTGGCAGAGCTCAATTGACATCTTTGTTTTTGGTGAAAGGCGCCTGTGTACACGTTTGCCATCTTCCACCCATCTTCTGCCCCCCTGTTCCTGTCTTGCCTCTCACCCACAACCCCACCACTTCTTTCTCCCTCTCGTTCCCCACTCAAAGTTACTCAGGTTACCAGCTTCCTCCTGTTGTTTTGAGCCCTGTGGTTTCTCCTCGGCGCTCTGAGGACGCTCCCACGCTCTCCAAAAGAGAAAGAAAGGAAGGAAAAACAGTAACTATTTGAGAGCCTCAAAAGTAGTGGGAGAAAAATGCTAGGTTTCCTCCCGGGTCACCACATGCTCACGTTTCCCATTTAAAACTGCACGC